>NC_034601.1:84110773-84132656 GCF_900095145.1 Mus pahari | reverse complement strand
AACAAGTATAAGATATTTATAGCCATACAAATTCCTGCCTCTTAATCCATACAGTTGAGCCCTGGCAGATTGCATGGGCTCCACTGCCACGCTAAAGTTACAGGGAAACTGACAGTGAACATTCTTGAGTCCCCACCCCCTTTATTTCTATGGCAACAGCTCTATACTTCTATAATGTGTCTTTCATAGTTAAGTAGACAGTGAGATTTTTATTCATCAATGAAAAGCTTATTCAAAACTTTGTTCCCCCAGAGAAGAAAAGATAAACAATAATTTCATGTGGTAATTTCCCAGATTTCTCTACCATATCTACATATCCAAACACAACTGGGTGAAGACACGCATTGACTCAAGGCACAGAATAAACCTGCTTACCTTTGTTTTCAAAGGCAAAGCATGGAGTTTATCCAATAAGGACAACTCAGCTCCAGGCCCACTAGAAATGAAACAATAAGCTCTGAACAAAAACAGTTGCTGAGAGCGTTTTCCACGTGGATTTTCCACACGAACGGAGGGGGAGGAAGGCCAGCAGAGACAGAGAAACACTTTGAACAAGAAATACATGTTGAACAAAATGATATATTTGGCTTGATTTTAAGATCTGTGAGATCTAGGTTTTAAAAAGCAAACTGGGGGATACTGTCTCCACTCTCTGGAGCTATGGTTGATGCCGTCCATGTCCTGTGTCACACCTTACGAAGACCTCTGAGTATCTCCTAGAGGAAATGTGAACTTATTCCTGAAGAAGATTTTTTTAAAAAGCTAAGATTTCTCTGCCTTTTCTATTTTACAGTACATATGGATATAGATGAATCCTAGCGATGTGTAAAACAGTAAAAATTGGTGAGGAAATGTACACAGTCCCTGTGAACACTTTTTATAAGTTTTTTACTGGACTCCTGTTTCCAAGCACAGTGGGACTAGGCAGGACCCTGCCAGTACTGAGGGCCACTGTCTGCACGGAAATGTGGTCATTCTGCATTGACACGTCCTGTGGACAAGACTCACACACTAGATTTGTAAGTTTGAGTGGGAAAAGAAAACACAAACGGAGGGCAGATATCCTGATCTTATTTCCGTGTAGCTTGCATACTGAAATAATATTTTGCCTGTTTCATCTTGAGGAGAAGATGAAATTAGACTTGACCTGTCTCATTTTACTTTACTGTAGCTACTGAAGAGAGTTCCATTGTATACCTGAGTTGAATGCTTTAGGCAGGGCTGTCATAACCGCTGAATGACTGCAGGACAAACCTGGGGTGACTCTCTTAATGGTAGCTCCCTGTGAGGGAAGGGTTAGGGGGTGGAGGGAGGTTTGAGAGATGCTGCCTCTGTCCTGTGCCCTCATGCTACTTTCTGTGTGGATGCATGTATACACGAAAAGCATCTTTAAAATAATGCCAAGTTAAGGATGAGAAGATAGCTCAGTGAGTAAAGGCTCTAACAGCCAAGCTGACTCCCCGAGCCTGTTCCTCAGGCCCCATTGAGCAGAAGGAAGGGGCCATCACCTGCAGGTTGTTCTCTGACTTTCAAAAGTGTGTACACACATGATGAGTGGATGGATGGATGGATGGATGAATAGATAGATGGATAGACAGGTAGATAGATGGATAGATAGATAGATAGATAGATAGATAGATAGATAGATAGATAGATAGATAGATGTAATAAGATAGTGAAAGTAAAGTTTCTTTCGGTGTTGTCTGAAAGAATACCCCATCAGACATCTGGAGAGATGGCTCAGCAGCCCTTGGATGGCTCACTTACTTGCTGCCCTTGGAGGGCCCAGACTCAGTTCCCAGCACTGCATTGGTTGGCTCACAGCCACCACTTCATTCATGGGATGTTCAGGTTGCTGTGACAATGTGACAGCCTAAGTAGCTTCATGGAACAGTCAACAGCAGAAGAGCTTGCGGCTGAGCACTGAGGATCAACCTAACTGACCGGGTCCACTCCTGGGGAAATCCCTCTCCGTGTGAAACTTCTTTTTCACATTTCAGCGAGAAAGAGAGCAAGTAAGCAAGCTGACTTCCTAATAGGAGCCTTAGCTCCCCCAGGCAGGACCTTCCTCTCAAAGTCTGTGGTCCAATCACTCTCCAAGGCTCCATCCCATAGTACCACCCATCAGTTGGATAGCAGTTGGGTTTCTCCACAGCCTACCAGTACCTCTCATTTACTAGTCTCCTCTGTTGCGTCGTCATCTTCCAGAAGTATATGGCCTTATGATTTCTTTTCTTTTCTTTTCTTTTCTTTTCTTTTCTTTTCTTTTCTTTTCTTTTCTTTTCTTTTCTTTTCTTTTCTTTCTTTCTTTTTTTTATTTTATTTTGTTTTTGTTTTTTGTTTTTTGTTTTTTTTTCGAGACAGGGTTTCTCTCTATATCCCTGGCTGTCCTGGAACTCACTTTGTATAACAAGCTGGCCTCGAACTCAGAAATCCGCCTGCCTCTGCCTCCCCAGTGCTGGGATTAAAGGCATGTGCCACCACGCCCAGCATGGCCTTATGATTTCATGAGTTTTCCTGGGGGAAAATAATTCTACCTAGAACACGAAGTTTTGTTCAGAATAATCCCCTTAATACAGGAGTCTATCCGTGAATTTGTGGAAGCCAATGAGACAATTGGACTTTCTTTTTATCAAGTTAGTCTCTCTGAAATGTGTGGATCCCGGTTATGTTATAGTCAAGGGGATATCTGCATTGATAAGGGAAGGAAGGCCGTGTGCTCAGCCCCAGAGAATTCAGCCACAAATCGAAAAATACTCATTGGATAGTCAGAGGGACATGTTTCCAGATTCAGTACTACTAATAATTCAGGTCTGTTTAACAACCTGAACTTGAAATGTGTTGAAGGGTACATTTTAGGAATTACATATAAATTATGAATTTTCTTTCCCTTGGCACAACAAAAATTTTCTGGTTCCTTACTGTTTGGCTTCCAGGATCTGCAGTCTACATGGAAATGATAGTTTTTTTTATGCATTAATGTTTTCATAACTGCTATTTTTGCAGACATTTAAATTACAGAGAACAGCAATTGTTGAGGGGGAATGGGCAGTATAAATAAATAGAAGTTAGAATGTTTCCCTCAGAGGTGAGAGTGCCTGCTATTCCTAGCTGAAGACTCTTAAGCTGTTTGTGTAGAATTGCTCTTTGGGCCAGAATAAACCAGTTTCCTCCCCACCCCCAAATAAAAATACCGAGACAGACAGACCATCAACAGGGTAACGGAACTGATGGTTTCTGTCTCCACAAATGATATAATTATTTTATTTTTATTTTCTAGGGATATCTTGCCTCAAGTTAGTTTGGCTGCCATTTTTAGGGGAGATAATAGAAGAGCAAACCAGAATGAGTTGCGCTTCATACTTCTTTGGTCAGGGAGTCGTGGTGGCAAGAGTTTGGGGTGGCGAGTGGCATGCTACCCACAGCCAGGAAGGAGAGAGGGATGAATCCTGATGTTTTTTGCACGGCCTCCTTTCTGTTCAGTGTAGGACTCAAGCCTGTGGAGTGGTTCCACCTGTGTTTAGGAAGGGTTTTCTTGGTTCCGTTAATTGACCCTAGAAATTCTTTCTCAGATGTGACAAAGGTGGTGCCAGAGCCTAAGAAGTTAGTAGTGAATGTAAACTACCACACCTCACACAGATGCTTGTTTGTAAAAAGGTGTCCACAAGGTCCACTAGCCCCATCCTGCTGTCCCCTCTCTCAAGCCACTGGATTCTGCCTGAAAGTCCTGATTAAAACTCCTCCGAAGCTTCTCAGGATCCCACACCAAGAACTCAATCCCGCGAAGGACACCAGGGGACAGCAAGTCTAAAACGGGTGGTGGTTGTACAAGGTAAGAGTGAACCTGACTCAGGACTGGTCCATCTAGAAGGAAGAGAGAAAAGACATCAAGGGATGGAACAGGATATGGGGATCCATGCTTGCTGATGTACCACATGGCGTCCCCAGTGGGTAGACAAAGTATGGCGGACTCGTGGAGTCAGGTATGACTCCTCCGCAAGAGGAGTGAAGCCCACACGCTGTGGCATACATGACTTGGCTGGCTGGGTTTATTCAACTTGATACAAACTGAGACACACCCGAGAACAAGGAAGGAAAACTAAGCAAAAGTCTCAGTGAGATTGCCCTGTAGCAAGCCTGCGAGGCTTGTTCTTCATTGTGATTGATGTGGGAGAGGCCAGCTCATGGTGGGTGGTGCAACCTCTGAGTTGGTTGAGGTGGTCCTGGAAGGTAGAATAAAGCAGACAGAGCAAGCCAGCAGCAAGGCAATAGGCATAGCCTCTGCAGCGGCCCCTACCTCCAGGCTCCTGCTTGAGTTTCTGCCCTGATTTCTCGATGATGAACTAAGGTGTGAAAGTATAAGCAAAATAAACCCTTTCCTCTCCAAACTGCTTTGGGTCCTAGTGTTTTATCCTGTCCATACAAACCCTAACAAAAACAATGATCCTGGAAGATGTTTTACTAGGTGAGAAAAGCCAGGCCCAAAGAACAGATGTTGCATGATGTCATTGGTGTGGAGTTCAGAGATCAGTCAAACTCACACAGGCAGTAGAAGGGCTGGTGATGGGGGCAGCTTGTGAAGGTGACGAACTTGGAGACGGATGGTGGTGACAGTTGTTCAACCCTGTGAGTGCCTTTGATGCGTGAATTCCATGCTTACAATGCTTTAGGACTGGAGACCTGGATCATCAGTGAAGGGTGCTTATTGCTTTTAAGTCAGTTTGATTTCCAGCATCCAGGGAATCTGAAGCCCTCTTCTCGTTTCCACGGACACCTACATACTTGTACATGCACACATACACATAAGTATTATTTTTAAGAACTGACCATGTTTCAGGTGATAACTGTTGTGTACATTTTAGTGCAGCTGAGATGTACTGAGCATATGTTGCTGTTCTTCAAGATAACCTTGATTTGGTGGCCTTTACATGGGTCCCTCAGACAGTTATTGTAAAGCTTTTAGAAGTCAGACACTTGAACTCAGGAGCCTTTAGTTTCTTTTGAAGACCCTAATGTAAGTTTTGCCCCTGATCTTCAAGGCTCTGGTGTCTACTGGCAACCCCTGCTATTCCTCAGCACTGGAAGATATTATTCTCATCTTTGTGTCTACCATGACCCTGGGCCTCACAGCCTCTGCCCTTTTCTTGCACCTATCACAGGCTTTGGAGGCCCCGACTAAGTCTAGGAAGGACTGGCCTTGGTGTTCTTTCTTACATCTAAAAGGTTCTGCTCTCCACATAAGGCTACATTCACAGGCCCTGGAGGGACATTTCTTTTGAGGGTGGCTACAATTCAACCCACCACATCTGGAGAGAACTGACTTTACACAACCTTGTGAATCAAAGCAAACTTGTTTTGGGTGAGCTGCGCTCTCCCTTTGCAGTGGGTGTGTGGGAACTTCCAGTCTCGTGGTGGTCCCGAGCCCTCACCTTTTGGCTGACCTCCCATTCTGGGAGCTGCACAGGTGACTTTTAAATTAATCTGCTGTGTGTGCTAGGTTTGTATTGCATAAGAGAGCAAGCAGGCTGACAGAGGGGTGCGAGATAATTTCATTCTACCTTTGTGCCAGTCAGTTTCTTTGGAGAGGACTCCTTAGGTAATCCAGTGACTGCAAAAGTAAGTCAAGGTAGACACTGGATGACGTACTGTGAGTGGGGGGGAGTGGGGGCTCGGTTCTTTTCCCTGTCACGTGGTGTCAGTAGCCATCTCTTGCCAAGCCTGCATGTCTGTTACTCCTAGTCTATCACCTTCCTTTGACCAAATAAGCTTCTTTCAAGCCCTTTGATCATTTTCTTCTCCAACGCCAAAAAAGTAAGCCCTGCTCCCCTCTTCCCTCTGAGTGTCCTCCCATGCCAAACCATGGCTTCCTCGTCTCTCCACCGTTTCCATCTCTTTCCCTCTGGTGGATTTGCAACAGACTAGCATCTCTGCCCATTGGCTTCACCGAGGTGTTGTTTGAAGGACAAATATTTCACATTGAACAAGTTGCTTTGAACTAGCCTAAGAGCCCTTCCAATGGAACCCGTCCTTTGGACTATGCTGGTCATGAGCTGCCCTGGATTACAAAGCCTGTAACTACTTGATTCCGTATGAGCACTGCTAGAGATTCCCAGGCTTGCTTTATCAGAGTGGCTGTGGGATAGGCAGCCTATCGGGTGGAAATGATTTATGGACAACATTTGAGGGCACCTCTCCAGGTCTATACCTAGTGAAAGAAGAAACAATTAAACAAAAACACAAGGTTCATTGCCCCAGAACATGAAGCACATTATAGTTCTCTTTCGCTTACCTTCAAGACTCTCATATTTCATTTCAACTATATAAGAAAAAAAAAAAAAGAATACTCGGTTCACTGGATGGTTTGATTAAGTAAGCATTCTCTATTTAAATGGTGAAAGTAAATATCAAGAGAGTCAGTGCACATGCCAAGTGTGTCCAGTGAAGCAATGTGTGTAGGCAGCTTTGGAACAGTGACATGGTGATTATCTGTGCATAACTTGGTCATAATATCATCACTGTCTAGACTCCCAGACAATTAGCATCCAGACATGCTATAGCTCAGATGGAGGCAGGTCATGAAAAAAGATGAGAGGGAACAGACGTGCATGGGAAAGGAAGCCCAGCATCCTGCCTCTAGACAGGTAGATGCCAGCGTTCATGTAGGATCCGTTTCCAGGGGTGACTCGCTCTCTCCTAAGGCTCTGTTGGTCTCTTTTTAAGTGTGGGTAATAAGCTATTCCTTCCTGTCAACTGGTTTAATCATTTTCTACTGCTATGATGGTGGCCTCTAGCTCCTCTCCCTCAGTTACCTTAAAGACAGTCCAGCATTTAAAGAACCATTGGCATTCGAATAAAAATCCTCCTGCCTCTGAGAACGTGCGAAGAGTCCAAGATCAGAATAAAGAGAGAAGCTGCCTTCCCAGTCACACGATGCTCTTCTAGTCTCCAGATATGGTGTGGCATGGGTTCCTTGAGGGTCAGAGGGCACAGGGGTCAGAGGACTGTTAGCTCCTGCAGCAGGGCCTGGGGCACGTATCCCAGCCTTCCTTGCAACTGGGTGGGGTCAGGTGAGTGAGTTCTGGCTGAGGAGCTGTGCGTGCCACTTGGGGTCCAGCCCCTGGAAAAGTCTCGTCTAGCTATTCACACACTTTCTGTCCCTGTCATCTGTTAAGGACACCAGAGGAGACCTGAAAAGCTCTGGACAGTTATAAATGGAAGAGAAAAAATTCCAGATAGCACTCACCACCACCAAAGAAGAGAAACCCCAAGCAGAGGCTGAGTTTGTCTGTGCCATGGGTGAGAAATAGTTCAGATTTAGAAAGTGGCCGAAGTTCCAGGTTGTTAGTCAGAGTAGACAACTAACCTGTTTTGACTAATATATGTGATTAAAATCATGGCTACCTATTTAGTAAGTTAAGGATGGGTGTTGGTCTGATGTCTTTAGTATAACTGCTGTCTATCTCCGTAAGAGCCCAAGGGACAGGCAACTACTGTCCACTTACTGCGAACTATGTCCCATCAATAAGCATGCCTTCCACAGAGCACTCATTGGTTTTCAGCACCCAAAGTTCATAGAATATATTTTAGATACATGTGTATTCATACATGTTCTGATTATACCTCCAACCATGGCCTCTACTCTAATTCTGAACAAAGAGGATCAGACAAACCAAAGCAGGGAGATGTTCTACAAAACACCCGGCCAAAGTTTCCTCAAACTGTTCAAGACATAAAATCCCAAGGAAGCCTAAGAATCCGGCATGACGTATGGGAGCCTAAGGAAACATGAAGGCTGCATAATGGGTGCCTGGGTGAAGGGTGGGACTCTTAAACCAGGAGAAGCAGACAGGAGGGAAGTGTGGACACGGTAGAGACCCCAGTTAATATCAGGCATTCATGATGGCATCGTTCATCTTATGTGCACATGCAGGGCACATAGGTTTACAGGAGACAGACATGAGAACAAGCCAGGGCCTTAGGCTGTGGTTGCCATTACTTGTAAGTCTGAAACTATGAAAAAATTGAAAGTTCCTTCAGATAAGGATCTTCCATTGAACCTGGATCTCCCAGGCTTCTTAATATTTTATTTTATTTTGTCTCTGCTGTCTAACCAGCAGAGTGCCCAGTGGTTCTCCTGCCCCTGCCTCACTCCCAAGCACTGGACTTACAGGTGTGTATACGTCCTTGTGCCTGGGAGCTCTTGATGTTCACAGCCACACCCAGCCTTCAGGTGAGTTCTGGGAATCTGAACTTATATTTGCCCAGCAAATGCTCTTACCCATGGAGCCATCTCTCTGGGCTCTTTATGTCTTTTTTTTATTAAAAAAGGAAATATATCATTTTCCACAGATATTGCCTGTAGCCAAACATCTCAAGTTATTTCTTAGTGGCCAAGTGCACAGGCAGTATGTAGCTCTGGGGAGGGCCAGGACCCATATACCCAGCAACTGCAGCTGACAACCATTTCTCTGGTGGTCCTTAAGCAAAGCTGTGAACATATAACACGGTGGTCTAATAGTGATGAATGGAAAGCAAGGGAAGGTGGGAGGGCCTGGTGGTACCGGGTGACATGCAAAGAGACATGCAGTGACTCTGAGCAAAGGCAGATAATGGCATGCAGTGACTCTGAGCAGTCATAGCTATTTGACTCCTGTGGGAGGGCCTGGTGGTACCAGGCTCAGGCTTGAGGAGATACTCGGTGACTCGGGGCAGTGGTAGATCAGGACACCACCATCCTTTGGCTCCTTATCACCTTAGCTTCTCAACTGGAAATCCCTCAAGGGAAAGACTGTGTCTTACTCATCTGGCTATGTCAAGATCCCCATAAATGTGTCCTACACACACATACACACTCACACACACACACTCACACACTCACACACTCTCACACACTCTCACACATACACACAAACACTCACATACACTTACCACACACATATATGAGCACATATGCACATGCATACACTCACATACACTTACCACACACATACACACACATGAGCACATATGCACATGCACACAGGCACCATATATACACACACCACACACCATATATACACATACACTCACACACACAAACATAAACTTATATACTACACACACATGCCACAAACAATACACTCATACAAACACATTTAACACATGCATACATACATACACATCATACACACATATGCACACACACCATACACACACATATGTACACACACCATATGTACACTCTTGTGCATGTGTGTGCATGCACACACACACACACACACACACACACACACACACACACACACACAGAGTCTTGCATGCAGAATTCCCAAACAGCTGAGTGCACAGGTAGACTAGATGTTACTGTGACAGGGTGGACAGTAGTCATGAAGAAGATGTTGAATCGTTGAATCTCCTGCCCAGTAGCGATCATGGCTGAAGCAGGGCATGAGTCTGAAGAGAGAATTTATGGGACCTCAGCCCAGTCTGAACAAAGGAGTTCTTGGTAGAGGGCAAGGAGAGCCATACATGTGGAAACTCAGAGAACTGAGAAATCAGTGGGCAATGAATTTTTGTCCTGATTTTAGTTTTCTTCTTAAACATCCATCAGCCCTCAGCTCATTGAAGGAGTCCATGTTTTATTTTTACCCCTGCAATGAAAACATTGCAGCAGAGATACAAAAGCCCATCTTTTAAAGCAAATGCTGAAATAACAAACTTGCTCTAAAAATGAGTACTTAAGAAAATGGGCATCTTAAGTGGGCACGGCCCCAACACGGTTACGCCAGTGTTTATTTTTCTGTGGAATGTGTGTGCACGTTGTGGGTTGTAAATGGAACCCTGGCCAATCCCAGCCAGGCATAAAGGAATCATTTAGACTCCCTTCAAAATCATTAGGACTATGAGTCCTGACTTGACATGAGTGGCAGGCACAGACTCCTGCCAACGGGTAAATGAGTGAGCTCTGCTGCTTTTCAAAGTCATCAGAGCTGGGGGAGGACTGGGTCTCAGAGCAGCTTGCCCTCCCATGCAACTGTCAGATAATTATAACCTACGCAGGTCGCAGGTCGGAACATTTGCTAACTCATAGTCTCCACTCTGGTTGGCAGGGAAACTTACCATCCACTCTCCTGGTGCCTTTATCTGGAGACTGGAGGATGTGTGAATAGTCTTGCAGTCACTCCTATGGGCATAACCTGGAGCTCTAAGGAGCTCTGTGTGAGGGGCCAGGACCCCCATGTTCTATGCTTCTGGAACTGTCTCCATTTCTAGAACATTAAGGGATGTTTGGTTTAATGACGGTTACCTGAAAGTTTTCTGGACACCTGGTATACTAAAATCCTATAGGAATGGTCCACCTTTTGATTTTGTTGGGCAATACTAGATGAAAATAAGAACTCTTAGGCAACACAGGATATTTAACCTATAGCTCTCAGAGTATAGGAGCAGCATTTTGTCTGTCTGTCTGTCTGTCTGTGTTTCATGTGGCACTATTATAGGAAATTTACACCATGAAAGTGCACACCTAAGAATCATATAATCAAGTTAAAAATTCCAAAATGAAATCTCGCTTTGGTTTTCTTCTGGGCCATAGCCATGGCTTTCCTGGGCTATGTGCCACAGTCAGGACCCCCCCCCCCAAAGTTGATGCTGATATCTCTGTGGCTCAGAAGAGAACCTTTACATAGACAAAATGAGGTTTTCTTTTTCCCAACAGATATGGATACCCCACTTCATTCCAGATGTCCTATAGCTTACAGATTTTCATGGGCCTTATACAAAGTCCTGAGTTGCAAGGAAAATTTATCACTTAAATACAGAGGCTGGCATTGCGCAGATCACGGGGCGTGAAATCAAGTTAATGGTTTTCAACCAGCAGTGAAAAGGACATAATAGAGTAGAATAAAATATGGATTCTTTTTTGATTTTGAGCATAGCCAGAAAAAATACTGGATGCAAGATGGATGTTGCAAAAAGACTCTGACCCTGCCCATTTTGTTGTGTCAAAGAAACTAGTTCTGGTTCCCAAGCCACTGCTAGAGCTGGCCAGGTCTTAGGTGGCCATTTCTTCTGAACTGAGACATCATAGGACATCATAGGACCCACAGAGCTTTAGAATGAGGCCAATAAGACTCTGGAAGTAAATAACCAAGGTCATAGGAAATCCCTGAAACTTAGCAGATGGACAAAGGTTATATAAAGCTTAAGAACTACCAAAGGAAGAGGTTCTCTAACCTGTTGAGCTGTCTGTCACCCATATAGAGAGGACTCTAAGGACCTAGCTTTCATGAGCTGTTGCTGAGCTGGATTGCACTTTTATAGACATGCCTGTCTTCTGGTCATACGGGTTCCTGCAACTCCTCACCCATGTGACTATTAGCAACTTCAACAGACTCATTGGTTCCCCAAGTTGAACTTTGCTGGTTCTGATGGATGCTCTTGGTTTTCAGTTTGACACACTTGGGAAGAGTGAACCAACAATGAGAAATTGCCTCTGTCCTGTTGTCCTGCAGGCATGTCTGTGGGACATTACTTTTTAATTATTAATTGGTAGAGAAGGACCCAGTCCACTCGGGCCAGCCCCAGTTCTGAGTAGGTGAGCCTGGGTTGTACCTGAACGTGAGGTGAGCAAACCTGCAGGTGGTGCTTTCCTATCTCGCTTCAGTTCCTGCCTCCTGTTCCTGTCCTGAGTCTATGACCTCACTCAGGGATGGACTGTGACCTACTAACCCCCAAATAAAGTCTTTCCTCTTTTAAAACCTGTTTGCATCAGCATTTACTATGGCAACAGAGGAAGGAACAAGGTGTTACTTTCATCCTAAAGAAGAGCCTGGATGTCATAAATGGACTGAGTACGTGTGCCCTCGTGAGGCATGTCACATGGCACACTGAGTTCCTTCTTATGGGTCAAGGCTCCTTCAATGCCCTTGCTTCCTCTTGCCGCTCCAGCTGATGTCTGCATCCTTCTCATGCTGCTCCTTAATCTCAGAGGGTGACTTCTGAGGACTGTATAGATGGGCACTCCTACTTTCTGCTCCCTAAGTCAGTTCAACCTGGAAGGGAAGATGGAGCTGGAGTCAGGCTTCACAGCTCCCTGTGTCCTTCAGAAGACCTGCCTGGAGTAAGTCTCGTGTCTCCAGTGAGAGACATTGACTGTCCTACTCCAGTCTCACAGCATCCTGATCTGAACACACCATCTGTTTCTTCCAAAATAGGAACAAATTCAGAGAGGTGGCCATAAAGTATAACAGCATGCATGCTTCAAAAACTATTCATATGTATAAAGTTTATATGGCAGAGGTAAGATATATTCAGTCCTGGAAAATGTAACTCAAGAGGGAGTTGGGAGGTACCAGGATGTATTCGGTGCAAACAGAGCTCAGAGATCCACAGGCATCCTACATTATTGACTGAATGTATTCCATGTTGATTGCTAGACACTTTAAGAACAATTTTTTAAAGTCTAAGTCAACAAATTTTAATTTAGGTCAATCAAAACTTCATTATTAGGCTCCATTGTCTACTCAAGCAGCAAGTGGTGAGACCTTCTTTAAATATTTACCCAGCACCATTTTAGGTGTCTGGGATGCACCCGAGAAGCAAACCCGAACCCCTTCTTCACGTAGCCTACTTACCATGGAGGCGAACTGAGCAACTTTACTATGGACAGATTTCTTCTCTTGGTACTGCTGACTTCTGTGAAAGGAAGCAGACCTTGGCAAGGGAGGGTTGGGGATCCTTGGAACTGGTGGTTAGGGTGTGGGTCACTTGGTAAGGCTAAGCCTCATGAGGACAAAATTGGGACAAACACCAGAGGGTATCTGAGAGGCCCACTCACACAGAAAAGGTCCGCCAGTACTGGGAGCCTATTTGGAGGGCTCAGGCTCACCCTAAAGCCAGTATGGTTGGTGTGGAGTCACCAGGGCAAAGAAGGGTGACAAAGGATGTTATGGGGGACACAAGAGAACTGTGACCTTCCTTGGCTTTTCTGTGAAAAAGGAGAACCACTAAAGGCTCCAGGCAGATGAGAGACATGAGCTGACTGCCATGATCACTGTTCTAGCTGACATATGGGCTCAACATGTGGGGAAGAATAGGGAATGAAGATTCATTCAGTGGCTTGGATGGGATCAGATGTGCTCCCTAAGCGTTCACATGTTTGGGAAATTGTTCCCTGTGCCCTTGTGAGTAGGCTTGGTAAATAGAAGAGGCTTTCCTATCTCGATGGGAGGGATGGTGCTGTTACAGACATGAGCTAGAGTTTCCAGGAGTGGTCTTCTTACAGGACTTCTCCCTCTTCCAGCGTGCCTCCGGTGTCTTTCCATCTGATCCCCTCTATCTGGATATGGGATAACAAGAAGACCCTCACTGGGAGCTAGGACCACGTTCTTTGACTTCCCAGTCTCCAGGAACCCGAGCAAAGCAATGTTCTATTTTTTTCCACACACTGCCAAGTGTGTTCTATTCATTCCTAAGTGCAGAGCATGGACCATGCTAGGGATAACTGGGTCATCACAGAAAGGCCTTGTTAGCTCAGGCGACAGAGCTTTGGATTCTGGTATCTATAAAAGGGAAAGCTGAGAGATTGTGGTGAGCTAAAGAGAAGGGTCGGATGCCTCTAAGATGCTGGGTTTAACTAAGATGAAAACTGTTGCTCATTCGGCTCCTATCTCAGGAACTGTGGGGGTAGACTTGGCCTCAAGATACTGCTTAAACTCCATGACAGACAGACTTGAAACCATCTCTCCTCTAAAGGGTTCAAACTGAACCTAGAGCTGTTGGCTATCACACACACACAATTTATAAAGTTATCCTCAACTTCCTGTCTTCTCTCATGGATTACTTCCTGAACCTTATTTCTACAAAAGTTACCATTTACATAGGTGACCGAGGAAGACTTCTGAATGAGCCAGAGACTACCTACCGGTTTGGTGCCAGGTTTCAGATTTAGGTTATTTTGGTGAATATAGAATTCTATTAAAATAACATTTTGTAGCTCCCATGTGCAAGTAACTGTTACCCCACGTGCAAGCAATTAACTACTGATGTGTGCACTTTTGTTCCAACTGGCGCTAAAATAAGAGACACATTCAATGGATTATATTTTAGGATTGGAGTGTTTTATAGTGATGATTGAGCAGTAACTGGAGAAAGGGGGGAAGAAACGTGCAGATCCTGCCGTGTAGGGCGATTGATCCCACAGTGACTCCTGAGACCTCCCCAGAGCACCAAAACCCTTCCAAAGATGCCCCAGGTACAGCCAGAAGGCCCTGTGGAAACTACAGAGCTCAGGCTCCTGGATCAAAAGCTACTGGGAAGAGCGAGTTCCATCCTGTGAAGAGGCTGAGCCAAGAGCAGACAGCCGAGTGGCAGACACAGTGGCAGACAGACAGCCGAGTGGCAGACACAGTGGCAGACAGACAGCCGAGNAGACAGCCGAGTGGCAGACACAGTGGCAGACAGACAGCCGAGTGGCAGACACAGTGGCAGACAGACAGCCGAGTGGCAGACACAGTGGCAGACAGCCGAGTGGCAGACAGACAGCAGAGTGGCAGACACAGTGACAGACAGACAGCCCAGTGGCAGACACAGTGGCAGACACAGTGGCAGACAGACAGCAGAGTGGCAGACACAGTGGCAGACACAGTGGCAGACAGACAGCCGAGTGGCAGACACAGTGGCAGACAGACAGCCCAGTGGCAGACAGACAGCCCAGTGGCAGACACAGTGGCAGACACAGTGGCAGACACAGTGGCAGCCAGCCAGCCAAGTGGCAGACACAGAACAGGGTGGATAGGCTCCCGGTTGGTGCTCTCCACTGTCCCATACAGATCCCATCTGGGCTTGTTAATCTCAATCGTGACCTGGACAGGGGCTAGGAGCGCCGGCAGGCAGCCCTCTGAGCGAGCTTGTGAGAGGTTTTCTGGATTAGGTTCTTGGAAGCGAAAAGACCTGTCCTAAATGGGAAGAGCGTTTTGAGACGTACTGCCTGTTCCTCCTTCCTTTCCTCCCTCTGTGCCTGGCTCCTCCCTACCCCACATCATCATGGGGATGGCGTGTGTGGCTGTAATGGCCACCTGAAAGATGCCGCTATAGCACAAGAGCTACTTTGAGCTAAATATATTTGATCACTGAGAGATATAGAGACACTCTGTGCCCTAGCTCCGCCTTCCCAAGAGCAAGGTGCACACCTCTAGCTCACCCAGAGGGAGCTGTAACTCAATCCATACCAGATCGAGGAAGGTGACTGCATCAAAGACAAAGATTCCCTGATCGATACTGAGATGGGTTTGTTTTAGCAGGCCTCCCTAAAAATAGCCTGTATCTTGCTTTACTTTCCCTGTGTATATCCTGATCTCATGCCCATAATGTATCGGCCTATCCTTTGAAATCCAGGTTCTGTTTCCTCTGTTGAAAGGGCACAGGAATCCTGAAATCAAACTGCTTCTCTGAGTTACTCCCTTCCCATGAGCACCCACACCTGAGAATTAATAAAATCTGTGTGGTCGTTCTCCTCATAATCTGTGTTTACTCACAGTCGGCCTCGGCCCCGCCCCTGATAGCTAACTTGAGGGTAGATGAAAGCTAATACTGCTTTTTAAAAATTGATCATAAATAATGTTACTGGAACATCTGGCATTGGGGTGGATGAGTGATGGTTCTCCCCATGATGATTTTACTATTCCAGTCTCCCCGTTTTACCAAATGAGAGCATTTATATTCTGCATTCAACCTCCTTTGCCCTCGGCCCTATACCCCAGAAGGGCAGCCAGCCCTACCCAGCTCCCAGGCTAGAGGAATCGGCCTGAGCCTCTCTCCACTTTGTAGCCTTAGTGCTGTACAATACTGATGCAGCCTATCTTTCTTTTTAAGTTCTGTTTGAGAACAAGAAACTTTAACCACTAAACCCTGTGTTTCCAACACATCTAACTCAGAAACTAGCACCCAGCACAGGGGCTCGTGGGAGGTTCTCTCCCCAGCCCCAGCCTCTCTTCTTCGGAAATGGAACATGGATAAGTTGCTGACCACATACTTCACCTTCACCTTTGAGCACGGGGCACGTTTATTTTACAGCGTCGTTTAATGTCATGTTTCATTTTTCACGATGCAATTTCCCCGATACCAAAGACTCTCCTGAACCTAGGCCCTTGCTTGCTTGTTCTATGAGTAACTTTTGGGTTCTGTGATCAGAACACCTGACAGAAAAATAAGGAATGGAAAGGCTCAGTTTGGAGGTTGGGCTTAAACACGCTTCAGTCTACCATGCTGGGGAAGGCGTGGGAAGAGAATGGTCCAGCCTGGGCTGGAGGAAGTGGAGGGGGAGGTTCCTGTCATCTCCTGTGGCACAACAGGAAGCAGAGACTGCAGTTAGGATGAGTGCTGGGTTTTAGCCTCCACAGGCCCGCCCACAGTAACTGCCAGATTCCCAACCCACCAGAGAAAGGCTCTGCATCACTCAAACCAATGGCACAACTTGGGGACCAAGATTCAAGACACGTATGTGCAAGATATTCTAGACCCAAAGACAGTACCAGCCCCTATCCAACAGATGCTTTTGTGAGCGTGCTGTTTCTGTTTCTCCCTTTACTCCGCATTTGTGTGATATAGTGTACGTGCATGCATGCGTGTGTGCAGGTGCATGTGTGTTGCGTGCATGTGTGTATATGTCTGTGTTTGTGTGTGTATATGGGTGTGGTGCGTGTATGTATGTGTGTGTTATGTGCATGTACACATGTGTGTGTGCATGTGTGTTGTGTGTGTGTGTTTGTGTATATGTGTGTGTGCATGCATGCATGCATGCATGTGTATGTATGTGCCTGTGTGCATGTGTGTGCACCAGTAGGCAGTCAGAACCATCTGCTACTATTATTGTTCTAGATTTCATTATTTTTCTATTCTATCCAATATTCTCAGTTTTATTGAATAGAATCGAGAATATTGCGTGCTTCTATATTTGGTGTATTTTGGAGTCATGAATACTGAATGAGATTTTTAATACTCCCAAGGGTAGTTATGCCTTGTATTGGTATTCTGATTTCATTTTGGCTTCTAGACAGAAGTACTCACAGGATCATATACAAAGAAAGAATTCATACATATCTTGTTTATTTTAATCTGCTTAAAGTAAATTGCCCTTGCTGAAGTTAGCAGAGACTTTAAGAGGGAGCTAAAACATACATGAAGATATAGAATCTCTTTTCAAGTCTGGGAGGAGGAAGTTGGTGAATTGGGGCCCGAAGGATTATGGGTCCAGTCTCTGGAGCCAATCAATGTTAGTTCACAATGAAAAGAAGCTTTTATGAACAGGAGTAAGTCAGTGATTCGAACAGGGAAGGATTGTCATGAATTGCTCAGGTGAGTCCCAAACCTAGTCACAAGAGAGTCACTTGCAAGAGTCTCCAGACACAAACCTTTAGAATGACCAGACACGGAGCTGAGTGTCAACTGTGGAGGCTGAGGCAGAGCTCAGGAGATGCAGGCATCAGTCAAGAGACAGCAGGATCCACCAAACAAAGGACATCAGAGACTCCTCCCAAGAGGAAGAAGACTGGAGCCACGCCCACGGAGCACCAAGAGCCACTGTTCACTGGACCCACGCCCACGGAGCACCAAGAGCCACTGTCCATAGCTTAGGAAACTGGGAGAAGCTGTAAGATTCTCCCTTTGTGCCTGTCAGGAGACCACAACGCTGCCAACTAATGAGTTTGATCCAGTGAGATTGCATTGAGTTCCCATCCAGATCACCAGGGTCCTGTGTGAAAGCAGCCACTGGGAGCTAGCAGGAAGTACAACCTGCAGTGCTGTCATTCCCTTGCCGCTGTTTTAAAAGTAAAAGCAGCACCATACCATTTTTCAATATCCAAAAACGTTATCCTGGATAGAGTTTTGTAACTAAATTAAATTTACTCTATGAATGCCCAGTTTTCTCTAACTGATATTCCTCCATTGTTTGTCTTACACCAAACCAGTTTGTATCATGAAATGTTGGCAGGGCAGGGGTGCAGCTGTGTCAAACAGCCATCGATCAGGACATATTATAAACACTATACTGTATAATGTTTGCATAACTACTAAGTTAGATAGCAATTACATTCAAGAAAATTTACACACTTGTTGATTGGTTTTTTTTGTTTGTTTGTTTTTGTTTTTTAAGATGAACTCCCTAGTGGTAGACTTTCCAGACTGTAGATGTGTAACCATTTAGAAAGCTTTTTGCATGAGTCCACCATTCTAAGAATCATCTGCATTTCAGCGGCCCCGGCATCCCCTACTGATGGTTGTTAAACGCTCATTCCAGCCTCTGTACTCAGAGGGCTTCCTTGGGTCCTGGTGTGTGTTGTCTTCCCTGTTTATCCATCCATAGGGCTTGCATGTGACTCTGGGTGTCTGCAGAGGATTGCTTTGAGAAACCCACTTGACGTCCGCTACACATGCCTTGTTAAGCAGCCACTGCTTGCTCCTTGGGTTTTAGGCCTGGGATACTGTTTCCAGAAGTTTCTGAAAGCCACTGTGCTTAATATGCTAAGCAAGCCAAGCTGTATTCTGAGCTAGGTTCATTACATAAGGGACAGATGCCCTCCTGCTCAAAGCATTCCTCAACTGGACCTGAAGCCCACTCTGTGGTATTTCCCATGCCCAAAGATGCCCCTCCACAGCAGTGAGCATCTCCTTACTAATCTGTGGGTCCTAAGACCTGATGTGAACCAGAGCAGGCCTATGACGCAGAGCAGAGCAGTCTGTGACAGTGCAGGGAGGGACTGATCACCTAGCGTCTTCTTCATTCACCCACACCTGTGCTTGCTGGCATGAGGGCCTGGCTGAAGTCCAGCATTTTTCAAAAGAGCCTGAAATTCATGTCTCAATGTGATCAATGTAAAGTATCAATAGTCTGAAGTGTTCAAAAGTCACTTCATGAATCTTTACGTTACCACAGCAAAGCCAAAGCTGCCTGTCCTCTATGCCAGCCCAGTACTCTGCAGCTTGCAAAGGCCAGGATCTGTCTTCTGCTGCCCTTCCCCACTTCCCAGCAGTGCCACAGTGCTGGCTCCCCACTCAGAATCTCTTCCCGGGCCCCTGTGCTCGCTTTCCACAGCTCAGCACCTCTCCGCGGGACTCGGAAGGGATTTCCCCTCTCAGGCCCTTAGTTCCTCAACCAGGAACTGTCTGCCCTGGATTCCAGTTTCAAGACACCAGCATGCGTTAAAATGCAGAAATGGTGGGAACCAGGATTATGCTGACAATTGTTTTTCTTGCTCCCAAGGCTCTCCGCCAGGTTTGTTGGTTGGTTGCTTGGTTGTTTGGTTGTCTCTAGGCAAAAGGGTTTGGTTCTTTGCTTTCTTGTAGGGCCCTGACTGACACTTATGTTTTGAACACCTGTGTGTGTGTGTGTGTGTGTGTGTGTGTGTGCGTGTGTGCACGTGCACACTCTGTGACAAAGCCTACCTTTTCAGGAATTTTACTGAGACCCCTGACTTCTGCTTATCACTGGTCACACTTTGCCCTTCCTCGCATGACCCTTCTCCCCTCCGGCTTAACCATTTGTCTCGTCATTGGGAACAAGGATGCAGGTTTTGGTGTGGAAGTCAAGGAAGCCTCGTAGCTGCTGAGGCTTTCTTGTGCCTTACATGGCGTTGTCCCTAGGGGCACACGAGCAGGAAAGGACACAGAACTTGGAGAGCCCACTCTGACGAGGCAGTCTGAATCTCAGTCTTTAGGCTCCAGACAGTTGCCTTGGCTGTTTTCACTCCATGATTAGCCTTTTCTTATCCTTTATATCATTTTTTCCCTTCCTAGTTCCTGTTGCGATGGCCTTGGCCCTATCAGTCACAGTCACTTCCCAAAGATGTTTGCATCTCCATCTTACTTACTCCCAGGCAGGTTTCTATAGTTGCCCATCCTATTCCTCAGGGTCATGTGTGCTTGATCAGCGTCTGCTAGGAATCCTCATAGCTGACCATGGAAGAGCCACTCCATGGGCATGGATTTCCGCGGGCATGGATCTCCACGGGTGTGGATCTCTGCGGGCATGGATCTCCATGGGCGTGGATCCAACGGGCGTGGATCCCCGTGGGCGTGGATCTCGCGGTGGTCTAGAATCTGTCTCTGGTTTCTGTTTGTCTCACCTCTTACCTTCTCTACTGTTTACCTCCACAGTACCTAGATATCTTCCAGGAATTAGAAGATATACCAGTCTGTGGGAATTAAGTATCAACTAGGATCCTAAGTTTAGACTGCAAATCTTCAACTGACTCTCATGCAGCTGACTAGTAGTCATTTGATAAGTTCCTTTCTGAAGTGGCTGGATGCTGCCACGTGGGTAGAACATGTCAGCTGGGTGGGTGCCGCTTACTCTTAATTTCAGAAGTAATAAACAGGATTGCAGAAGGAAAGGGCTCACAGCCAGCAGATTCCCCTGCACGTTCTACGTCCACCCACCGCCAGTAACTTCTATTGAAATTCTGAGTCCATCAGGCCATCTTAGACCAGTGATGTTAGCTCTAAGATCTGTCTCAACTGGAATCAAACAAACAGCACCCATGGGACATTTGGAAATACTTGGGGTTATTTTGGTGTGTCACAGGACTGGTGATTTTTCAACAGGGCCAGGGAACTAAAAATGGCCACAAAATATGCAGAAGGACGGCCGTACTATAAGGTATCACACATCCAGAGAGCCTATAATGCTTCAGACCTTGGCCTCCCGTTTGGGTCTTCCTTCTGCGAAAGGATGAGATTCACGGACATCAAGATCGGCTAAGGTGGACGTGTAGTGGCGTCCACTTGGGACCCAGCACCAGTCTTGCACAGTAGGGTGACCATACTGAGAAAACCAAACAAATACTACAGAACGTACCAGAAAAGTACCTGTAGCACTGCCCTAACGACTACACAGTATCTGACTGATTGATTCTGGAGCTGCCGATTCTCCATCTTCAACAGTCTATGTGGATGTGGGAATGAGCTAGTTCTCTGGTTGGCTATATCTGGCTATAAACATGCTTCTGTGAGTATGACCAAGGTTCATCCCTGGAAGAGAAGACAAAGTAGACATGACACGAGGTGGACCTGGACAGTAGCCTCCAGTCACTTCATCTCCCCTATATGAAATGGCCATCCTGACTTAACCACTGGGAAACATCCCCAGTTGTTCCGAAGAACCGAATAAATCTTGCTTTAAAACTCATTTCAGAATTATTATTGTATCACATGTGTGTATGCATTCACATTCATGCATGTTGCCCAAGAATGCATGTATGCCTATGTGCAGGTCATACGTGCCACAGAGCATATATGGAGGTCACACAACTTTGTGAGAGTTAGTGCTCTCATTCCACCGTAGGTTCTAGAACTGAGGCCACGTCTTGTGTGGCAGGCACTCCTCCCCCTGAACCACCTCACTGGCCCCCAAATAACTAACAATTAGCCTTCTCAGCAATGATGGAGACTCATACCAAATATATTGGATTTTTGTGACTATTATACTAAGATACCACCAACCTACTGTCATCAAACAACAGAGATTTCCCTTTCGACGATATTAAGGCTATAATTCACAAGTTAACATGTAAACTGAGCTGGCTTCTCCCAAATAAGCCAGGACCAGCCACTCCATGCCCTTCTCCTGGCCCCTGGTTTCTGGCAGCAATCCTGGGCTTTCTTTAGCTCGAGGCTGACTTGGTTCACCCCTACTACATCTCTGTGCATCTCTCCTGACTGAGGCTCCAAGTCTCCAGTCTCCTGGAGGAAAGATGTTTGTTACTGGACTCAGAAACTATCCTAATCCAGTATGATGTCACACTGAAGTTACTGAATATGTAACCTACTTCCAAGTGAGGTCGCATGTATCATGACTTTGGAGGAATACTGTTCAAATGTTATGTGGGACAATGGAGTTATGTCTCCA
>NC_034601.1:84080954-84110653 GCF_900095145.1 Mus pahari | reverse complement strand
GAGAGAGAGAGAGAGAGAGAGAGAGAGAGAGAGAGAGAGAGAGAGAGAGAATATTTTTCTACCTGAACATAAGGAAGAAATAAGATCTTTAGCATAATTAGCATATTTTCTATTCTTATAACAATTTCTCTGCAACTTGTCAGATTTGAAGTGCCTTTTGATTTCATAGTCTTTTAACTAACATGTGACGTGGTTCAACAGATGACTTGGTTCTGCAGGTTCCTGTCCTGTGCCCACTGGACAGGAAGCAGTTGTGGCAAACAAACTATAAAAGCAAAACTTTGGGGAAGGAGAGAATGAAGACCTACTAAGCTTCCTTCAGGGAGAAACATTTCAGAAAGGGCCAGCTCTAAGCCTCATAAAACCTGGGCTCGATGGGAAGATGGTGTTTGGAATGGCCCAGGTTTTCTTTCATGGGCTAAGAGAGGCAGCAGGTCCAGCGGTTGTTTGCTGTTAGCCACAAGAAGAGCCAGGGGGCGAGGGTGCAGCAAAGCCACAGGGCTACAGCCAAGTGTGGTTTCTGTTTGCAGGCAAGCTTTCCAGCAGTCATCACAATCAACAGCCCAGGAGATGGAAGTAGTCTCCTTCCTCTTGTAGATCCCTTCAGTGTGGGTGTGAGTCAGACTCCCTCCTTCTGTCCAGGCACCCTGTCCCTTTCTGTCTGCAGGCTCCCGTTTTCTTCCTTCGTCGTAAGAAAGGGCAGGAGTGTGTGTCTTTGGCTGCTGTTGATGGTAGGAGTGCTCCGTGGTTGAGCTAAGAGATTAACATGTAATTTGCTATTATAAAAGCAGTAATAACATCTCAAGGTCTTCAAATGGCTTTCCTGGCTGTCTGTCAGGGGTTGGTTCAAAGGTCACAGCTCTCGGAACCCTTTCCTCTGCCAGGAGCACTGTTGTCAGTTTCCCACACTGTCACTCTCTTCTCCCGATTGGCTTTTTGTCACGGCAGCCCACGGCTTTTATCTCAGAAAAATCATTGCAGGTACAGTCTGTGTGGCAGGTGCCCATCCCGGCCACCAAGACTCACAATCCCCTGAAAACCACTGCCACTGTTTTCTCGGCATTCTAGCCCAAACACTGGACCCATCTCCTGCGTTGGCCGTCCTTTCTCGCACACAGCTTTTAGAACCCAAATCTATTGAAGATAATTGACCAGTCACTTGGCTGTACTTGGAAGAGATAAAAATACTTTGCTGAAATATTCATTTATTTAGCTCCTTTCTGACAGTGCCGGAGGCATCGAATCAAAGCACCCGTCCTTTCTCCTCACTGAGGACGATGGAGTCTGGGCTATGACACTGTGGGGCAGGAACCCGAGTGTGGACGTGTCCCTGTTCTCTCTGGCTTCACCTCCCAACCTTCCATGGGAACATTAATGAGTTTCCAACCTGCCTTGTTTTGTTTGGTTTCTCTCTTTAGCATCTCTTGAGGATAGTCACATAGTTTTCTTATGAACTTTGCTCACTATAAAAAGATCCACACATTCTTTTCTGCTCTAGTTGGTGGGGCTGATTTCATACCCCACCAGGAACCAGGCGGGGAAATTCCAAATTAATAAAACATCAGTTTAAATTTTCCCCAAATGTACACCTCTTTTCCACACACATTTTGTGTCTTATGTTAAGCTTAAATTACTACTACTCATTCTGTACCTAGATTTTTTTTTCTTGATATGTGAGCTTGAGAGAGAGAGAGAGAGAGAGAGAGAGAGAGAGAGAGAGAGAGAGAGAGAGAGAGAGAGAGGAGGTGGGGCTGGAGAGACTGCTCGATTGACAGTTAAGAGGATTTGGGGCTCTTTAAAAAGACCCAAGTTTGGTTCCCATCACCACTTTGGGTGGCTCAAAGCCCAACCACCCTTAACTCCAATTCCAGGAATCTGATGCCCTCTCTTGGCCCTCAACACATAAGCCTGAATGTATACATGCACACACACATACATAGACACACATGCACACACATACATAGACACACATGCACACACACATACACGCTCATACATATACAAACACACATGCACACACATTAATGCACACACATACACACATATGCATATACACATACACATGTGCACATGTACATATATATATACACATGCACACATATATACACACTCATGTACAGTCATGCACACATACACACATACACGTACATGTACACACACATACAAGCAAGCATACACACACATGCATACATATGCACACACACATGCGTACACATATGTGCACACCCATACACACACACATACATTTTTAAAAGGAGAAGATGACACTTTTATGGAAACTGTTACTGATCACTGAGTCTACCCCTAAGAGCAAAGGGCCCTCCATATTTGTAAGTGGAGCTCCTGGTTTGGGCTTCATGGAGACACTATTAAATGCTGCCCATGTGCACGGTGAACGACACTCTTCCTTAGAGACATCTCTGTTCACCAGGAGTGAGAAAATCTATGCAGAGCTCTTCTTCTGCTCTTGTAATGTTTTGTGACTGAATGGGTAGGCTCGGGATGTTAGCAGCTATGAATTCCCACCATGAGCTCTCCCCCCACGGTCTACAGCATGCTCGTTTAGGTGAAGGCAGTTCTCTGACTCTGATGACTGACTTGGGGTCTGGATTTTGGTGTGTGAGAAAGGAGATATCCATTGTCCTGTCTGTGCGAGGAGAGTGAGACTTGTCCTGGAATCCCCTTTGAAAGGTGGCTGCTGGCCAGGTGCCCATACATACAGAAAAGACCCTGTCCCACTCACAGTAGGTCAGAATTTCATAATAATGTCCCGGGTTGGAAACAGATCTCTATGAATCACATAAAATCAAAGTGATAGGACAGAGATGTTTCCTATCAGAGCTGTCTGAGTCTGGCTGGTTCCAGAACCTTCCTGATTGTAGGTTGCCTCTAGTGTAGGACTTCTCACCTTAGTACTATCCCCTCTTCCTGTAGGATTCTTTATGCTGTGTACTTGGAGCATTTTGATTGCATTTCTGCTCCATAGACATGAGGAGCCAAGAGCATGTGCTCTCCTCTACTTGTGATAACCAAGCATTCTTCCAGACACTACCAACATTCTCCTGTCAGGCTCACACCCCACCCCTGAGAGCCATTGCTTCAATGCAAGATGGTTTAAAAGCACCGAGTGACCAGTCCAGAGATTTGTGTGACCGGGTGTGGGCAAGTCAGACAGTCCCTCTGCCTTGGCTCATCAGTAAGGCCTTCCATGCTCTGTATTAAGAGCCTCTCATCTACAGAGGCTTTGAGCTCCATCTCTGGCACCCTCGTTAGGCAGCTCACAACTGCCTGAAACTTCAGCTCCTGGGGATCAGTCACCTACTTCTGGCCTCTGCGGGTGTTTGTGCACATGCACAAACTTGCATAGAGACACACAGATGTACACCGACTTTAACATGTAAAGGAAATAGTGAATCATACATAGTCAATCACACAACCAACAACAAAAAATGAGTGTTTTTCTAAAACTACTATACAGTTTCTTTTGATATATTTTCCCCTTACCTGTCCTCCCTCCAAATCCTCCCATTCAGTCCTCCTTGCTCTTTCCTCATTAATTGTCGATGTCTAGAGTTATGTATGTGTTTCTTAATACCGTGTAAGCCTTGTAGAGATGCTGCTCTTCATTAAGGAAGAGAAAGAAAGAGACAGCAGTGCCTGCCTCCCCCAGTGGGGCTCATAACAGCACCTTAAGACCCAGCAGGGCCTGAGCTACAGATAGCTTGGCCTTTAAACCCGTCGGCACACTATCCTGTGGCAGGTGCTTACTGCAAACTCCAGAACTTGGAGAGCTCAGAAAGCTGCCTTTTAGCATAGAAAAGCCAAAACTGAAGGTTTGAACACAAGTAGAAAGAAGCAGAACGGGGGCTGGGGGTTGCTGGGGGTTTCACCAGGCCTCTACGGGGGAGGCTTGGCACCTCATAGGAGCGAGACCACTGTTCTTTATTGCTTAATACTCTGCAGCTTCTTCTATCTACCCCTGAGGAGGACACGCCCACTCCCATGGTGCTGTGCACGTAGGTTTAGACCTCCATCTTTTCATCTTCTGCTCATTTCCCTTTAACAAGAAGAATGAAGACTTCAGCTCTCACAGGCAGCCCTCTGTTATGTTTGGTCCAAAGTCAGATGGGAGGCCTCCAAGGAAAACTCCCTTTTAGCATTTTCCAATTAGAAAAGTGCTGTGCACCGCGCCGAGGGCCCGAGCTCTCCCCCACTTTCCCCTCACTTTTACTGCCATTATTTATCTGAGGGGATCATATTTCAAGAAAGATTATTTTTTTCCTCTTACTGAAGGGAGGAAAATACATTTCTTTGTTGAAAAAAGGGGTGAATGATCCAGAAGAAAGAAAATCCCTGATCCCATAGGGTTGTGAATCTTTTTCGAGCCATGGTATTTTATAAGGACATGGGTCTTAGGAAGAACGGGAGTTTATAAAAGCAGCTTGCTGGATAAGGACCCATTTGTAAAGGCTTTTAGAAAATGCATTATTTACCCGCTGGAGCGCTCGGTTATCGTGTTTACTCAAGGGAAAGCAAATTTTCTCTTTTTTTAAATCTTGCCTAAGTTTTTCTTAAAACAGGCTGTTGACTGGAATCGATGTGGACAGTAGCCTAAAAGGACACAGGACAGCTTGGCCCCACTGGCACCTAAATAAATGGTCATCCAAGGTCGCGTCTTCTGTCAGCAGTAGATGCTCTTTTTGAGTAGCATGTCTCAAATGCAAACTGCTAAAGGCCCAACGCTCAGATGCAGAAACTTTGGGACAGGGGCTGCAGAGGTGGGTTGGAGGATGAAGAGCTTGCTACAGGAGGGCCTGGGTTTGCCTTCCCTTGAGTGTACGGAAGGACCTGAGTTCAGATCCCTGGCACCCACATAAAAGTCTAACTGAATGGTGTGTATCTGAAGTACTAGCATAGGGGACAGAGATAGGATCCCTAGAGCTCAGTGGCCAATCTGTCTAGGGAAACTGATGAGAGTCACATTCAGTGAGAGACCCTGTCTCAGAACTAACATGGAGAGTGATGGAAGAGAGACATCCAGCCATTGCAGGAGAATGCTCAAGCAAGCACTCCTGCAGACACATAGGCACGCATCTACATATACCACACACACACACACACACACACACACACACACACACACACACACACACACTACAGCGACATATGCAAGCTTAAAGCTAATAAACAAAAGCCTCCAGGGTAAGGAGTTAGTCTAAGAAGCTCCTTAATTATGACAGGAACATGCATTGAATGGTCAGCGTCTGATGATGAAAACATCAGTAATTGCAGTTTCGCTTATATGGGCAACTGATTGCTTACACAATATAAGCAGATTTGATATGAAGTATAATCAATCTATTCTCCTGCCTTTTCCTCCTCCATTAATAGGCTATCCTTTAGACAGAGTACTGCTGTCCTGTCTGACTTGCTTTTCTGCCAAAACTGTCTAGAAAAGACTCTACACAGCCCCCAAATGCAGCCTGGAAGCTGTGTCCTTAGTAGATGTATTAGTCAGTGAGGCTGGTTATGCTGTGTAACAAGCATGTCCTCAGCCACGGTGGCTTGACCACACATAGGTTAATTATCTCCAAGGTAAAACCTTGCATGGCATTGGAAGACTCTTCAGGGAATCATCTTTTATGTTCTGACCTAGGCATCCAGGTTGCTCTGATCTTAGGTCTTCAGAATGTTTAAGACAAGATCTCTGTTGTAAGTACTGAAACAATGTCAGGTCAGGACATTCCAATTAGAAATGATTGGCCAGAAGCAGCCCGATGGTTCCAACCAGCTTGAAAGGACAGGGAAGTAGACTTTTCTGTGGGCCTGTGAGGAGAGAGCCCACAAAAGAAGACCCCGATGTGACAAAAATAAAGCAACCCCATGATACAGCTCTTGGAAGGCATCAAGAGCACAGGCCTAAGTGCTCAGGAGGGAACTACAAAAGCCACTCTGGGTCGTTGGAACCCTGGTCCCCGTGCGAGGAAGCTCTAGAGCCAGGAGAGCTGTGGTGGCTTCCGAAAAGGATCATAGGGTCCGTGACACTCCTGTCACCCTAGGTTCCCCCAAGGACAAAGCAGGAGTTTTAACCAATCCGAAGCTCCTCACAGGTGTCTTCCTCAGGGTCAACTGAGCTGGCTCACTCGATGCGGCACTCATTGGAGACTGTCAGGGAGATCACTTGTGACGCTTATTGGATAGTGTTCGACTGTGTTAGGTCTCCCGACAAGCACAGAGACTGAACCAGAACTGTCACATGCTTTTTGATTTGCTTGGACACATTTCGCATTCCAATGATTTGTCCTTTTAAAGTATGCATCGCAGTGGCTTTTATCAGGTTTTTAAATGTAGTTAGAATTAGTTATTTGGACTAAAGGAATGGTTCTGTGGGTAAAAGAGCTTGCTGCCAAGGCTGACAATGTGAGTTCCATTCCAGGAAACCAGGAGGTAGAAGGACAGAAATGACTCCTGAAACTGTCCCGTGATCTACACACATGCACACACATGCATACACACACACACACACACACACACACACACACACTCACACTCACACATACATGCACTAAAATTAAAATCTTAAAAGTTTAGAATTGTGGCTGGAGAGATGGCTCAGCAGTTAAGAGCACTGGCTGCTCTTCTGGAGAACCCAGGTTCAATTCCCAGCACCCACATGGCAGCTTACAACTGTCTATAACTCCTGTCCCTCACACAACCATATATGCAGTCAGAAATACCAATCCACATAAAATAAAAGTAAATAAAATATTTTTTAAAGGTTTAGAATTAATCATGTAGTAATTGCAGAATTAATACTTAATGTAGTATCTTATTCTAGAACAGGTTCATAGCTCACTAAACAACTTCAAACCCACTAGCCCTCATTCCTCACACACCCTTTCCCAGATCCTAGCAACTCTTGATCTGTCCTCTTCCAGTCTCATAAAGAATGGCCTGCTCTAGGCACTTCATGTGAGTTGAGTCCTATGACACTCGGTCTTTTCATGCCTGGCTTCTTTTACCTGGCATTGTGATCTAGGACCATCCATGTTGTAGCATGAAATACTACTATTGGATTGCCTCCTTTGTGAGTAATGTTCTATTGTGTGGAAATGTACCCATTCTGTTGATGGATTCCTCAGTTGTTGGCATGTGGAGGCCAGACACTTGTTTTCAGATATCTTCCATCTGTCTCTGACTGGTCAGCTCAGAGTGAGTTTATCTTGAGAGGCCTGGAAGCATCATCTTTCAGACCATGCTCTGTGGGATCCCCCACCCCAGACGTAGGCATCACTCTGGTGCACTGAGTTCTAGTCCTGATTTCTCTAGGATGCAAATGTGCTGGCAGGCACTGGTGGCCGTAGGAGTGGTTGCACTGATTAAGAGGCACTGGAAATGTACCTGTACAGTGTTTCTTCCCCTGCCTACCTTCTTATCCTACTGTGTATTTATTAGCTCACACATCTCAGAGCAGACTCTCCCACGGAGCGTATACAGCACCTCTGTGAACATGCACATGACTGTTCACATCCCAGGCTGTGCATTGAGGTGGGCGCCATGACAGTCGGGTAGAGCTTCATGGCAAGAGCTGCCAAGAGTAGCCAAAATAAGCGGAAGTGGAGAAAGGATCATACAGTATAGCTGTCACAGACAAAGACAGGGGCATAGGCTCCGGGTGGCTAAAAAGAACACCCGGGGACTGAGTGTAGAGGAGGGAAGAAGCCATCTAGAGCTTATAGTTCTCAGTGATGACTTTGCAGTTTGCCTTTTGGGTTCTGTGTTCCGTGTGTGCATGTGTCTAGATGTAACAGTGAGTGAGCCTACAGATCAGAGTAGGGGGGGGGGGCGCGGACCGGCATATTGAGAGCTGGACCAGATGTGGGTTTAAATTGTAAAGAGGCATTTCTCCTGGTCCTTTGATCTAAGGGAACAGCACATCCCCCAGGCTCAGACATTGGTGAAGCCTGCTACATAGTTACCTTGTACTGTTACATTTCTCTTCCTGGGGAACTCCTCTGGGCAGCTGGGTCATACCTAAAGAGAACACATCTCTGTTGTAGAGTTTAGCTCTGCCCCTCCAGGGGTCAGAGAAAGGGGGTGGTGACCAGTCACAGCACTGACCATCGGCAGGTGGAGCACACACGTGTACAGCTCACACTCCGCTCCTATCCTGGGCCACTCTTTATGGAATGGTGGATCCTCAGGGCTGTTTGTGTAATTGCTTCTTGTAAATGAGCTCCTATTCTGTAAGGCTTTCCGGTAAACCACTCTCCTTTGCCATCTGGTATCCAGTTGTTTCAACCGGGTTTCCAGTATCTCATCAGCCCTTTACAAGAAGGAACCTTTTTAACCTTTGCAAAATGAAGTCATTGAAGTTTACACGTTCAGCCTCACAGTTGTTCAGAGTTACTTTGAAGCAAAGACGCAGAGGGCCTGAGAGACAGGAGGAGACAGAGAGGACTCTACTCATCCCTGCCTCAGGTCATCAGACTGGCTGGGTGCCTTTGAGGCTGCGGTGGCTTCTTCCCTCTGCTTTGAACTTGGGAGTCTCTTGCACTGAGGAGGTAAAGAGGGAACTGCTGGTGAGATTATCTGGGGAGGAAGGGACTGTCTTTAGATCCAGGTTAAACCAGATCTGCAAATCTCTTGGAGCGAACTGTCCTGTCACCTCATGACCACCCTGACTGTTCGTTCTTCCTTGTTGCGTACCCTTTCCTGCTTAAAACACACCATGCTTGGGAGTACAGGAGCAGAGAGATGCGAGTGCGTGCACACTGCTAGCCCTTGGTTCTGCTGTGTCTCCATGGGCATGGGGACCACTGTGTGAATTGGGTTGATTTTCCCTATATGCCCCACCAAGCTGCACAGAATACAAAACACTTGAGATGCAGATAAGGATCTAGGTCCAAAGACTTTGGCTCTTGGACCGCATGGCCCGTCTCTCTCATCTCCAATTCTAATGACTAGAGATAGTGTAGGCGTCTGGAAGCCTGAGGAACAGGGAGCTCTAATTATAAAGAAAATCTAAACCTTTCTCAAAAGGTTTTTTTTTCCCCCCTGAGGAACTGTGAAGAGTTTCAAATGATGTCCTAAGGGAAAGTCCCCTCCCCCTGGGTCCTCCTGTTTGGCACTTTCTGTCCCCTGGTGTGTTGATGAGAACTGTCTGCTGGGAAAGGCCAGGTTCATATTCCTAGGCATGAGAATAATGTTCATTCTCAGCACAATTCCTCTCACCTGGGGTTGGCCTCCCGAGGGAGCATGAAGCTGTAGACCTGAGGAGCAGTGTGGGGATCACATCCACGCTGCCCAGGCAGGCTTCCTCCATACCCACCCATCATGACCTGGATGCTAAAGCTCTGTCCTTGGGGGGGGGGGAGGGCTTTACCTCCCTTGTGCTGCCCCCTCCCTTACCAGTTTCTCCAAGCTCTGCTGCTCTCTCCACCCTCGTTGGCTTCCTCTCCAATAATCTCTTCCTCCAAACCATCCACCCCCTCAGCCACTCCCACACTCTTCACCACGGTGAGCTCTCCATCAGCCTCTGTCTTGTGGCAAAGGTGTAGTGCCTGGGCCAGGAGATCAAGCCTAGCCTCCCTAGAGAGCTGGGGTAGGGACGGTACTGAATGTCTTTGACATGATGGAAGAAATGCCTGAGTAGCAGCCTAGAGGTGGGGACATTTGAACCCACTTCTCTTTCCTGCCTATTGTCCTGTGCCTGAAATTAAGTTATTCTTGGGTGAGAGACAAAAGCAGCTTCCTTGGAACGCCTCATTTTCCTTCATATTAAGCGGCACTGTTTAATCTACTCGCCTTGCTTCTTTAAGCTATATACTTAAGTGTCTGGTACCCAGAGAGCAACTTCCAGATGGACAGCCTTAGCAAGCTTGACACTGTGTTTGCTGTTTTCTGTTACCGAGGTAAACAATGCTCCTCCCGTGGTCTTCCTGAAACCAAGAAGTCAGAGTTTTGTCATTAAACTTGAACATGGGGCCTGTATGGATGGTCCAGCTGGGCTTGTGCCCTGCAAGGTTTCCTTCTAAGGAGAAGTGGAGTCCCTGTGCAAACTGGATCCTGTCACTGGGATCAGTAGAGTGGTTTGAACCAGGATCGAGGAAGTACGTGTTGACACCTTAACCCTAATTCCTGTTCATGGACCTCAGAGGGTTGGAGGTGGCTAAGCTTGGTTATGGTTATTGGGGTGACGTCTATGGGAGACTTGAGGGGTTTGGGAAGAGCAAATGAGAGAAGGAGTAGACACTTTCTAGCTCCATGCTAGACCACGCACTTCATTATGACTGCTTAACACCAAGCCCTCATTGGACGCCAAGCGGAGACCAGGCCCTGGTTCACACTCTTGGACCTCTCGTGCCCCCATGAGCCAAATAAATTTCTCTCCTTTATAAATGACTCAGCCTTGATGTTTTGTTTTCAAATCAACAGAAAGCTGCCAAAGGTCAGAAACATGGACAGGACCCACACAAAGATTCTGGTCCCTTTGGAGTCTGCAGTTTAAGACAACTGTCACTGCCAATTCTTTTCTAAGTAATGTTCTTCGTCCACTTGGTACCCCAGGGCGCTCAGCCTGATCTGTGGTGCAAGGGGACAGCTCATAAAGAAAGGGTGTGGCAGCTTCCTGAACTCTATGTAAAAGTACCCTCGTGGGCCAGAGATGTGGCTCAGGGGTTAAGAGCACTTGCTCCTCTTCCAGAGGACCTAGGTTTGATTCTAAGCACCCACAAAGAAGCTCACAATTGTTTTTAACTCCGGCCCTAGGGGATCTGACACCTTCTTCTGTCTCCTACTGCCCACACATGGTACATAGACATCCATGCAGGCAAATATTCACACATAAAAATAATTTTCAAAGTAACACAGCATAAGAGCTTCACTAGTTTTCAGACTAAATTCCACAATCTTAAAGTTCTGTCTGAAGTAACAAGAAGCTGTCCTGCCACTGACTCAGGCTTGGAGAAACTGCTTGCTTAAGCCAGCCTTGGAATCAGCATGCTCCTGTGGCTCTGCAAAGGGCCGCACTGGGGACAGTGAGGGAGCACAGAGTCTGTTTTCCCTGCTCAGTTCTCTGAGGAGAGACTCCAGAGATCTGCCTGCAGAGACACATTCCTGCCATAGCCTGGGTGCGCTTGCCCTTTAAGGAGGGACTGGATCCAGCATGAATCGCAGACTGTGCCGAAGTCCTTGTCCAGTATAAGCAGAGTGGGCCTGGAGTTTTAGCATTTGGGTGTTCCAAGGCAACATTTTGCTGAGAAATATTAAAGTGTAACCAAATCTTACAGAGAACACACTGTTCCTGCAATATTTCCAGGGCATCTGATCAATGGTGGATATGAGAAAGAGAAATAAACAAAACACACAAAAAAAGACAGAGAACCGAGCAGGCAAGTGTGCTCACAGGAAACCAAGCAGAGCAGAGGAAATGATTCTCAAAGTAATACAGATAGCTGAGGAGAGAAAGCTATGTCTGTCTGTCTTACTCTGAGCCTGGGTCAGGCCATGGGAGTCTGGTGGGGCTATGCTGGGGATTTTCATCTGGAGCCTCCTGTCTCCATAAGCTCAGCTGTCAGAGGCAATGCCAGGAGCAGCCAAGACAAAACCCAGTCAGGGAAGGAGGTACAGTTGCAGGATAAAACAGCCCCAACAGTACGGGAGCTGAGGGCTGGCTGCCAGCAGGCCAGGCATCCCTGAGACCCAGTGGGAATTTTGCTTGAAAGAAAGCAGGGTTCTTGGTGGAGGGTGTGGATCTGATCATTGATGCGAACTTGGGGGACTCACCCAAGAGGACTCTGTAACTTAAGCCTGTCAGTGCTAGAAGAGTTTCCTACTCATTGGGCCCCAGAACACACAGAATACCCTCTGGTGTCAGGAACATGTGAATAACATGACACCTTCTACAGAGGAGGTCTCTCATCCTCGACAGCATTGACACAGACTCACATTGTCCCTGGCAGTGCGACAGTCATGGGGATTTTATGACAGTGGAGGCTTCGTCACAGATCCTAATAATACTTCCCCCTATAGTGTCTCCCCCCAAAAGAAATGAGTTTAGATGTTGCCCAGTGTCCCTGGGGAGCAGTAGGAATGATTGCAATCACCATGCAACCATTCCATGCAACCAACAGATAAAGAAACCTCAAGCCAGAAAACACACATGGTACCTCTGAGGCTGTAGAGGGAGAGGCTGCAAGACCAGATCCTCAGAACACTGGATCTATCTGGAGCTTTTCTCTCACAGCAGAAAAAGACCACCCTGTGAGGTCAGCCCTGAGCAGTCGTGAGCCTGGACTCCACATCTTCTTTGCTGTCTCTCTGTCAACTACGTTGCTCCGTATCTTTGAGACTTGATGTGTAAAAATGACTTTGATGAGAACAACATCAGCCTACAGGGTTCTGGGCTGAGTCCAGCAAAGCTACACAAAGCAGGCAGGACATGGGACGAGCAGAGAGTAACATGATGTGTACAACTTCTGTGCAATCTGACACATTTTCCGTGGCTCCTAACGCAGGTCAGGTTGTTATTCATGACCTTGACTTTGATGAACTGTTCCTTTCTAGTTTTTAGGTGGTCCCTTCTGTCTGGGATACTTCCCACCAACCTGTTCATACGTCTTTCTCTTCCCCACATTAGGAAATAGTTCTCTTACATGTCCACGGAGAAGGAAAAGGATTTTTTTTTTCTTGAATGAGTATGGCTTTATTACAGACAAGATATATGGCAAAATTCTGCATGTGGTAAAGTTCATAGATAACAATAATTTCACAGTGACATGCACATGAGATGCATTTAAATGTCATGTATGTACATACTTACAGTTGTGCAGCACATAGCACTAAGAGGGGTACCAGGAACTGCACTTGTATGATACTCAGGACTGAACTAAGCATACATCTGCATCATTCAGAACTGTCATCTACCCACAAAGAAATGCTCAAACAAGAAGCCAGCATCCTCACCCCCTTCAATGTTAGGGTCACATCTTCTGTGTCTTTTCATTTACCTTTATAACTGGAACTTTTCAAATATAAGAATTATGCTGCAGGTTCCCCACAGGATTTTTCTTTTCTTCCACAGGACATATATGCTACATAAATATATATTATGGATCTCCGGTAACCTTAGTTGGATGTGATTTTCTTTTTCTTGAGACAGGCTTCTTACACTGCTTCCGTATAGTAACCCCAGAGGGGTGGGCAGAAACAGCAGCAGTGAGCAAGCTGCTGAGTGGAAAGCCTGTTTACAGGCAACCATGAAGGTATCAGACAGTAAGGAGTCTGTCTGATTCTTGCTTAGAGAATGCCTTAGAACCTAAACTAGGGCCTGATTATGAAGTCAAGCCCCACTAAAGAGATAGCTGTCCCAGGGTAGCTTTGTGCCGGATTCACCAACCAAATGGAAACTGTCCCATACATTTGATGAGCACTGAGAAATGGCAACCAGTTGGGAAGTAGCTTGACCAGAAATGTGATATGGGACAATCACACTGACAGCAGTTTGCAATGTAAGTCTCCAAGTTTGAGGTGGGGAAAGACTAGGTAAGCAACTAAAGGTCAGAGTTCTCGAGATTCAAAACTGTAAAGAAAGACCTGTGTAAAATGTCTTTATGTTAGTAAGTGGACATATTAATGGAGTTCGGGGTAGTGGGTCCATTCTTCATTAACTGTGTTAATGAGCCACAGGAAGCCAAGATTATAAGGGAGTGGGGCATCACAGAAAGCTTTGGACCGCTCCCTGGCAATGATCCTTCCTAGTTAGGAACTGTCACAGAGTGCTGGAGCTGAGGGTAATGAGGGTTGTGGACAAGATGGAAAAGGAAACTCAGATGTTTCTGTCTTAAGCCTGGGGGTACAAATTGCTTCTCTCCACCTGAATTTGAAATAGTGTGGTTCAGGCCAGTTAGGCATTATTCTTCAAGGGAAATAATATAATGATCACAGGGAGAGAGAGTTGGACTTGCTGGGGAAGAACTTGTCCCAGGTCTGAAGCCAGGATGGGAGCCCTCTTGGACAGCACACTGTCGTGGGGCTCCATTGTAGAATAAAGTGCACCCCTTGTGAAGCCCCTCAGATTGTTTGGGAAAAGTAAAAGCATTTTCATGCTTGCTCACATAGATCCCTGAAGTGCTGAAATTGACACACACCCTGGTGATAATAGCATGCCCCAGTCCCCTCAGGCCCCCAACTTAGAAACTCAAGCTCGTGCAGTTAGCCAGCCTCCAGCCTCTAAGCCACAGCCAGGCTTTCATCCCCAGGCTTTCATAAATATATTCCAGAGGCAAATGCAGGACCCAGAGTTCCCTTTTTACCTGGTTTCATGCAAGAAGCTGTGCTCTGAAGGCAGGATGGCAGCCTTCCCTGGATAGCACACTGCTGTAAGAGGGACCAGAAGAGCCCTGAACCCAGACGTGGCCTCTGGCAGTCTTAACGGACTCTAGCTGGAGGAGAACCGAAACAGATTTTCCTCTTGAAGCCAAACCTTACCTCCACCCTCTGCAAGTGCAGCCAGGTCTGGCCAGCCAGGAGCCTGCTGGGATCCCTGGAGTCTCACCGGAGCAAGCGAATGAGCTACTGGCCTAGTGCTAAGCCCTTGGTCCTTACCTGGGCTTTCAGAAAGGGAGCTGGAACCCTGAATTATTGATGCCAGCCTAAGTAAGCAGTTCAGAAGATAGGAGGAGCCCCCTCCCCTCCCATCACAGGAGGAAAGCACCTCCCTCAGGGCAGACACAGTGCTGGAAACTTAAGCCTAACGCCCATGGAAGACTTGGGTCAAATGCATCCTACATATTGGGGTTTCTATCTGTCCTCTCTTATTGATTCAGAGAAATGGACAAGCAACTGAAGGAGGAGAACAGAAGCAGATTTCCTTCTCAAAGTCAAACCTTACTCCCATCCTCTGTCTAAGTGTAGTGGGGTGCCACTCCAGGCTCTCTCAGAATGGTCCTGGGGTTAGGACTGTGACCAGTGAGCTGGATGATCTTACAAGCTAATGTCCAGACAGCACAGGGAGAACACTTGAAATTGAAATGGGTTCTAGAAACCTTTACAGAGGCAAGAGGGAAGGAAATGGGGTGGGGGCTGGGTAACACTTAGGGCCCTTCTCCCTTGTCTGATCAGTTGAAGGAGATGGAGGAGCTGGTTGGGAGGATGATTGACAGGTGAGAAGAAGGGAACAGGACAAGGATGAATGAAAAATAGTGAAGGCCAATGATTGGACATAGTGCCGAGTCACAGGGAAGATGGCCAATGACAGATCCTGTTGACCTCACATTCCCACCTCTCACTGGCGACATCACTCAGCATGGTAGACAGGCTAGGTGCTAAACCGTCTGCACTTCTTCGCTCTCTAGGGCTTGTGTCTGCCTGCCTATAGAACATGCTATCACCTGAGGCTCATTCATGTCCAAGAGAGCCCATCAGACCAATTATTTTCCATTCAACCAATGTGTCTGAAGACCTACTGTGCACTTACATTGGCTGCTGTGTGTATGCTGAGATGAACAGTCTGTGTTTCGGAGTTCCCAGGATAGTCAGAGGGACCAGTGAGGATAGACAAACACTGCCTTAAGCACCTCCATTTACTTTGAATAACGAGAGATAATTGAACACACTTTGCGTTCCCCATGGCTCTCACTGAGCCTTTGGGGGTTTCAGACCAGGGCTGCTGCCAAAGGCAGTCCACCAGGGACAGATCCTATGTTTAGAAGAATAGTTTTGTGCTTCCTCTGTAGAATTGGTTAGGAAGTAATATTTGGAGAAGCAGGTTATGGAAATAAAGGTAAGATGTTAATCAAAAAGAAAGATCATGTTAGCAAGGGCAGATACGGTCAGTCATTAGTTTCTTTACCAAGTACGTTTAAATCCTTTTCTCTATGTTAGAGGTCCAGGGACTCACCCTGTTAGGCTTCAGGGAGATGCTTTTCAGAGCAGTACAGGGACCAAGGTCAACGAAAAGGCCTCACCATGTGCAAATGGCACACATACCCAGTACAGGGACTCAACAACGTATGAGAGAATCGTTTGAGGTCATGGCAATTAGAAGGCATGCAGTGACACGGGATCAGAGGTGACACGGGATCAGAGGTGACGCGGGATCAGAGGGCTCTGAGGACAGGTGGGATTTTAAAAGCAGAAATAAGAAGAGATTAGCCCACTGAAGAAGACAATGGGGGTGGGGTGGGGTGGAGCAGTGGAGAAGCACATGGCTTTCTCTTGGGAGATGTGAGCAAGTATCTACTCATCTGCCCCCAGTGATGGACCAAAGAGACTGTTCCACCTAGGTCCAGCTGGGTGAGCCCAAGAATTAATTGGGATTATCTATGGGAATGCAAATGAAGGGGGGCCTTCAAGGCAGCTTTGACATGGGGGGGGGCGGGAACCCCAGGATGCCAAGTCCTGTAAGCTGTCAGCATAGCTTCAGCTGGCCCACTGAGGAGCCTCCCCTCTCTCAGCACTTGCTCAGTGCTTATTTACAGCCTCAGGGCTGTGGCCTGTGAATCTTCTCTCTAAGCTTCCAGAGTTTTCCAACTTTCCCAAGCTTCCTGAATCTTCCTCCCTCGTCCTCTCCAGGAGCGAGTGTATCTGTTTGGAGGACACAGCCACAACGCAGGAGAGCTTGGCAGCCTTGGGGAAGCTCAGTTCAGTTCTAACGTCACTGTCTTAGTTAGGGTCTTACTGTTACAAACAGACACCATGAACAAGGCAACTCTTATAAGGACCACATTTAGTTGGGGCTGACTTACAGGTTCAGAGTTTCGGTCCATTATCATCAAGGTGGGAACATGGCAGCATCTAGACAGGCATGGTGCAGGAGGAGCTGAGAGTTCTATATCTTCAACTGAAGGCTTCCAGGCAGCTAGGATGAGGGTCTTAAAGCCCAAACCCATAGTGACATGTCTGCTCCAACAAGGCCACACCTAATCTAACAGGGCCACACCTTCTAATAGTGCCACTCCTTGGGCTGAGCATACACAAACCATCACAATGACTATGGGAGTGTTCATGTGTCTCCTAACCTGGTCCATCATCTCTTAGCTAGGTGATTGCATCAGAGTTGCAGTCTCTCACTGCTCTCTTCCAGAGCTTATCCAGACTGTAGAATGGCTGGAGTGTGGCCTTAGGGTTAACATGTGGGATCATGTCGCTCAGCCCAGAGAGAGGCTCCACTTTAAAATCCCACCTCACGCCTCCGTGCTACAGTCTTTCATGATCGTCCTTCTTTTGCTCACACTGATAAGGCTCATTCACACACAAATGATTCAAGGTCCAACTGGCTGGAACATCTTTCTCCTGGCCCTTTACCCACCTGACTCCGTCCTGTTCTCTTACCCATCCATGCTTCCTCGAGTGGCAGTTAGTTTTACAGTGGTGGGTTCAGAGAGTCTTCCGCCATTGCTGAAAAAGCCACCTGGTCACAGGTAGTGACAATGAAGCTTCTGATTCTGGCCCCCTTTAACATTTTCCCCAGCTATAATTAGTGAGTCTACCTGTTTCCATACTTGTTTGGTTTGTCTTCCCAGGTAGAGATTGAACTCCATAAGGGTGAAGACCAGGTCTTATTTTTCCTACTCAGCATCTAGCAGGGCACCTGGCACTTCACAGGCACTCAATAAATATAAATATAAATGTATGCTTCGAGAATGAATTAATGATGAGAAATGAATCCTGGAGACAACGCTCGGAGCTGTCCTTGAATGAAAACCTTGACCACGTTTACTTCTGAGCTGGGCTCTCTCTGCAGTACTAAGTAGTACAGAGATTGTAGTCCTGAGATTTATGTTTTAGACCAATGCTGTTCAGCTACAGATAGCTGGGGTGATGGACATGTTGTGTATCTACTGTCAATATGTCAGCCATTAGCCACACGGGACTACTGGGCACAGGAAATGTGACTGGTGTAGGTGAGAGACTGGATCATTGTCCTGAGGTAGATAGAGCCTAAATCGCTGTGTGCAGCCAGCAGCTATTCTATGGGGCAGCACAGCTCTAGAGGGAAGGCAGGGCGGGAACCCAAGGCAAGAACCTAGAGCAGGAATTGAAGCAGAAGCCATGGAGGAATGCTGCTTTCTGGCTCGCTCTCCACAGCTTGCTCACCCAGCTTCCTGGGACTACTTGTCCAGGAGTGGCCCAGCACACAGTGGGATAGAACCCTCCCATGACAGTCACCAATCAATACAAAGTCCTATAGACTTGCTCAGAGGCCAATCGATGGAAGCAATTTCTCACTTATGTTCCCTCTTGCCAGGTGACTGTAGTTGGTGTCAAGTTGACGAAGAACAGCCAGTACAGTGACTCAGGAAGCAAGCCATTTGGAAGCCCCCAACTGCCCACCACCCCCTGTCTAACCCACTGTTTAAATTGAACCTTATGTGTCTTTTGTTGACTTGCTGCACAGGCAAAGGGTTCCCCTCTCAAATTCCTTCTCATGGTGAGTTGGAGCCATCCTACATTGCCATGGAAACCCAACTACCTGTTGCTTTGATTTCCTCAGCGTCATTACCACTGTTACAGAAAGCTGGGAAGGTTGTAAACCACTAGCCAAGGACAGTGTGTCACTAAAGGCCATCACACACAACACTGAGTCCTCTCATGGTGTCAGGGGGCTTCACTTTGGGCAGGTGACACACAGATATCATGTGGCTTGTTCTTAATGGAAAAGCTTCCCAGAGAGTGCTGGATATGCCAGGATGTTCCCTCCACTTTGGTCATGGCCATGGGCAGATTACAAGGATCATCTAGACTTGAATATGGATTTTGGCAATGTGGAAAAACAAATGGCTTTAAAAGTGCATTTTCTAAAGAGACCTGTGTGTTGGCTTGCCCATTTTTCTATATTAATTATCCATGCATGCTCTTAGCCCTACTAGAATTTGCCTCCTAAAGATAATAAACTCTGAAGGAAGCTGAGATGGGTTTTCGGTAACAACACACAGTCTACAATTTCTAGGTACAGAGGGGAAGACTCCAAACAGTGCACAGAGACGTTATCTGTGTAGTGGTGTCATTGAATGATAGTGACCAAGCGTACTTCTCAGAGAGGCAGTCACAGATTGAGACCCATAGATATAACTGGGGCAGAGAAACAACTGGTTGGGGGGAAATGTCCCTGGGTCATGACAGATGGACGTGAAACCGTGGAGACGGGGCGTGACCCACACTAAGGCTTAACAGTGGGCAGCACTCACATGTCCTGTATCATCACAGTCATGGCACGGGGCGTGTCCCACACTAAGGGAGACACCCCAGATTCCATCTCCCTCCACTCTCATCCCCTTTTGACATGTGTTCCTGTGAGTCATTTTGGTTGATAAGATAACTTCTCAGAGAGTCAGCAACAGATTCCTTCCAATAATGACGGCTCTGCTGAATTTCAAAGCTCTGGGGATGTGCAGTAGACTCCCAGGCATGTGTAGTAGACACCAGTGCATTCTGGGAAAGTCTGTCCCATGAACACAAGTACAATGCGCTTCTTCCTACTGTCTATGTGTCTTCCAACCCATCACCTGCCCCCTCACACAGCTGTGTGTTCCCCTAATTGTACCGCGGCCTGGCACCATCTGAGCAGAGCCTTTGGTGACTCTCCAGCTGGGACAGCTCCATCCTGCCTCCTACTACCATATTTTTCATCTTTCCTCTTCCACTCTCATCCCTCAAACTTCTAGGCTTTCATGAGGAGTCCATACATCAGAGGGATGGAATGGACTCTTGATTCTCCTCCATACAGACATGCTGATACCATCCCCTGGCTGCCCTACTGTGAGAGAAGCAGAGGCAGCAGACTGTGCTAGGCTTGGTAATAAGCCTGGCGACCCAGCTGCCTCCACCATCAGGATCAAAGGCAGGCACCCCACAGGGTCCCACAACCCAGTGCCCAGAGGCAAAGGGCAAGCAGCTGTGTTCTTGCACCCTAACAGGACCGTTCATGTAGTGAGGGTAGAAGTCTTGCATTGGCCCATGGTTATGAAGCAGTAGATCTCCGTGGTCCCCAGTGGGCTCTGCCATCCCAGAAAGCAAGGTCTGTATCCTAGATTTCCTGAACCCCACAACTCTTCTAACCTTCAGTTTCCCTTTTTGAATGACTATGATATTATTTTAGCTCTCCTAGGCTCTGCTGCGGATTTAGCTTTTGCTAACGTGTCTGTTCACAATAAAGGTTAATAAATGGGTGCTGGTCTTATTTTGAGGGCACCTATGCTGTTCTGGGCATCTTTGGGGTCCCCAGCTTATCAGAAAAGGCACAGGAAATAAGGGTTGAGGGTGGGGCTCAGTGACACAACCTTGCATGTCACTCCCTGGAACTCATGTTAACTGCTGGGTATAGGAGTGTCCATTTCTAATCCCAGCACAGATGGTAACTGTCATTAGCTGAGAGGTCATCAATTGGGCTAAAGATGGTCTCTCTCCCATATGGGTTAGCTGGTGTTCCTAAGGATGACATCTGAGGTTGTCCACCTGCCTCCTCTGTCACATACATGGGCATCTGTGTTCACAAGCATGCACATGTGCACAGAAGCGTGGGTGGTAAAAACAAAAGTGCAAAACAAAAACAGTATAGAATAGAACAGTATAGAATAGAACAGTATAGAATAGCTAAGAACCCACAGAGGGCCAGGGAATTCTGATGGCTGAGAATTCCCACACTACTGTGCTTTGGTGAATTGATGGTCTTCTGTCATCTGCTTTGGGTTTGTCGTTTCCACTGAGCTCTGGAGTTTACGACAGGTTTGTTGAACTCTGGCTTCACTGTCTTTAGTCAAGGCCAGAAACTGGATGCTTCCTGTACTCCGCCCACCCTGGATACACCTTGAATTCCTGGTGTCGAATCTAATGTCTCCATCTTGATGGAGGCACAAACCTTCAGTCTTTGGAGATAAATCTTCATGAGCTCTTTCAACCAATGCCACCTTCTACCCCCTGACCTTTTCAATATAACACCAAGGAATTGCCTAATTGGTTTGGAGTTCTTCTCCATCTATGATGATCCCTGCACATACAAACTTAAAGGTGTTAAACTCTGTGGCTCCATTTTCCCCTTCTCTAACCATCTTAACTTCTTTTTTTAATCCTCCCTGGTTGTCTATCTCTGTGAACTCTATGGAAGGTGCTTAATGAAAATGACTGTTCATTAATGCAAATGCAACAGGAGTGCTGGGTATGCTGGCAAACAACAGACCCACACTGCTGAGAGATAATCAGCTCCCATGCTTCACCTAACACTGCCAATGGCCCAGCCGGGGGGAGTCAGTGGAGGGGTGAGGCTGAGCGCTGGAATAGAGAACAACTCAAGGAAGACTTCCAGAGTAAGCCCAGGGGAGGTCCGCTTGCCCAAGCTTAAAGCAGCATCACTCAGCATTAATACAGCACCAACTCCTTGCAAACACTCTGCATAATTCGTGTGCTTAGATTTAAGGAGACAAAAGCCTGACAAATTGCCTGGGCCTTCAGGCTCTCCAGGTCTGCGTGAGATTGCAGACACTCCCCTGTGTCTGAGCAAGTTTTGATATCACAGAAGTTGAGGGCAATTTGATGAGTCAACCAACGACAAAGGGCGCCTGATTGGTTCTAAGGGGCCTCTTCCTTCATGTACTCAGATTCAGAGTGTGCTCAGGTCCCTTATTAAAAACATGTCAACATTCTCATGTGCTGTGTGTGTTCCCCAACAATTATATGTGTGCCCCCAACATTTGCATGTGCTCTGTGTGCTCCCCAACATTTGCATTGCTGTGTGTGCTTCCTAACATTTGTATGTGCTCCCCAACATTTGCATGTGCTGTGTGGCACTCCTCAACATGTTTATATGCTGTGTGTGCTACCAACTTTTGCATATGCTAGGTGTGTGCTCCCCAGCATTTGCATGTGCTGAGTGTGTGTGCTCTAGCATTCACATGTGCTGTGTGTGTGCTCCCCAACATTTGCATGTGCTAAGTGTGTGTGCTCTCTAGCATTCACATGTGCTGTGTGTGTGCTCTACAACATTCACATGTGCTGTGTGGAGCTGGGCGTGGTGGTGCACGCCTTTAATCCCAGCACTTGGGAGGCAGAGGCAGGTGGATTTCTGAGTTCGAGGCCAGCTTAGTCTACAAAGTGAGCTCCAGGACAGCCTACACAGAGAAACCCTGTTTCGAAAAAAAAAAAAAAAAAAGAACATGTGCTGTGTGTGTGCTCTCTAGCATTCACATGTGCTGTGTGTGTGCTCTAGCATTCACATGTGCTGTGTGTGTGCTCTCTAGCATTCACATATGCTGTGTGTGTGCTCTGCAGCATTCACATGTGCTGTGTGTATGCTCTCTAGCATTCACATGTGCTGAGTATATGCCCCCCTGCCATTTCCCATCTCTACATTTCTGGCCATTTACCCAGTGCGGTCCAAAAGCTTTGTAAACAAATGCAGTTGTTAGACTGCATGTTTACAGAACACTGACAAGAAAAAAAATGCACACTTTTGATCCAGACAATTTTCTCCTAATATTTTCAATTCAGAGTTGGATTAATCCATAAATCTGGAGCCTACCGAGATAAATGACCAGCTATGATGTTGTTATAATATCATTTTTAATAGGTTATAGACTTTCAATGACAACGTTATATAAGCGTGGGTTCACTGATCACAACAGGTGCCCCCGACCCAGGGATACAGCTAATGTAGAATCCTATTTACTCCTGGGATAGGGAGGATGGGGGAGCTTCCAGCCTTCCTGTCAATGTCACTATGGATTTAAAGCTGCTCTAAAGATGGTGTACTGAAAATATAGAGAAGAGCCTGGTGGGGTGGCACACACCCCTAATCTTAACCCTTTAGAGAAAGACAGGCCAGCCTGGGCTATGAGTTCCAGCAACATATGATTTTCTGTCCTGAAAATAAATAGTAGATAGATAGATAGATAGATAGACAGACAGACAGACATAAAGACAGACAAAGCATTAGATAAGACAAAGGAGAAAGATTCAAATATAGTCAATTACAGCAGAAAAGTGAAAAGGACACATTTTGTTAAATAAATATAAAATTATTAATGGGCTGGTTGTATAAATGATGGGGAACTTAAAAAATAAAATATAAAATATTGGTCCCATTGATACATACACCAGAGAGATAAGCAAGAATTCTTCTCAATTCCACTGGCTTTTCCACACATACTTTGTAACCCTCCTCCCTTCTGTGGAGACTGTCTCCTACAAGGTGGTCCTCCTGCTCAATTACAGCTGATTGAACCAAGGAATCAATTTGTTCCAATTTGAAGCAATCATCTTCTCTACAAGAGTCTCTAGGGCTTGCTGAGAGGGCTGGCTTACACAGAGAGACACAGAGAGACACAGAGAGACACAGAGAGACACAGAGAGACACAGAGAGACACAGAGAGACACAGAGAGACACAGAGANACACAGAGAGACACAGAGAGACACAGAGAGACACAGAGAGACACAGAGAGACACAGAGAGACACAGAGAGACACAGAGAGACACAGAGACACAGAGAGACACAGAGAAGGCCGGCCAGAGGCAGGAAAACGTGAGCAATAAGAATAAGATGTAAACTCCATGTTTGTCCAGAAAGCTAGAGGGAGCTGTGTGTGTGGTAGATGTATTGTTTGTACTTCCTGTCTGGTGTTAGGCACCTAGGTCCTTCCTGGGACTCATGGAGTGCATTCATATACACTGACTTATGTTGCCTGATCCTCTATCGATTCAGTTATGCTTCAGTTTCTTTTGGAAGTGGAGAAACTGATCAAGAAAGGCTCCTGTAAGATTTTTCTTACCATGAATATGAATGAGAATGAGTGTTACTTCCCATTTTACTTTGCATGTTAATAGGCAAGCATGGATATTTCAGTGGTTTAACATGACACAAATAAACTCATTCGAATAAAAGTGGAGGATATATGGTGAATGGCTTCCCACTAGCTAATTCAGACAGTCTCCAACTTCCAGAGATTTGACTCCTAAGCTTTTGGTGCTATGGTGTAAGAGCTTGCTCAAAGAATAGATATCCTTTCACTCTGGTACAATAGTTGATAAGTGACAAAAGACAGTGTTAGCATTTTATTATGAAATAGACTTTATCTAAGATCCCCCCCCCAACTGTAGGTGACTGAAAGTGTTCTGAGTCTACTGGTGCAGGCTAGCCCCTGCAGTAAAGTTATATGGAGGATCTGGGGTTGTAGTCAGTGTGTCTTGAATGATCAACACTGTTTTGAATTAACAGTGAGATTATTTAGGTCTGCAGTAGAAAGGGGACACTGGTTTTCTATGTTGTGTTTTCTCTTTTCAGTTCTCTGAGTTCTTGTCTGGATTTTTTTTTTTTTAAGTGTAATTTAGTTGGTCTATCCAATGGGAGACAGTGTGGGAAGATCATGGAAATGTTTACATGGGTCAGACATATAAATGTCTGCATCATCTTTGCCCATTTGAGCCAGTCACCTAACCACAGGGCGGAGAGGGGGTGTTTTGAATTTAATGGTAAATTAACGTTTAGGATAATGATAATGGTTATAGTAGATGATGATGATGATGATGATGATGCTTGAGATATCTCATTAGGCCTTGCGCTAAGAGTTTTGATTTGTTGCTTTTCTGTCAACAAAATGAAGGCTAGGCCAAGTGCTTGCTCAAAGCCTCTGTGTGTCTGTAATTTAGTGACCGAGGTCACTGCATCAGAATTATGTCGAAGTTTAACTGGAAGCATGAAGCCCAGTCCAGAATTCTCAATGATGAGGACATACAGAGATGGATCCAGACATCCAGGAGGGCAAGGGGGCATGAGAATGGAACACTATTGGACCAGAGGAGTTTGCATTTGATAACCGAGCCCAGGAGAGACCAACAAAACCTTCCAGCTGAGCCTGGTTCACACTTTCAACACAGAGAAATGTCAGCAGTAGATAACAGCCTCTTGTTTTGGAAATGCCACTCGCTCTGGAGAGTGCTTACCAGACAGGCACAAAGCCAGGGTTCCCCGCCCCAGCACTGTGTGAAGCAGGTGTTGGTGACACAGGCTCCTCCTTGCAGAGGAGAGCTATTGGCAGGAAGGAGAAGCCACTGTCCGCCTAATGATTTTGAGGCCAGCCTGGAAAGGAGGGGAATCTGTCTCTAGAAACTAAACTGACCACGGACAAACAAAAGCATTGTGCTTAGCACCTCAGTGGACGGAAAGAGGCCCCGCACCCCAGCTGGGCAGAGGGATCTACCTACCGTGCCCACAGATTTCGATACCAGCCTCATTCTGAAGCACTCTCACGGACACACCTAGACATAATGCTCGATGCTGAAAGTGCTTTCCTTCAAAGCCCAGAGTCCATCTGTCTATATCTCACTGTCCAGTTGAAGGCCTGGTCTTTGGTCTGCAGAATAAAAACTTCATTCAGATGCACTGAATGTGTCTCTCAAATCACAGTTGTAGAAATTTAGATGCTACATTTTATCAACTCGTAACGTGTACCAGAGCCAACGAGCCCTCAGGCCACGCTGCTCTACACTGTCTCTGTATTAATTTTCAAGTTAAAACAAAATTATGTGAATATGGGCAAAGGCTTGATACCCCTGTGAGCTTTTCCAGTTTTAGGCTAAAGGTAATCTATGTTTTTACTGTTTGAGGTGAGATGACTGATCTTAGGGGTGGAACAGAAAATGCCAACTCACTCAGAGCATCTTAAAGCTCGTAAGAAGTTCTAGAAGAACAAAGGGTGAGACATGGAAGGGACGCCGGAGCCCCTGACCCTGTTCCTTCTGTCAGAAAGAGAACAACCTGAGGAAGAACAGAGGATGGTATTGAGTCAAAGTCATTCATAAGATAAATATCTGAGCCCATACTGGTGTGAATATGAATCTATACTGACACCTACATGTACCTACACTGATGCATGAATATGTTGAAGGTGAGGACCCTACCAAAGAGCCAAAATACTTCGAAGGCAGGTCTCCAGGGACTTTCCGATGAACTCCCAGTGACCTTCCTCTAATTAGGTCCCATTTCTTCAAGGTTCCGCCATGTCTCAGGAGTGTGAAAAGCTCAGAACCAGGCCTTTTAAACATGGACCACAGAGGGATATTTCAGATTCAAACTAAACACTGCCATCCTCTAACTCCAATCTGCCTGACAGAAAAGCATCAGACAAAGCCTGAACCACAAAGCACAGATACCTGAGAAGGTACCAGAGAAGATGCGGTAACCAAACGGAAGGTGGAATGGGATTCTGAACAGAGAGGATGCCAGGGCAGAACTATGAGATCTGGGTACCTGGGAGCCAGGAATTCATAAGAATCACTCATTCTAGATGTTTTTTTAAAAATCAGGGTCTCACTTTGTAGCCTTGTCTGGCCTGGAACTCACTACATAGACAAGGCTGACCTAAACCTCCCAGAGATCCACCTGGCTCTGCCTCCAGAGTGATGGGATTAAAGGTGTGACCACCATGTCCAGTTTCCATGTTGGATTCTTACTTAACAGTAAATACGGCAATAGGTCAGGTGTAATCAACACAGAGACATGAGCGAGCATACGGAAACTGTCAGCCTGTAGCCTTTCTGTTTGTATAAACTCCTCTAAAATAGAAAGCCAGGGTTTTTGTCTTTTAAGAAAGCAAATTTTTGTCCTCATTAATTAGCAGAGCAGGACACTTGAGCTCCTTAGAGAGATCTAAGTTGGCTCAGTTCAGTGGTAGCTTTTCTGTGTGGTTTCAGTATTCTCAGCTGGCTATTAGGTATGGTGAATGGGGTGGCAGGTTATTCTCTGCTGTTTGGCCATTTGTGTGACTTGAGGTCATTTGCAAATTATTGAGAGGGAAATCATGGCAAATGTCCAGAGAACATTTATTTGAATGATGTGGGTTTGAAATTAATACTGATCACCACCTCAAATTTTCAGCTGCTATAAAAGATAATTCTTTTTAGATGGCTTATTTCGTTCCAAACACCATTGTGGATATTTTGGCTTCCTCTCAGCATGCCCAGAGAATGTGCAAACTATTAGAAAAGAAGTAAGACTGATGACACAAACTCCGTGTCTGTTCTAAAAGAAAACAAGAAAGAACAAGCATTGGTTCCACATACGGCAGCTCACGCTGTCTATAACTCCTATTCCTATAACTCCTGACACCCTTGTGTTACCCTTTCTAGCTTCCATGAGTACTGCATGTACATGGTACATGTATGTATATACACATACATGCAGACAAACACCCATACACATAAAATAAAAGTAAGTCAACCTCTAAAAGATTAACTGAATTTCAATTGCCGAAATTTCCCAAAAGGAACTTACACACACACACACACACATACACACACACACACACAGAGAGAGAGAGAGAGAGAGAGAGACACAGACACAGACACAGACAAACAAACAGACAGATTCTCTCATGCTTGCATGTCATCTTCTGAGCTCTGGAGTAATTATGAGACTAACTGTAACCCTGTTTGATTAGGTTATAGGCACACGTCTCATATATGGCACTGAATGCTCAGTTTCCTCAAGAGCAGTGCTTCCCAACTTTCCTAAAGTTTTCGACCCTTTGGTACAGTTCCTCATTCATGCTGCAGTGACCCCCAACCATAAAATGACTTTTGTTGCAACTTCATAACTGTAATTTTGCTCCTCTAATGAATTGAAATGTTAATATCTGTGTTTTCTTATCATCTTAAATGACCCTGTGAAAAGTTCCCAAATGGGTCACAACCACACAGGTTGAGAACTACTGTTGTAAAGCCAAATTTAAACAAAATTTAGGTAAGTATTCATAATAAAATGTGACTCACTGAGGCAGTGCAGAATTAGGTCTTGTCAGAAAAAGATCTAATTAATAGTCACTCATCCAAGTGAATATCCTTAACTTGACCTTGCACTAAATAAAATGGGCAAATGAAAATGACCTTGGCTTGGCGGGTTAGACTAGAAAGCCCTTTCTAATGTCTCAGGAGGAGGGTAAGGGACTAAAAGCCACCTAGGAAAGTCCCCTCGGTATCTCACAGGTGCCTGTTTAAGGCTCTCATCTGAATCAACTATTCCTTTGGAAGCTGTAAATGTAGGTTTCTTATAGATTACTTACATCTCTCCGTCTTGGTACTTGTTATCAATCATTAATATTTAAATGAGGGAAGAGCAGTGTGTATTAACAAGTCTAAACTAGTTTTTCCTCTGACACTGGAGGCTGTTAAGCTCCACATTTTTTTTCAGGCTTATATGTCGATAGCTTTATTATATCATTTAATATTTCACTTTGCTGAATGGTCCTCTCCATGCCTCCATTCTGTTGGAGGGCGGCCAGCACAGTATCTGATTCTTCGTGTTCGTTTCATAGAATTGGTTCCTGTTATACTTTGAAATATTGATTTGCTCATCACTCCAAATTTAAAATCTGTAATGCAGTTTGTCTCTGGTATTTTATGTACCCCCAGGATAGTGGCTAAAGATAAAGCAAGACCCTGTTGTTAAGTGGACTATAGTTATAGACCAGGAGGTTTGGGGAGCACCGAGCTTCAGTTGCTAAAGGGCACCATTATTATTTCATAGTCTTGGCAGGGAAAGGTCTTTGCCGGCGTCAGAATGGACCTGAGACTGGAAGAGTCTATCCTTTGAACCACACTGAAAACATTGACTTCAAGTTCATTTATCCTTGGCAAGAGTCAACTTCCTGTTTTTGACAAAAATGGAATGAAGAGAGACTCAGAAGTCTTGTGAATATCAAGTAACTCATTATAAAAAAATATGTTTTGCTGAGCAAAATGAAATGAAGGCACGGTTTTTATGAGGATAAATGAAAGGAATCTATGAGGGAGAATGCTTTACTTAGCAACGTCTGGATTTAATCAGCTATTCGGAGACTGGTTAGGTGGGGACTCTACTCTCCCGTCCTTTGACTCCAATTTTGATTGTAATTAGATTTGGGTTGGTATGGTTTTCAAATGAATGATACCCCTCAACTTAAAATCTATAAGAAATATGTTATATGATATATTTCAACAGAAAATACTCTCCAAAAATATTAAATGCCACCTACATTTTCATGCATATTTTTAGTGGCCTTGACATGTATTTCCATTGCTGGTTCTTGTTCCTGGACAGTGGTATGAAGTCTACCATGGGTAACACTGTGCGTAGAGGGGCTTGGTTGACTCCATCTAACTAAAGTACAGATGCGGCATAGCGGACACGCCACATCACTGAAACAGTACCACTTACCACACACTTTGTTAATTTACTCATTAGATGGATCCACAGCTATGTAGGAAGCATCCGCAACATGACCAACCCTGGTTCACAGATGATGTTGATGTGTTTGTAAGGAGAGAGCGAATCCCATGCATCTCTCAGAAGTTTTGTATCTAGAAATTCTATACCTGGGTTCCAAAGAAAGGGTTACATCCTCACTGTGAATCTGGGCAGGTTCTGTGGCTCCATTGGCCATCTCAAGGTAGCTAGAGTGACTTGGTACACCTCCCAGACAGCAAAACCTCTATGCATCTATCTTCAGAGTGTAAACCATTTTAAAGTATCCTTTCAGAGAACCACCCTTCAGAACTTTGTGTACTCTCTTTTTCTCCTTTTCCAAAGGCTCAACCAAACACATTTGATCTCAGCCACCATATCAGTGGCTGGGGAACCAAGAGTGAAAATGGTCAGTCTGCGCCTTCAAGAAGCAAGCAGCTCCAAGAGCAGGAAGAGGGCTGAAGCAGAAAGCAGGGGAGGTGGGGGGGG
>NC_034601.1:84077518-84080936 GCF_900095145.1 Mus pahari | reverse complement strand
GGGGGGGAGGAGTTAGTGGATGCTCATGCAGATGGTCTCTGTGTGATCCCTGAAGAGAGAAGACATGGATACAGAGTCAACTAACAAAGAATATAGATAAGAACACGCCCATTTCAGTTTTAATAAAAACTATGCCTATGTATGTTTACACACACGTACATGGCTACAAGCATGTAGACCCACTTTCATTATATCGCTATGAGGATTTCTACCTTTGAAGGGACTGAACAACTATCCCTTCCCCAGGGCCCAATGGCAAACCTACATTTGATTCCATCAACCTTCCCCCTGGTGAGCCAATGATTTGGGGGGTGGGGCTTACTTACACAGCCATGGGTAAGGGCCTTGGGCAGGAGCAGCCACATTGGCAGGGCTGCCCCTAGCAGGGATAATGGCTCCTCCAAGACTGTTTTTATAATCCCTGTTTTTATAATCCATCCCCTTCCTGAGATCCAGAGACTGTAGGCAATTAGGACTGAAATGCATACAACGCGTTATGAGGGGCAGATGGATATTCAAGGCAAGAGTCCCAAGACTCTCCACAACACCTTCTCTGAGAGAATGTCAGTAACAAGCACAGCTGTAATGACTTTGTGAACATGGCCATTTTAACTCCTGAAGAGGAGGTGGTTTCCTTCAGAGGGTAGTGCTGCCTAGCATATTTTATTATCTCTAAGAATGATATACTACGCTTTTAATGCTTAATTTTGGTATTATCATATCATAATCTTCCATGTGTAGTAGTGAAGGCACAAGATATATGATTTAAAAATTTTCTTGATGCAGTTCATACATTTTCTGAAAGAAAAAAAAAGGTACAAAGCTCTTGCACATAAGGAGCAAGCGCACCTTCAACACATTGCACCTTCTCTCTGGACCTGGGAACACGCTCACGGTTTTGTCAAGGAGCATAAAGAGGAACTTGCCTCAGAGACCTGACCACAAAGCTCATGGTTTCTCCTCCATCTCCCCAAGCCAAAACTTTGCTCTGTGGAGGAGTGGATGACCATGACCCAGGAAAGCTAGGTGGAGCCTCTGGATGTTCACAGGCGTAATGAAATGAGGTTGTCTGTCCTCCCCACCCTAGGCCTACCGTTCCTCAGTGCCTGGGTTGGCCAATGGGTTGACCTCACCTCAGGTCTTATTGCATATTTATTTAAGAAACATGCCTGCTGAAATGACCCTTTCTGATCATACATGAGACCATGTCACTGGTATGAGTGCTGACATGTGTTGTGTATGGTATGTTTTATTATGTTGAAACTAGGGTTCCTAAACTCTTCTCTAATCCTGACTTTGTATGTTAGCAGACCCTTATTTTAATGCCTTCACTAGACTAATGTTCCTGAAAATAGCTGCACAAACATGCAGAGCCTTGCAGTACATGTGTGCATACCTCTGCACACACATACACACACAGACATGCATGCAGGTGCGTGTACATTTTAGATGTTGTACCCATGTTTGTGTGTGTAAGATAACTAGTCAAAGTAGAATAGAATTTGGTAGCATGAAGCAGGAAACCCAGAAAGAAGTTAGGTTTGGGGAATAGACTGTTTTGAGGAAATTATGAGTGGTATATAACAAGATTTCAACCACATACCAGGCCAGATGACTGAGTTTCTTCAGGAGACAGGCCAGGAGGAGTTACAGAGGGAACTGACCAACTAGGAAGAGCAGACTTACGTCTTCCTATAGAATCTACATGCCTTCTGAGTAGAAATCCATTTGGCAGGTAGACAGTGCTTTTGGATGCTCTGCTGAGGCCATTCACTGCCACAAGCATTTACAGAGTGCCTGTTCAGTGGGGTGGGCAAGAGCGGAAGGTGGAAGTCAGCAACTGTCACACTCAGGAGAAGCCAACTGTGAGCATCGAGAAGTCAGTCCTCAACAGGGCATCAAAGTCCTAAAGATAGATGACAGGGATGTCAGTGTATCCTAAGTTCCCCTGGGGACCTATCTCAGTGTCAGTATCAGGAGACTGATCTAAAAGGAAGTTCATCTTGGCCAATGGGTTATTTATACCACATAGCCTGTGCAGCAGCCATTTTCTCTGAGCATTAGCTGCTCTTTGGTGGGGCTTGGGCTCCATTAGCAGAGAAGAGTCTCCACTTCTGTTATTCTCCAGTGTCAGTCACGAGCCTGTGACATTGTGAATCTCTTGTTTGTCTTTTCGCTGAAGGAGAAAAGCCACCCTTGTTTATATTCTGCGGGTTATTTGAATATAATGACATTGCAGGCATAGTTACAGGAAATATTTTCTTTCAGTTATTTTGTTATGTCTCAATTCTGCACAGTGCTTAGCCAAGGAAGCTAGGAAAACAAATGTTACCAGCTCAAAAAAAAAAAAAAATTGAAGACAGAAGTATTCTCAGAACCCACTGCCTGCTACCAGTGGGAGCCTGACAATGGTACACGACTCTAGGGTCCAGGGGGGCAGAAGAAGAGGTTTCCAGGATTATTGTGTAACTAACTTCTTGATCGAACAGCAAATTAAATTAAATTTTTATTACAATCATTTAGCGTGTGTAAAAATGAAGAGAACTGATTTTTACTTACCTGTATAAATAGCTGGCAATTTTGCCTCATGGAGAATAGCATATAGTGTGACTCCTGCATGGTTTATTTGTGGCAGAGAATTGAGCAAATGTGTATTTCTGTTTAATTAAAGATTAAGAACAAAAGCACTCATTCACATGTGTTACAATTTGAATACCTTCTCCAAAATTACTTGCATTATCAGAATAATAAAATGTTTGGCAACTGGGTAAAAGCCCCCTCCAAGATCCATTGTTCCTTTTCTGATCCATTAGCTGACCTGAAAGAAGCAAGTTTGAATATATCAGAGATATAGATTTTTGCACGTCAGTCAGAATTTACAGTTCAAGGTTAGCAGGGCTAATGATAAGACCCTATCTCATAAAAGTACAATGCTATAGACAGACAAACAGACAGACAGGCAGGCAGGCAGGTGGGAGGGTTGGGTGGGTGGGTAGGTAGATAAGTAGATGGATGGATGGGTGGATGGATAGGTAGATGGATGGGTAGGTAGGTGGGTGGATGGATGATGGATGGATGGATGGATGGGTGAGCGGATGGATGGATAGTGATAGATAGATAGATAGATAGATAGATAGATAGATAGATAGATAGATAGATAGATAGCTATCCTGATTGGCAAGCCAGTTCCGCATACTTTCTTGCCAGCATGCTGTCATTGTTGAGGCCTCTCTATACTTGTGCCTACCCTGGGAGTTCAGGAGTGCAGCTCTTCTTGGATTGCATGGATTTTCCTAGACGACATTGCAAGCCAAGGATGTGAAAATGTGTAGCTTTGTGACCAGCCTTTCATGTACAACAGCATCACTGAGAGGGGAAAGGCAGTGTTGAGACCCATGTTAGGATAAGCTTTTGTCTG
>NC_034601.1:84072881-84077495 GCF_900095145.1 Mus pahari | reverse complement strand
ATATATATATATATATATATATATATATATATATATATATACATATATTAGTGTGTGTGTGTGTGTGTGTGTGTGTGTGGTGGGGGTAGAGTCAGCTTGCAGCTAGGTGTGCAGGTGTGCTCACCTGTGAAGGCACATGTGCAGGCCCGAGTAGGGCTATCTTCTTCAATCACTTTTCCGTTATTTAAAGCGATATCTTTCAGTGAACCTGAAAATGGGCAGTTTGGCTCGAATGATGGTCAGTAAGGCCCTAAGATCTACATGTCTCTGCCTGAGAATCAGGGTGTTATTATAAAACAGATCTCTGAAGATGTGGACAGAGCTAGGTTCTTTAATTCCTTCTCTTTAAATTAGTGGTCTAACGAGGATCTGAAAAGATGGAGCCGCTGCACGTTTGAGGGGGTCAGAAGTGGGAAACATAAAGAAAGCTTTAATTCAGTGTAAACTTCATACACTCCTGCAGCCCAAGTGTGAAAAGTGCAAATCCGTCCTTGCGGAGACAAAGGGAATTCTACAGAAGCTACAGAAGTGTGTGGGGCAAGGGGGAATTGAATGGGAAATTAGGGCAGATGGGTCACTGTGAAGTAGACTCGGTCTGCACATATGTGTTCACAAAACAAAATAGAACTGCTGTTGTGGCCATCTTGGAGGGTTGGGACAAAGCAGTAAGGGGTGCATGTACACATTCTGACAGAGTGTCTCAAACAGTGCCACGCACTGGCTCGGTGTCTCTGAAGGTCGGAAATCTGGCTGACACCCAAGCTCAGGGCCGCTGACAAAGCTGCCAGCCAAGTGTCACAGGGGTTGGAGACACCTGAAGGCTCAAGTAAGAACAGATCTCCTTTGAAGGCATTTATAGGAGGCTGCATGGCCACCCTCAGTCCTGCCAGGCGGCCTGTTCATTAGGCAATCGTCAATAAAACAGAGACTGGGTCTTGCTGAGCACAGGGCCATCTATCCAGATGCTGTAAGCAAGAGAATGGAGGGAGGCTTGGAAGCCACCTCAGGACAGATGGTGACATGGCATCCTGTGAATCCAGCTTCTACAAAAGCCTTGAGAGCTGGGTCCCCAGTGCCACCATTTTCGGGAAAGAAAGTTGAGGCTCTTTGAAGTGGCTTTAGGCCATGCAGTTTACAATGACTTTGCACATCCCACACAAAGCCATCAGAAGTAGAGCGAACTCTTTCCAATTTATCTTTCTTTCAGCTGTGATTTACTTTGACTTGACACTGTAATAGATTATAAAAAGAATGTGTTTTCTTTCTTAATTGTTAAAATAATGTGTGCTTATTTTAGAAAATAAAGAAATCGCAGAGAATGGGCGCGGAGGACTTAGCATATTCAAGCTGCTTAAACTGGTGATGCTCCCATTGTCAGAGCAGGGTGTGGCCAACAATGCCAAGCCCAAGTCTGTTTCCATGGCTACCAAATACAAACAAAGGAGCTTACAAGTCCCAAGGGACCAGCTAGGTCTTGCTGATTGAAGATTCCATTGGACAGGTTTCTGGGTAAGCGGACAATAATGTAAATAGGTGAAGTTGATATCAAGGTGACATTCAATGGCTCAAGGTTAATGGCTCATTCCTCATAATCCGGTTATTTTATAGCTGCTTATGCAAAGTTGTCTATTCAAATGTTAAGCTAACAATTGTGACTAGTTTTACCAATAGAAATATCAAGGTGGCCACTGTAGAGATGGTTGGCATATTTGGGTTGCTGGGTGAGCTACCTGGAGTACAGAGATCCCAGTTACATGTGTGTGAAGGTCGTTAACATGTGTTAATAAAACCACATGTGCAGAGCAGTCAACAGGGGCCAGATACTGTGTGAAGGATGTAGCACACACATTTGCTCATCAAATCCACAGAACAAGTTCATTAGGAAAATACAGCCATTGGTGCTGTGATTTGTATCTTATGTCAATGGAAAGATGGACAGTATTGATTTCCTGAGGCCATCATTGTGGCAGTTCAAACTAGGGTCTGAACTACTCACCAGTAAGTCCAAGAAACTGAGTTCCTGAAAACAGCAGGGCTGTGCATGTCGTAGTTTGAGAAGCTAGGTATCTCAGGACAGGAAAGGGCAGGGCCATGTTTCCTCTGAGACCCCCACACTGCCTCTTCTTACTTTCCAGGACTGGACAGGAACTTTTGGAATTCTTGGCCTATATTGTGTCTCTACAGCCGCTGCCTCTGGAGTCACATGATCGTCTTCTGTGGCTTTGTGGTCGTGTGACTTTCTTTTCTCTGTGTGTCTATATACCAAACTCCTCCTCCTTGTTTAAGGCCATCATTATATAATGGCTGAGGATCATGGTCAGCCTTAGTGACCTCACCTGAAATTGATGGCATCTGCATGGACTTCCTTTCTAAGGAAAATTACACACACAGGTGTTAGAGCCAAAGACGTGAGTCTGTCTCTTTGGTGGACGTAATGAAGTTGCAACAATTGCCTACATAGTAAATGATGGAGCCAAAATGCATATCCCCATGTGTCTGGCTTTCCAGTCCCTCTGCACTCTAGCCAGCACTGTCTACTGCTTTAACCGGCCTTAGACAGCACTTACCAGGGTCTGATTTCTGGCCTTGACACATCTTCTTTCTATTTAAAAGCTTCCAACAAACTGATTTTCTCCTAATTTATTTAAAACCAATGTTGTAGATGAGAACATTATACAGGGTCTCTTGTCCAGTTAGGCTAAGCTGTACACTTGGCAGAGATCCTTCAGTAAGATAAAGAGCCACTTAATTTTTCCTAGACTAATCTCCATGTTTTAATTCTTAATTAATTAGTTCTGATTGCCAAGATTGGTGGGGAATTGCTTCATGTTACTCTACTGTGGGCTATCCTTGTGCAACTCCTTTCATTTGTTTCCTGTGTAAATGTGACTATAAAAAAAATATTTCCGACTTCTGAAGACCGACAGGCAGAGGGGTGGGGAGTCTGGGAGCAGAAAAGAGAACAAGGAGAGAGCAAAGAGCCAGGCTGCTCTTTTCTGGCATGAATGAGGCCAGAATAGGCAGGGTAGGGGTGGAAGAAGAATGGGAGGAAACAGGTGAAGGACATTACCCAAAGACTGGGGCACTGGAGCAAACATTTCAGTTTAAGCATTGAGACTGTGACCTAACATAGTTCCAATTTCAACCCCAAGTAATACCCATAGATCTTGTGAAAGACAGTAACTTACATAAAGATTGTATTTATGCCGATGCTTGAGGTGGTATATATGGGCAGGTAAAAGAGTCAGACGGCAAGCAGCACGGAGACATGAGACAGGGAGGGGGGATGAACATGTGAGACTATGAAACTTAAATGATGAAAAGAAAACCTATCTTACATTTTGAAAGGCTGGGAACCATGAGATTAAGGCATGGCAGGCTTGCTGTCTGGTGAGGGCTGGCTTCCTGTTTCACAGTCTTCTTTTCATTAAGTCTTCACATTGTTGATGGAGGAAGAAACTCTCTGGAGGAATCTTATAAAGAGACTAAGCTCATTCATGGGCCTCCGCCCTCATGACATCATCTAAATCATTATCACTTCCCAAAGACCCTGGCTCCTAATATTACATCATCGGTGGATAGAATTTAGGGATTCTCAAGCATTTACACACAATCTCTGTCTGTGTCTGTGTGTTTGTCTGTCTGTCTGTCTGTCGTGTCTCTCTCTGTGTCTCTCTTGCCCCATGTCTCTCTGTCTCTCCCTGTCTCTCTGTCTCTGTCATCTTTGTCTCTCTGTCTCTGTCTGTCTTTCTCTCTGTCTCTGTCTGTCTATCTGTCTCTCTCTCTCTCTCTCTCTCTCTCTCTGTATGTGTGTGTGTGTGTGTGTGTGTGTGTGTGTGTGTGTGTGTGTGTGTGTGTGTAAAGGTGGTAAGAGTGGTAAGAGCCTATAAGAACTAAGTCCCCTGTGTGGGTTCAAGGAACAGTGTCTCTGGTGTTAAGAGAAAACGCGAAGCCATAGGATTTTCAACTGAAGCTTCAGATTGGCGTGAACCAACTCTCTGTTCTATCCACTCCCCACCCCTCTTAAGATTCCCTCGTAATGGAATCTTAAAACCCCTTAGGGAATTAGTCTGGTCTTCTCTAGGCCTGCAATGATCAGGGCTAGAGCTGTATCTAGACATCCTGTTTCCAGTGAGATAGAGCGGTTGTCCGAATCTACAGAAGCTGTTCTTACATGACAAAGCTGCGCTCTGAAACTGGAGTGGTAGTCCTGACATGGCTGCATGGTCTTGCCATGAGTCTTCTGAGCTAGGACCACGAGATTCGTGAATAGGCCACCAAGTGAGTTTCTAGCAATCTGTAGGTTCCTTTAAATACTTGCCCAGCATATTAGCCAGGGGTCTCCAGAAAAACATAATCAATTAGATGTATACTTATCTGAAGGAAAATTTATTATAAGCAATGGCTCCCAAAAGAGGCTGAGAACTCTGGTAACTTCATTTACAACTTGGAGACCAAAGAAAACCCCATGTTTTAGTTTACTGCACATTTGAGAGTTGTGGGAGCTGATGGCATAAAACTCAGTGTGAGAACAGAGAATGGGAAGAAATAGAATGTGATAGAGGTATGGGATGGGGTGGGATGTGATGGGATAGGATGGGATGGGGTGGGACG
>NC_034601.1:84026201-84072564 GCF_900095145.1 Mus pahari | reverse complement strand
GGGGGGGGATGGGATGGGGAGGTGGGATGGGATGGAGTGGGATGGAGCAAATGAGAAAGTATAGCAGAGATGACCCAGTTGCGGGCAAGGGTTGCAAGTGAAGACCCGTCTCTGTTGTTCACTGAGCTCCTCCACAGATCGGAGGGTGCAGACTGAGCTTTGGGAGGGAAATCTGGTTTATAGTGTATGGCAATCCAAAAGCTAGTCTCTTCTCGAAAGCGCCTTGCAGATCATCTAGAAATAATGTCAGTTTGACATGCATGTCCCACCTTTCGGTCTGGCAGACATCTCAACAAATCAGGTCAGCTAGTAAAAGGAAAGTGACAGAGACCCTTCATTGAAGACAGAGCGTCACCCAGGGCCCGAATTGAAGTGCGCGTTGTTCTGAAGTATGTGATGCTGTCCTGGCTTCGTTTCCTATCATAGGTGAGGGGTTCTTGTTAGAACAGAGCGGCTAGGAATTTAAACTTTGGAATGAAAAGGGCTGTCTTCTGCTACCTCTTAGCTTCATGACGTTGCGATCTCAGTCTGGCTCGTTTTCAAGATCTCCCATAAGGCAGACATGACAATTCTTTCTTGTCAGATTGGGAATAGGGAACCCATGAGATGACATATGTGTTCAAGTCTAGCATGTAGAAGGAGGTTTTTAAAGCTTGGTTATAATTATTAGTGTCAAATAGACTTAAGGGCAGTCCGGAACATCGTCCTGTACACATAAGTATTATGTAACATGCATCTGTCCTGACAGCCAGGACTGGGTGATCTTCATTTCATAAATCTGGTTTGACTGATGGAGAAGGCCAATGGAGAGATCTCAGACATGATACTCCGAAGATCAAAGGCTCCTTGTTTCCCTGCTAACGACACGGTCCTTACTCCATCCATACTACACAGAGGTCTTCCTAGACTCCGTCACTCCACCCAAGCCTGTCACTGATGAAAACCACATGGGACCAGCTGCTCAGATAGAAACATTGGAGTTGCACCTCGATCTGCATTGCTGCTGAGCTGGCCTTATTTGTTAAACCGATCTGGAGCTGTAAATATAATATCATGAGACTTCAGGTTGGGAGAAAGTGAAAGACAATAGAAGCCAAATTCTAAAGAAAGCTCCTTGTCTGGGATTGATGGAGGAGCTTGGGGCCAGTGTCTGGCAAGCTGACAGTCAGTGCCTAAAAAGAAAACAAAGAAAAGAAAACAAATTTTAAAAACACGGCCTCAGCCGTTTTACCACACAATAATTGCACACAAGGAAACTTACTCCTGGCACCTGGCCGGGAAGGTAATTACTCAGCTTCTCTTCTCCAGGGAGCATAATAGCTGCATTGTTTGACTGGTGAGGGGTTCAGGAGGAGCTACAGAAGAGGAGCAAGGCTGGGGAAGAGCCTGGGAAGGGAAGGTGTGGCCTTTGATGTGTTTCCAGGCCCAGGTTCAGGGACCTGGGCTGTGAGAAATAGGCATGTCGGAGATCTTTGTCTCCTCACCTGCGAAGGAAGACAGTTGTATGGTTGCCAACCCTTGCCTTTATCTGCACAGAACCCATTAAATCAACAGCTCAGCTGTCATCAGCTGGGGTTCCAAATCAAAGCACACACTTGGGGTTGACGCGCCTCACTGCAAAGTGCAGGATCAGATCTCCGAAAGCTAAAATAATCCCAAGAGATCCAGGGGCGTGTGGTGGCTTCTCAGTGAGGCTTATCAGACGGTTTCCAAACATGGTCTTCTGGCGCGAGTGAAACCACGCTGAGTGATCTTTGATGTGGGGGATGTCAACAACCTCAAAGGGGGATGTGCTCAAAGGGATGGGCTGCAACAAGCCATAGTGCTCATCACAGTCTCTTGGGAAGGGGGCACTGGGGGCGGGGCTTATCCTGCCAGGCCAGCGGGTGTTGACAGAGTCCTAAAGGTGAACCTGGACGGTGAAGAGTCCGCCTTGTCTGGGGCAGAGTTGTGTGCCTGTAACTGTCTAACTCTGGTAGAAGTGGCACACAGCATAGACTAAGTAAATGGTATGGGAAAAACTAAGAAAGAGGTTTCTTTATTTTTCTTGGACTAGGATAGGGGATGGTCAGAGAAGCCATCATAAATGGACACTGGGGAAGAGGGTGGAGTTTGAGATCTACCAAAGCAGTAAATGCCATCGGAGACAGGCATGCACAACTTTGTGGTCTCTGATGAAAGTGATAATTCAGCTTTGGTCTTTGCATCTCAACAGCAACATTCTACATTTTGAGTGTAAAATTTGGGAGACTTCAACATGTTAAAAAACAAACAAACAAAACAACTTATGACCATTTTATCTGTGTGAGCATTGGTGCTCAGTCACGGAAGTCAACAGTTGAAGTGAATGTTAGAGTCTAAGGTCACTTTCATTGTGGGCTTCCCCTTTCTGACCAAGCGCTGCATCAGATGCTGGAAGTCCCGTAGAGTGGCAGCTATGCGTGACGAAATTCTGTTAAGGATGCGGCAGATATCTGACAGGCCAATTGCTCAAACTTGATCCTTTCCAGAAGGAGGCCACCAACGGTGGAAGCTTCCAATGGTAAGGCCTCTTGAGTTCCCTCAGTTCCAGTGTGTTTGTGAGAGACTCGTTTTGTCCCATAGGCCAGATGTCCCACCATACTCTAAATTCATCTTCTCAGTGAATAAGATCTGCTTCTTAGATGGGTTCGCATGCACACTGATCAAACACAAACCTGCCCAGGCCACAGAAGCCCTTATGACTTTTGTCTTAATTGTTTGATGCTCCTGAACAATTAAGTTCAATAGACACCAGTCCCTGATTTAAAGAGACCTGTAATCAGGCCATTATAATGTAGCTCCACAATTGATTCTGAAATCTGAATGCAAGCTTTTATCTTCATCCCCTGTGCATTCACACACCCCTCCGGTTTCCCTCTTTGAACTGACTGCCCCAGCAGGTGGCAGAGTGCAAAGCTCAGATGCTGGGGTCTTTGTGATTCCTTACACAAAGCAACACAATGGGTGAGGTCTGCTAGACATGATGCCACAATACATGTGAAGCTGGAATGGCTCCACTGAAAACTCTTTTTATAGTTAAGCCTTTTCCTGAGGGAAGGTCCCAGGTAGCCCAGGCTGGCCTTGAATTTGCTATGTCACAGAGAACAACGCCAAACTCCTGGCCTCCTGCCTCCACTTGCCAGATGCTGAGATTACAGGTGTGCAATTGAGAAAATAATGTTAGATTTGTAAAACAAAAACAAACAAATAAACAAAAAAGCAATAATAATGATAGTAGTAGTAGTAGTAGTAAAATAAAATAAAAAATTTAAAAGCAGGTCTAGTCAGATGGTCTCATTATTTCACATGGGTTCTTACAACTAAGAAGCCAATATGGATTCATTACCCTCAACTAACTTGTGTGTGCGCGCGTGCGCGCGCGCGTGCATGCAAATGGAATCTACGTTAGATGTCTTTCTCAATCACTCTTCACTTTATTTTTTAAGGTAGGGTCTCTCCCCAAACCAGAATCTCACTAATTCAACTAGAGTTCTGGCCAGTGAGCTCCAGGGATCTACCTGTGTCCACTACGTCAGTGTTGGGTTTCTAGGCACACCTTCACACCCAGATTTTACACATGCATTGAGGATCTGAGTTGAGGTCCTCACACTTGCATGCATAGGGACCTCGCCTGCAGGCATCTGCCCAGCCCTGACTTTGGTTTGTTTCCATTAAATCCTCTTGCTGCTGCAGGACTCCATTCTGGATGTTACAGCACATAATTAGCAATACCCACACTTCACACTGCTAGGTGTGGTCACCCTCACTTCACACTGCTAGATGTGATCACCCTCACTTCCCACTGCTAGGTGACAGTCTCTTGCTCATCCCTTGTGTGCTAGTTACTTGCCTTACGAATGTGATAACATGCCCAGCAAAGCCACTTCGACATAAATGGTGTGCTTGAGCTGATGGTTCAAGTGGGGATCATTGCAGGGAAGTCATGTGGTATGGGGCAGCTGGTCACATGACATCCACAGTCATGAAGCAGAAAGGAGTGAATGTTGGCACCTAGCTCACGGAACAGCATTGACTACATTCAGAACAGGTGTTCTCACCTTCACTAACCCAAAGATGTGTCCCACGGATGCTCATGTCCCTTATAATCCAACCACGCTTTCAGGAATGAACCATCATGCCTTGTTTTTCATTATCTTGATCATCTTGAGGGGTCCTAGCCTAGTATCCTGAAGAGTAGTCCTTCCTTTACACCTGTCTGCTATTTCCTTCTAGGAGCCAGGGAATTTGACACATGATAGGCCAGACTCAGGGCATCCACACCGAGGTGCGGGCATCTAGAGGGCATCAAGACGATTTGCCTTTCCCATCCCTAATGCAGAGTCATGGGCATTCTTTATTCCTTGAGCTATAATCCAATACCATTCTCTATGTCTTAATTCAAGAACTGTATCAGATACAGCCACTGGGAACCCGTGCGGTGTGGCTTTTGTCCCTTTGATATTGCCTAACCTATTTCTTTACTAAACATTCTCACTTTTGGATGTTTCTGACTATTTTATACTTTCCCTGTCTCAGCCCTCAGTCCAGGAATTATTCTTGAGATATGCTCACTGGTTCTTTTAAATGTGAGAATAGAAAAATAAGCATTTCTTTTTATTAACATGGTTTCTCCACTTGATAAGCACATTACTTTTTCTTGGTGAAAGGACTTGGAAGAATTTTTTTTAATTTCTAAAGGGATTTAGAATTTATAAAACAATATGTGTTAAATTTCTGATCTGCTGCATTTTCGCCTCACTGCTGCTAGTTTGGAAACACATGTGTTTGCAATGGCCTTGCGCTGACCAGAGTGCGCCAGGCTGCCGCAGGGTAACCTGGAATCCCCAGTTCTCACTGGCTTCTGACAGCAATGATTTATTCTCCTTCGGAGGCCGCGCCAACCTTTGGTGAACAAGAGACCCTCTGTAGCACCATCCCCTCTGAGGGCTTAAGGCCACACAGCTCTGTAGTCTTGTCAGAGGGAAGAAAAGACCAGAAGTGAAGCCTATTGTTGGCCGTACATTATTGGCCACAACAAGTCAGACTCACATGATCATCTGTATTCACACAGTGAGATCCTGCCTCAATCCTGCAGGGAAACAACCAGAAGTGTGTACAGAAAGCTCAGACGGTGACCACACCTTGGCATGTGCACACCCTTCTGGAAGCCCAGATTTCTCCGAGTGTGTCAGTCTGTGGATGTGATGAGTCTTTAAGGCACAAATAAGATTGAGGACAGTTCCCCGTGTTACAAGATGTGAAGATTCCATGGTTTTTTTCCCCAGCCTCTAAGAGAATCTTCAACTCCAAGGTCAATAAGAGCTTAGAACTTGTTCCATCATCAAACCGATGAACTCTGAGGAGAATAACACTCAGGGAAGGCTATACATGTGCAGTCAACTTGTCCTGGGTCTAGACAGTGGCCACATCCTAGTGCTACACATAAATCTATGGCTGGGCTAACATGACTGTCCCCATTAAGTGATAGAAGGTGAAACTGAAGACACAGCATGTTTAATTACCTGTGATCTCTGCAGTGAACACTATACTGTCAACTGACTCCATGAGTTCTTACACTGCTAAAACTGTTAGTTTCCACTTTTCCCTTCACCTTAAAACCTCTTACATTATTAATCCCTTTTTTATCATCTTGTATTAACCCCATGATATTTTATTATAATAAGATTTAGAATTTACACATTTATAAAAGTGACTATATCCCTAACTGTCAATGTCTGTCTTCATACTACAATCAAGGACCTCTTGGTGGACAGCTCTGTACATGGGTATTATCACAGTGTATACCCCGGAAGAGCAGCTGAACGCAGGAAGATGCATGCTTCTCTGGTCTTACGATTGACTTTAGCAGAGCGATTGATTCCAATGCACACCCTCAGCTGAGCACGGGTGTGCACCTGAACTCTCCTTGACGTTAGTCATTACAGGCAGCATTATTTTTAGTCATCTCTTGAACAACAAATTAATAACCCCTATTAAAAGAAATAAAGATGTAGAAATGAGAATAGATTTTGAATTAGCACGATACCATCTCACATTTTAATTGGAGAACAGTATAACATCCATTTGGCTGACAAATAGCTGTGATTAAAGGTTAGACAGTATTTTGGTTATAATAGGCCCGACATCAAGGCAGCGGCCTGTGCTGGTACGGCCTGTGATCTTATCTCTTATTTACTGAGTAACTCTTAATTGCTTGCTTTCCACACACACAAGTCTTATGTTCGTGATTTTATTTACTTCTAGAAGACACAATGCTTTTATACAATGAAGTACAAACAAACATGCAAGGCATAGACTTAAAAACAATATAATCAGGAAGGAAGGCCCTAAGGTAAAGTTCTGGATTTAATGAAAGTAGTTAACTCCAAAATCCCATGTATTCGAGTCTGAGAGGTGGCTTAGCAGTTAAAAACACATACTGTGCATCCAGAGGGCCTGAGGTCAGTTGTCAGCATCTTGTTGAATGGATTACAAGTGTCTATGACTCCAAGTCGATAGGATACAACATCCTCTCTGGTTACCATGGGGACCTACACTCATATGAATATCCCCCTCTCCAAACACATACAATTCAAAATAAAATCTTTAAAAATATGTAACAGTCTAGAAAAAGCATTCATATGAATACATTTAAGAATATATCAGAGTTGGGTCAAAGAGATAGTTCAGTGCTTAAGAAAACGTACTGCTTTTACATAGGACCTGGGTTCAGTTCCAAGAACCCACGTGGTGGTTGGCCACTACCTGTAGCTCCAGTTTCAGGAGGTGCGGAGCCTTCCTCTGACATCAGCAGACTCATCCATGCACAAGGCACACACACATTCACTCAACATATGCACATAACATAAAAGTAACATTCAAAAACATAAAATATCAGTTCATTGTGAAAGGGCAAATTTTGCATTTTCTGTAGAGGGAGGACACACCATTCTTCATTTTCCATTGCAGAAATTGTCTCTAGAATTAGTTACCAGATTTCAGTCTTTGCTTATGAGATAAATGTCATTTTTTGACTCACAAGTAAGCTGAAAAGCAAGCGAGTGAGTGTTCCGTGCCTGCCACTGGCCAATGTCATAGATTCCTGTGGTTGTGCTCTAGTGACCTGTAACTTGTGGGTGAGTCACCTACAGAGACACAGATACACCCAAACAACTGTTATAACAAGAGCAGACAACAGTATTACCCACAAAATCCACAGTCGCTAAAAAACAAGACAGTTCTAATTATTCCACTTCAGAAATATAGAATCATTTAACCACAGTATACAATACACATACTCACCTTATTAATTTGCTATTTAAATTCATAATAGTCTATTTCATCAAAAGATGGTATGTCTTATATGTCCAACCTGGTTTGCCCAAAGACTTGTGGCAAACATTGATCTGAGACCTGAAAAATAGCTTCATTTTATGTTCCGAGACTGGTTGCTTCCAAGCTCTGTCTTCCTATAATGGAAGATGTCTCAGACTTCTTTCTTGAAACTTGAGGCTTGTCAATAACTTTATCAAAATGGTGAGAGCATATTTAGGTACAATGACGGCAGTAAATAAGGTTGTTCTGTCAGGAACATTTAATCTTGCTAAGTAGGAATATTTTGTGGGAGAAATCATTGAACAAGATGAATGGGGCAAGGGCTGTGCTTGTGCAGTTGTTGTCACAGAAGAGTCTGGGTGTCTGTAAAGCAAGTGTTGGGTGTTGCCAGCAGGTCATATTGGTATTGGATGGTAAACACTATGCAGTAGCCTATACCCAGAGTACAATATCACACCCAATATGCTGTGCGCTTGTAATGCAGATGCTGATTAACAGTGGTAGTGCGGATGCTGACATGTTGTGGGAAATACTTAAAAAGTCACCCCGCCATCTCTCTTGCCCCGCTGGTGCATATTCTCGCTCTAGCACCAGTATTGGCCGGCCACAGCACTATGTCCCAGTGGGGTCCCGCTCAACATGTTCTCACTGCTGAGCTACTCTCTCCCAGCTAGCGAGTTCATCTCTCTTCCACGCAACAACCCCACACCCCACAATCAGCCATCTCAATACCTAGCTACCCAGTAGAAACATGACTCTTAAAGCTTAATTATCCAATCAGATTTATATAACAATAAGATCACAATTTACAAGATGCCAATACAATGATTTCAGAGCCAATTGATATAGATAAAGGTTTAACCCAATTATTCTAACCTTGTGAAAATCTTAGCTACTTGTGACTGTTTAAAACCACGTGGAATGAGGATCATCTTCCTGTTCGGTGGCCTCCATGTTGGCTTCTCCCTTCTCTTTTCTGCTTTCTCTCTCTCTTTCTCTCCATCTCTCTCTCTCTCTCTCTCTCTCTCTCTCTCTCTCTCTCTCTCTCTCTCTCTCCCTAACTCCTAGCTCTGCCTCCCTTTTCCTATCCAATCACAGACCTGCCATGTCCCTAACATGTTTGGACAGGAAAAATCCTGCAACTCTGATGAATTTGTCTACATGGTGGAGCAAGAAAACCACTCACATCGCGACTTAAAACAGTGATAGCGTCTCTCCTTGCAGCCGCTCTGCATTGGAATATAGACAGTTTTAATTTCTGTCTTCGTGTCTTACAAGGCTGTAGTGAGGGTATTGGCTGGGGTTGTGAACTCATCTGAGGCTTGACTGGAGATGCATCCATTTTTAAGTTCACATATTGTCGCCAGAATTCAAGTCTTTGTGGCCTCAAAGATCAGGGGCTTGTTTCTTTGGGAGGTCTTACTGTATGCAAGGGGTCAGCTGGGACCCTTGCTAGACTCTGGGATGTTTAATTATTCCTTACTGTTTGAAATTAGAGTGTAAATTTCTTCCTACTTACTTCCTTAAGGCTTAAGGTCAGTGGAGGGAGGGAGGGAGGGAGGAGAGAAAGAGAGAGAGAGAGAGAGAGAGAGAGAGAGAGAGAGAGAGAGAGAGAGAGAGAGAAACTCATATAATTACCAATCTTATGTATTCAGACATCTTTGCCTTATCTCATTGGTTGGCAGCTGTGAGTCCTTGTGGGAGGGTCATGGGGAACACTTCAAGGCAGTTCATCAGAGATTGATTTACAGGTATTGAGGCCAAGTGTTAACCTAAGTCTATACAGCCTTCATTACCTACTTAAATAATGCATTATTGCTACTCAGAAACTAGCTAACTGTCCTTTTTTTAAAGGATATCTATATCATCTATCTATCTAACTATCTGTCATATATCTACCATCTATCATCTATCTACCATCTATGTACTATCATCTACCTATCAGCTATCAATCTAGCATCTATCTATCCATCTATCATCTATTAATCAATCTATCCATCTATCGTCTATCTATCATCTATCTATCTATTAATCAATCTATCTCTCATCCATCTATCTCCATATATATTTTTCCACCTTTCTCCAAATAGCATTGGACCCATAGAAACAAAAACTAGTGGTTTCCCACTGTGCTGACCTTTTGGTGGGTATTCAATGGTCTAACCAGAAAATAACAATGAGGCTTTATGATATCAGCAGAATAGGCAAAGCAATTAAATGGAAATAAATAAGAGCAAAGTACCTGCTGAGCACCAGCTTTACACCAGGCATTGCACAGACCCGTGTGTGCTAACTAACTCTGTTAAAAGTCCAGCCCAAGCCCAGCCCTACAGCATCTCCCCCAGAGGCTCACTGTACTCTGATTTGAAACTTTAACACTTAGCAAACTTGATTGCTCTGTGTGTGTGTGTGTGTGTGTGTGTGTGTGTGTGTGTGTGTAAAGCTCTGTGGAGGCCCTGAGTGGAGTCTTGGTGCAATGGTGTAGGGCCAATCAAGAAGGGTGGGAGGATTTCCTAAGGCCTCTCTCCCTTGAATTTGCAGTAAATGCAGCAGAGGCAACACAGCTCTCGTGTGGGCAAGTGGAAGCCCTGCAGTAAGAAGCACAGAAGTAAAACCAACAACTAAAATGAGGAATTAGGGGCCTGCTGTGTGCAGAATCTCACACTTCTGGCTGCAACAAATAGTACCTGGAGTATGTAGGAGTGGCCGAGTGACTAATGTAGGAGTGGCCGGGTGGCTAATGTAGGAGTGGCCGAGTGGCTAATGTAGGAGTGGCTGGGTGGCTAATGTAGGAGTGGCCGTGGCTAATGTAGGAGTGGCCGAGTGGCTAATGTAGGAGTGGCCGGGTGGCTAATGTACGAGTGGCTGAGTGGCTAATGTAGTAGTGGCTGGGTGGCTAAGAACACTTGCTGCTTGTGCACAGGACTGGCCTTTGGTTTCCACCACCCATGTCAGGCAGCTCACAGCCACCTGTAGTCCCAGACCCTACACCTGCCTCTGACCTCCACACTGCACCCCCTGACTTGTGTACAAACCACACACATAAACTTTAAAAAAAAGAAAGAAAGAAAGAAAGATGCAAATAAAAGTGAAAAATCAAAACAAAGCTACAGCAATAATCTCCTAAAGCAAGCCACACGCCTCCCCATAACACAGCCATTCCATACACATGCTGAGACACACATTGCTGCATCATTACCTCCCCATATGCTAGCATTAAATATCTGATACAAGCAACTTAAAGGGGAAGCTTATTCTAGCTCCTGGGTTGGAGAATGTGGTCCATAAGGTAGGAAGAACATAACAATAGGATCTTGTAGCCATCAGCCACATCCCTGTAGCTGCCAGGAAGCAAAGAGCTCAGGCTGCACCAGAAGTAGGTATGATCTTCACAGCCCCCATCTCCAGTGACACAAATCTTCCAACCAACCCCCTCCAATTCCACAAACTCCTCAACAGCGCCACCTGCTGGGACAAAGTGTTCATACCCATGAGCCTGTGGGGGACATTACACACACAAACCATATCCCCTGGAAGACACTGCAGGAGAAGGTTAAAATTTGAGACCAGCTCAAACATCTATCAGTGAATTTTGTGATCAAGGCATGAACTATAGCTTCATGTTAAGGAACATGCAGTGGCCAGATGGAGTTATCCAGGATCTCAGAAGTGCTGATCCCCCTGGGGAAACAATGGAGAGGTTTTAAGCAGGAGGGTGGAGTGGGTTCACGTACCACTGAGGCAGGCCTCACTCTGGCAGAAGCATAGACACCGGTGAGCTTAGAGTGGCAAGGGCCCTTGCCAGGGTATGGACATTACAGATTTGGAATACAGACCTGTCAGGGCAGTATCAGCCCTTGCTGGTGTTGATCTGAGCATAGGTGACCAAAAGGACATGTTTCTGAAGGATAGAAGAAGGAAAGAAGATGGAGGTTGGCACTGTGCTTGCTGTGACCATTTAAAATCTGAGAATGTGTGCTCTGCCTGGCAGAGGGACTATAGGGTTAGTGTAGTTCCGTGGGGAACCAGAAACCAGCAAGGTGTTTGTTCACCCTTGGGAAAGGCATCCTTATCCACGTAAGGGCATGTTTAAGATGGGAGAGGGAAAGGAGCCATGAGCTGAGGAGAGTCAGTGTGGTCAGTCCCCTGCAAAGGCATGGCCCTTGTCACCTAACATGAAACTGAGATACACCTCCCCAGTACCTCTTGCTCTGAAAGCATCCTGGTAAGATCTCCGTATCTCTCTGGGAATAGCTCTATCTGTCCATCACTCTAAAAGCAGTATGGGTTTCTCCTCCTAAGAGTGAAAAAAGACTAAATTGAAAATGGATTGCCTTTGTTGGCATATGCTAATGCTCTGAGAAGTGGGCAGGCTCTGGTAGAGGGTAGGCACTGTTCATTTCAGTCAATGGGATGCTGGATCAGAAGGAAAAGCAGGCCCTAGGCTAAAACAGAAGCAGAGGCCAGGCCTGGCATCGAACTTGTGAGTAGACTCAGACTCAGTGCACAGCCATTACCTGGGGATGTAATACAGCAGAGCCACCTACCCTGCCCTGTGCCATGACTGTCCTGTGCTATCAGCCAGTGAGGAGGCTCCTCCATTTCTTCTCAGGGACAAGAGGTGACTCACTGGAAAACCTGCCCAGCACCCTGTACAGCATTTTATGTAGATTATGCAAATAATGCACATTTCTTTCTGTGGCCATCCAGGCACTATTACCTAATGCTCTCCTGGTCTCATTCATTGCTGACTTAAAGATCTCTAAGTGTTGTTTCCATGGAGACACCAGAGTGGAGGACAATCCTGCTAACAGGTTAGAATCAGAGAGAAATGTTTCAAGAGGAAACTCCCTAAAATGTGTTCCTCCTTTTAAAAGCCCAACGCTGGTGGCACAGACTTACATTCCTCTTGGTGAATTTTGTAATGGTTCGTTCTGTTTTACAAAGTGTCTAACCTACTTTGATGAAACTCTAGACCTCTGGACAGATTTATGGATCAATTTTCTTGCCTGCAACACCCACTTTGCAGGAGCCCTTTTCTGAGTATTTTGAATTCCAAGAAAACGAAAACAAGAAAAGTAGATGCGTCAAGACTTCCTCTTTTTCCAGGACACATCACCCCTCCTGTGTCACAGTTTCTTACTTCTCTTCCTCTTTCCCCAAGTGTGTGATCAGTTCTCCATCAACACCCTTCCTCCATAGCTCGAAGCCTGGAATCAGCTGCATGGGGCCTCCATATTAAAATTCCATGGACGTCTCATCGCACAGTTAGAGAGTTCTGCCAAAATTCTGACTTCCTGGCATGAGCCAGGCCGAATGGATTGGACCCCTCCTGATATCTTCTAGGGTTGTGGTAATTGAAAATCCTTGGCACCCCTCCTCGAGTGGCTGCATTGCCCACTCTCTGAGTTGTACTGTGGCCTTCTACCTGTGTGTCTGTGCACATATTTAGACTAGGGCCAATCTTTGTGTGTGTGTGTGTGTGTGTGTGCGTGTATGCATATTTGTGTGCATGTGTGTGCATGTGAATGTGTGCATGTGTGTGCATGTATGTGTGTATGTGTGTGCATGTGTATGTGTATGTGTGTGCATATGTGTGTATGTGTATGTGCATGCATTTGTGCATGTGTGCGTGTGTGCATATGTGTATGTGCGTGCATATGTGTGTATGTATGTGCACGCATTTGTGCATGTGTGTGCATGTCTGTATGTGCACATGTATGTGTGCATGCTTGTGAAGGCCAGAGGTTGCTGTCTGGTGCTTTTCTTTCTTACTCTCCACCCTTTATTTCAAGGCAGAGCCCTTTGCTGGGCCAGGAACTCAGCATTTTGGAAAGAATTTCTGGCCACAGGAATCCTCCTATCTCTGCTAGGTTTGCAGGTAGCTGTGGCCTTGGCCTCCCTTTTCTGGGGATGTTGAAGATCTAAACTCAAGTCTGTAGCTCGCACCTTACTGATTGAGTCATCTCCCCAGCTCCTCAGGGTCCATTTTAAAGACAACTTGCTTATATTTATGAAAACCCTCTTTCCAAATACATTTAAAAGGTGGGGCTGAAAGCTTTCAAGATAATTGTTTTAGGAAGAAGCAATCCAATGTATGACATGTGCCTGACTTATGTTTAGTTTGAAACTGAGCTCCAATTCCAAAAGAAGCATGCTCTAATTTTACTTTTAAATGTTTGCAGTCAGTGAACTTTTTATAAGAATTTTCATTTTATGTGTAGGAGGGGTTTTTGTCTGCATGTGTGTATGTAAACTATGTGTGTGCAGTGCCCACAGACGCCAGAAGAGGATTGTGTATCTCCAAGAATAATTGGTCATGAGCTGCCATGTATGCTGGATATCAAACCTTCATCCTCTGCAAGGTCAAACAGAGTTGTGAACTGCTGAACCAACCCTCCGGCCCATCTTAAATTCCCTTAATAAGCTACGTATTGAAAGCTTTGTTGCTTGCATTCCTCCAGGATATTTTTGTTATCATTTAGAAATAAAGTAACATGTCAGGACTATCTGGAAGCTCAGCAGTTACGTGTACACTTGCACACACACAGGCACACATGCATGCTTATGTAAACACACAGGCACACATGGGTGCTTATGCACACACACACACACACACAGGCACACATTCGTGCTTATGCACACACACAGGCACACATACGTGCTTATGCACACACACAGGCACACAGTCACATTTTTCTAATCTCTCATACACCCCATTTCAAGAATTTAATCAAATGCATCTTGAAGTATCACTCATGAAATGTTTTATCTCAGCTTTCCCCCTCCACATTTAAAAGTAAACAGGGGGGGGGAGGAAGGGGAAGAGAAATGATGGGAGAAGGAGAGAAGAAGCTGACATGCCTGTCGTGCAGACATTCAGCCTCCTTCCTCTTCCTGTTTCCCACTCTGCCCTTTACCCAGCTGCCATGGAGGGACTCTGAAAACCAGGCTTTGGGGAGGCGTGTCACAAAGGCACATTGGTGCAGAAACCAACGTGTGGATTTGATCTGGGACTGGAGTTGAGCTGCCCACTTGCTCATCCTGTGTCTTGAGTGGTGTTAGTCAGTCTCCCTCAAATTGTCGATGTGATCTGGGAGTGAAGAGATGCCTGGAAAGTTCTTAGCCAGAGCCAGGCTAGGCTAAGATCTAGGAGGTGCTCAATAAGTGCCAGCTGGTTGGTAGGCAGCTGGTAGGTGATGTGTGAGCATCCGAGTGAGTTGAGCTTTTATAGTGCTGTGTGTCCAATTGTGTGGTTCAAATTTATAAATAATTTGGAATAGAAATAAGTAGAACAAATAATATTTTTAATTAGTAGTTATAGGGGTTTTCTTTTGTTTTTGTTTTTATTATTTATTTGTATGCATTTTGCTTTATACATCTATGAAGATTGAAGTCTAAAACATATGACCCTGGCCTCCCTGGTTGATGTTCCTGTGACAAATCTGTCTTTGACACTGTTCTTAGCAGGAGACAGGGATACTCAGAGAGAACCCAGGACCTAGAAGCAGGTGAATTTGCCAATGACTTTAGAAATCACAGACCACTTCTGGGCCTGGGTTTCCTCATCATAAAATGGGATTTGTTAAGAGCCGGGAGAACAGGACCTTCAAAAAAAGGTTATGACGCAGACCTTCAGAAAAGGCAAGTGTTACTCATTTTCCATAACTGGTCTCCATCTGCTTCATGGCTTCCCTTTCCCACCACAAAAGGGGAAGCAAAACCAACCCGGCCTGGGTGAGCATTGTCCCAGCTGGAAGCTCACAGACTAGCTCAGTTAACTGTGTTGCTTTTGAGAAATGGTCAGCCTTCTGAAGATCTGAGTTTAGTCACCTTTGGATTCTCCCTGAAGAGTCATCAAACCCCTTATGTCTCTACAGTCTGTCCTGAAAGCAAGGTGGAATTGGTAGCTGAAAGAGTCTCTTTGGATCTGAGGGCTGCCTTCTGAGTTCCTTCCGGTCCGTACAACAGCCAGGCAAAAATAAAGTAATGTTTAAAGCCACATGTCATGTGATCCCGCTGGTGTGAAATGCCTGCAGTAGCTGAGTCCTCTGTGGGCATGTAGACACATAGTGTACATATACACACCTGGGCACACACACATTCACACAAAACACACAAACCAACAAAGGGAGGTAAGAGTAGGGTCTTAGCTGTGTGGGGCCGGGGGTGGGATGTAAAATTGAGAGTCATTGCCATACGGATTTCTCTATGGGTAATGGAATATTCTGGAAATGGGCAAAATGATAGCTGCACATTAAGAACACAACAGAAGCTGTTCCATTTTTATATTAGAAAAGAATGAAGTTTTTTTTTTTTCAGAATAGAAGTTACACCTCAATTTTTAAAAATAACTCACCAGAACGTAAGTTTCTCTCTCAGTGTGCTTCAGTTACTTTGTGCATACACTATTACAACTGGAATTTCTGGTGCTGTGGGAAAAGAATCAACCACTCTGTGGGGCTGCTCCTGAGCTACTTTGTTGCCTGCTGCTGGTGTATCGATGCTTTAGCTATTCCTGGCCTCAGTATGAGAGTATCTCGCTTGCTTCCATCTTGCTTTCTCCTCAGTGGAGAAGATCAGAACTGTTATGGAGAGGGAGCTTCCATCTGCATGTCAAGATCAGTCTTCCTGTGCTGTAAAACTGGGTCGAGACTTTGGTGGGAATTTCATCTATTCTATGAGTCAGTCGGAGACGGTGGGGGTGGGGGCAGTGATCCTAACTCCCTTAGGTTGTCTGTTTCTGGATTGAAACACCAGGACCCAGGGCAACCCTTGGAGTCAAGTGTTTGTTTCATCTTAAGGCTTGTAACCCACCATCAGGGGAAGTCAGGCCAAGAGCTCCAGGCAGGAACCAGTGGGCAGAAACTGATGCAGTAGTCATGGAGGAACATAGCTAACTGGCTGCTCCCTGTGACTTGCTTGGGTTTCTTTCTTACACACCAGAAGACCACCGGGAGGGCACTGCCCAGAGTAGGCTGGGCCCTCCCCCATTGTTCACTAACTAAGGAAATGCCCTACAGACTTGCCTACAGCCCAATTTTAGGGGAGGCATTTTCTGAACTTAGAGTCCCTCTTCCCAAATAACTCTAACTTGGGTCAAGTGAAAAAAAAAAAAAAAAGAACTACCCAGGATACTTAATATACTTAGTCTTCCCAAACATGTCTATTGCTTAATTTAGATGTTGAGTTCTTTAAGTTGGATTTTGTGATTTCATTCATGTTTCATAATTCCAGCATACAGAATACAGACCCTACCTAATGTTTTGTTAAAAGCACACATCATCATCATCATCATCATTATTATTATTATTATTATTATCATTATTATTATGTGTGGGGGGGGGAGAGGAGGGACAAAGAGGAGAGATGGGTAGGCAAACAGTGCTCAAACATGCCACAGCATTCCTGTTCCTTGGGACACTGAGTCCCAAGGATTGAACTCAGGCCATCAGACTTGCGTTTGCAATCATTGTCCCTTTCTGTCCACTTGTGATCTGGGTAAATGCAGAGCTCCATATGTCAGTCATGCTTGTGGCTGCTCTGCCCAGCTTCGTACTTCGGTTATGCCGATGACTACTCTGCTTAGTTCTCAGAACTATGCTTCTTATGGTTGTATAATTCCCTGAGGTTTTGTCTTTAATACATTTATTTATTTAACTGGATTGGAGGTGGCGGCTACAAGCCATAGTGTGTATAGGACAAGTTGTAGGAGGTTGTAGGTCCTGGGAATTAAACTCGGGCCGTCGAGATTGGCAGCAAGCGCCTTTACCCATTGAAGCTATCTCTGCCCTAGGTGCCCGAATCTTGTATATAAGCATGAACATCATTAACAACGAAGATGGCTTTATTTCTTCCTTTTCCATCTGAATGCTTTTTCTTTATTTTTCTTGCCTTACTGCAGTGGCTGGCATTTCATGTTCGAGTTTGAGTTAAAATGATGAAGAAAATAGTCATTCTTGTTCCCAAAGCCATGGAGCGTGGGAATTCAATCTCCCACGATGGAGACTGATATTGTGAGTCACTTTCATCCCCCGTGTTAAGCAGCATCACTCTGGATTACTCTGTGATAAACAACATCAGCTCTCTGCAGGGGAGACTGGCAGGTTTTTCTAGGCTGGCTTCTGGGAAGTGAGAAGGAACGCTTCCGTCTTGGGTGTCTTCCCTCAAATCTTTCTGATGGTTTCAAGAAGCGTTGGGCTCCCGCCTGAATCTCCACCCTGAGTCATTTTTCCTTTCTTCTTTGTTCCATACAGAAGAGAGCAGAGTGCTTGCCTCCTGTCTGCAGAGAATAAGGCGTCCTTTGTAACATATGCTCTGCGGTAACTCTCAGCTAGGATGGTATGCAGATCCCCGAGGGTCTATCTCCAACATGCTTACGGAAAGTCCACAAGGCGTAAAGCTATTTAAACAAATACTGGGATATTATTTGCCTTTGGGGGAAAAATGTATTTATACTCATGTTTCAAAAATAGCGGTGGGTAAATTATTGGTGCCTCTAGCAATCAAGCCGCCACCGCTGGTATTAATATGTCCTGAAGAATGGCCAACATAGCCCCAAAACAAGTGAGTTCTTAAAATAAAGCCTTTAATGAAGCAATAAGAAGTATTAATGCTACGAAATCTGAGCCTCTGAGGACACAGCGTCTCAATATTTTATGTAGCAACAGGGGAAGTAGGCATGATGACAGACAATCCCATCATGACAGACAACGGCTGCCTCAGGTATGGAAGCAAGTCCTGTGCTTCTGAGCATCCTCTCCTTTAATGCTCTTCTCACTTCATTTATTATCTGTGTGTTTGTGTCTATACTCACACACACACACACACACATAAGCAGGTACACATATGTGTACATACACAGAGGTCAGAAGAGCATGTCAGCTCTCTTGGGGTTGGAATTACAGGCATTTGTGGGACTCCCATGAGTGCTTGGATTTAAACGCTAGACATTAGGACTGTGTGGCCAGCACTCTTAACTCTGAGTCATCTCTCCAGCCCCCAGACACTGACCTTCTGTTAAAGAATAACTGACAAACTACAGCTCTTCAGAGTTGTGCATGCAGATGATATTATGAGAGAGAGAGAAAGGCAGCCAGGCCTGGGTCATAGGCTTGTAATCCCAGCTACTTGGGAGGCTGAGGTAGGACGACCACAAGGTCTGAGTTGACTTCAAAGTGAGTTCAAGGCCAGCCTGAACATGTTACTGAGTCCTTGTCTCAGTAACGATTGGCAAGCTGAGGGCCAGGGCTGTCCGTTAGTGAGCAAGCGATGGCCCAGCACACAGGAGACCATAGATTCAATCCTCAGTACTTAAAACATAAAATAATAATAATAATAATAACAACACATTTTTAAAACAATAAAGCAAGCTATCTTTCCAAAAAGAACAACTGAGACGTTCACTTGCTTGACAATGATGAAACTTGAATCTACATATGAAAATTTGAATTCTTATGTGTTTGTTTCTACTAACACAACAGACTTAGAGGTGTTTCTGATGAGAAGGGTGGTTTTTTAAATAATTGCTATCCTTCTCCACCGACTAACGTAAATTGTCAGCATCTGGCCGATCTGTGTAACATTGTGAAAGACATTCATTTCCCAAATGATCTGTACGGCTGTTGTAAATGAGGGATGTATGAGGGAAAGATGTATTTACAACACAATTGGATTAATTCAGTTTTACATGACAGAGCACAAAATTCACTGCTGTATTCAGACTCCATATTACAACTGAACTTTAAGAAAACTGCCTGTATGATGTCATGTAATACCGAAGAATTCAACAGTCCTCTCCAGTGGGTCCCGGGACACTGTCCTTTGAGCTGTATGTGTGTATAGTTGTTGTTTTGATCTGAAATGTCTTCTAAAGTCCCTGCACTAAATCCTGAGCCTTCAGCTGGGTGCTTTTGGAAGAGAGTATGGAAGCCTTGTAAAGGTCAGGCCTAGTGGAAGGTCTCTGGTGGTTTCACATTCATCTTTGCAGAGGCCTGCGGTTCATCGGGCTTCTCCCCACCACACTTCCACCATGATGTCTCCCCGATATGCCCAAGGACACGGAGCCAAACATTTCTACAACCATTAGCAAGAGCAAACCTCTTCTCTTTGTAATCTTGGGTATGTGTTATAGTAACTGGACAGTGACTGGCTGGTTTCCAGCCTGAATTCTCTTCATTCTATTTCAATCAAACAAAAGACTGAGACATATTGAAAACAAGCGCAGGTGTGAAAATGCTATTGTCTTCTACTAACACAAGCATCAAAATGATTTATGAAAAATAACTTTATACATGTTTTTGAGCAATATCACTTCACTATTTCTTTAAGAAAGACCACATTATTTTTGAATATATGACATTCATATTAATATGTATCAGATTTAACATTGTTATTAAAAATAAATTAATAAGCATTTTAATCTCAGCTTTAATTTTTCAATATGATAATTATTGATAGAAGTATCACATGTGAACAACCAAAACTTTTATTACCCCAATAATTCTTAATTTGGCATAGAGACACCAAGATTAAAAAAAGAAAGTTTACGAACATACGGGTCATTTCTCTGAGCTTTCTCATTTGCATTTAAAAGTAAGTTTGAGTATCTAGCAAATTCTTTTCTTCTTGCAAACTTGCCCCCACCCCTCTAACCATCTCACTGACAAATTTAGTCTGTGCTTCAAAGCTGAACAAAGCCATCTTTGTGTTTAGGCAATGTCTGCCTTCTCCTGAAGTAGGAAATGCCTCTCATCTAATCTGTGGAGAGTGTGGGGCAAGAAAACTTGCAAGAAAAAAGAAATAGGTTTACCACATTGCCACAACGGCATGGGTACGAGGTGGGAGTGTCTCCAGGAGCCTGAGATAGTAGACACACAAGTGATTGCATTTCTACTCCTACAAGGTAGAGTTAATTCTATGTGTGTGTGCCCAAGTGCAAGAGCCCAGAGGTTTTCCTCCAAGCATTAACTACCTGTGCATTCAAAGTGGCCATTTCCGAAATCAACTGTTCAAGACAGCCACAGTGTACGATGCACTTAGCCAGGGAGGTGTTAGCTGGAAAAACAAAATACTCTCTTATACACTGGGGACCACTGCTTTTCAGCCTTGGTTATTCACTTGGAAACATCTAGGGTGCTTTTTAGAAGTGCTAATACCTGGGCTTCACTCCAAGAGATGCTGATCTTTTTTTTTTTTTAATAAATAAATAAATAAATAAATAAACAACTTCCAGGATGTGAACTGGATGTTGGGACTCTAAAAATCTCCCAGTGGATCTCAAACAGTGACTGAGATGGTGAGCCATTGGTTAAAGTGTTAGGGTTTCAAATAGACACCTCCATGTCTCTGCATTCATTCATTCGTTCGTTCGTTCGTTCATTTGTTCATTCATTCATTCACTCATTCACGCATTCATTCATCCACGCACAGACTCGCTGCCTTAGTGGATATTTGAGTGCCTACTATGCTCCAGTGCTACTCAAGGGTCAGAGTGCCTGCTCTCATGAAGCTCATGAGGCTGAGGAAGGACACACTAAGCTCATGGACATGTGCTACGTGATTCGGTATCATCACCGGAAGAGGGGTGCATCACGGTAAAGGAACAGAGAGGCAGCCTGTGTTACATATGATCAGGCCTTCCTGAAGTCCCCGCTGGCAAAACAAGAAACTGAGGGTCACAGTCATGACAGAAGGACCCAGGTGGCTACCTGAGAATGCCAGGCCACTGACAAGGAGTCTTCAGTGGCCGAATGTCAGCAAAGTCTAGATATGCCTGAGGCAAGAGCCAGTTAGCTGGGAGCGGGGGGGGGGTGGAGGGGGGGGAGAGTACAGAGATAAAAAGGGGAGAGCACAGGGAGAGAAGAGAAGTGGACAGGACTGGAGGAGTGCTCTGCCTTGCATTCTGATCAAGACTGTAGGGTGAAGAGCACACTTACACCCTGCTCTGACATTGCCTTTAAAAGGTCACTCAGAAAGCATTGCCGGGGATGGGGCACCAGTCACGGATAGGGTCAGACAGAAGAATTGGGAAGCTGCTACCACACTGAGGAGCAGATGAGAGCATCCTCTCACTAAAGAAAGCCGGGAAGGATTCTTCCCAGATACATTGTAGCAGGGAGGGGTGGGAGGGAGCTGAAGTAAATCACTAATGGATTGGGTTTGAGGGTGAGGGCTGGCAGAGCCCAAGATGGCTCCCAAGCTCTGTACCAGGATAGGGTCTCTGCTCCCCACGGACATCAGTAAAGAAGCTGGGAAAGGCAGGAGCTCTAGGTCATGAATGAGAAATTGAGGCCAGGAGGTGAATGAGAAACAGAAGAATTACATGGACAGAGAAGACCTGGAATTGTGGAGCACCCGCCGGCTCTTTAGACTCCAGCCCCAGTGAGCCACTCTGCAAATCCGAGTCGATGGGTGGGGACATATGGCATAACCTGGAGGTTTGAAGGCCACCTTCGGAGTCAGGCCGCCAAGATCAACATAGATGCGAACTAGTCCTGCAACACGTGACACATCCTAGTGGCTGAGTCAGGTGAAAGAAGCCATGGGTTTAGGTGAGACCACTCCTGCCGCAGAGTGAACAAGGGGTCCTGGGGATCTGGAGGGCAGAGAAGGGTAGGTGGAAGAGGTCAGCCTCAGATCCCTTGGTGAAAGAGTCTAATAAGCATCCATTCAGACATCAAAGTATAAAGTCATGTGGTTGAACCAAAGAGTTCAGATGTGTTAGATGGGGGTGGGTGTTAGAAGGGTGGACTCGAGGGGGCTGGAGAGTTGCTGATAAATTATAGCCATCTCAACAGAGACATTCAACACCCATCTGATACTTAGCGATCCTGTAACCTTCTAGCACCGATAATAGAGATTACACAGAGAGTAATGTGATTTCAAGGTGATAGTTAAGCTTATTAGGAAAGCAATAATAAAACCTTCGTGAAAACAGGTCAAGAATACAGTTCTAATTTAATAACAAGCTGGATTAATCGGCTCGTCTTTAGAAGAGGTTTCATAATCACAGAGCCTTTGAACTCGATGGGGGAGTTAACAGTAATTATTGTCAATAAGACCAGAGATCGCTTTGAAATAATAAGGCGTTAAAATAAGGTGTAAAAAGCAGCTGTGTGCTTACCATTCGTACAAAGCAACAAAACAGCTTGGGGCAAAGTGTGTGCCCGGCCTCGGAGAGACTCAGGCAGGGCTGTTTGCCCACCAGGGTAGAGTGCGCTCTTGCGTTTGTTTTGTGGGTGTGGCTTAGACAAAACAACTGAGGAAATATTTGAATGCCAAACTCTTGGTAATGCACAACTGGTTTGGGGAGTTTAGAGGGTGTGAGCATCTAAGTTGGGGCTTTCAGTTAGGCCTACATTCCCTCATAATACTAGGTAGGGTGCAGAGAAATGAAGCACAAAATAGGCTGGATAGCCCTACACACCTCTCCCTCCCTGTGTGTGAGAGCCTGCGCATCTATATGTTTATGCATGTGAAAGCATCTATAAACATGCCCTTAAATCCAAATGTTATCTCTCTAAGCTGTGGCCACCCCGGATGGGAGCCCATAATGGAAAATCCAGAAGGGAAGAATTTGCCTATCCAACCCTGGTCCAGATAGTGTCCCCAAACAGGGAACTATGGGTCTACTCCCCCCAACCCCCCCCCCCGAAATGAACTGAACTGAGGATGATTAGCAGGAATTGACTGTAACCTGATACAGCAAAGCTGTGTCCTATGAACCCAGACTCCACCCAGGACCCAACATCATCCAATCAGGACAGCCAGTCTTCATTTGCATGTGGAAAGTACCTGATTGAGTATGACAGGCACCCCTGATGGTGAGAAATGACACTTCTACTGCAGGTTCTCTTGAACCAGCTGCCTTCTGGTTATAGACATGCTGGCTGTGCCCCAGCTGTAGACACAGTGAGGTGAATTCTCCTTCCACTGTGGCGGTGTAATGGGTGTAATGGAGAGGTTCGTTTACCCAGCCACCAATGCCCCAGTGCATCTGAGAGTCAGAAGGGGAGGCAGAGAGTCCCATGGAGGCCTGATAGTCCTTGTGATAAGGCTTCTGTTGCTTCAGTGGGAAGATCAACTCTGTGAATGACAGGGTTTGGAGCTGAGAGCATCTTCAGTGTATAGATGCTCAGGGGCGAAGATGGTAAAACTCACAGAGCACAGAGTGGGTGTTGGGTGAAAGGGGATCTGGTCCAATGCTTTCCACAGCCTCTGCTGCTAGCACACAAGTAACATTACCACCCATCATGGAGTGAGTATGACATCCAGGGTGTTTGTTTAAATGGAAGTAACAGTATAGGGAAAACAGAGAAGTGAAATGCACAAAAAGAGGAGAGAGAAAGAAAAGGAAGAGAGGGAGGGAGAAAAGGAGGGGAGAAAAGAGATACAAAGGGTAGCAAGAAGGGAGAGAGGAGGAGAGGGGAAAGGAGAGAGATGGGTGGTAGGCAGGAAGGAGTAAGAGAGGAAATGACATTTGTCTAAATGAACATAAAAACGGGACCACACAATCAGACAGCAAATGTGAGGAATTAGTGTGGGACATAAAGACAAGAAACGGTGTGCCATGCACTTCTGAGGATTTTCGGGGGCTCCTAGGTGAGAGGCACGCAGGGGCCTAGTCCCACAGGCCTCTGCGTGCCTCTTACCTGGCTGCGGGACTTTACCCCACTGTATCTGTGTGGCACCTCTTCTGCAAACCCACACCCTCGGAGGGTCATAAGCAGAAACAGACCAAACGAAGGTTTGACGGAAGAGAGTAGGCATGGAATCCATCCTACAGCTGCCTTGGGGTCTGCACCAATGTTTGGAAGATGGTTGGATTTCCGTCCCAGCCCTGCCACTGACTTGCGAGGTGATTGCGGGCCACGCAGTCCTTGCTACGGAGATGCAAGCGATGAGGACCTCGTGGTTGTGTGCCACGCTGCTTTATTTTATGGGCACCTAAGTGTTGGAGAGCTTGGAGTTAATCCTATTGAAAATCAAAGCGCTCTCTGCTTGAGGGAGGAGGGATCGTCATCCTGTTTATTGGTGGTGGTTTTGGTGGGTACTGGTGAGGGCTTACCTTGTGAGCCCAGGACTGGTTTGGCACGTGCTGCAGTAGCCCTCCCCCTTTCCTCATACCCACACCCTGGCAAGGGTTTAAACGTGTGGGCAGGTGTGTCCTCTGATATTTCCTTTGAAAGTTCACAGGCTGAGGGCTGTCCCGCGGGTGTCGATCAAATCTGCCCTCTGCGTTACCGAGCAGTTCCTGCCAGAGTTCAAGTTTTAAACTCACAGCGTACTCACGACTGGAACAAAACCCACTTTGTATTCTAGCACCGCAGACAGAGTCAAATGGCAAACTGAGTTGAAATTAAACACAAGGGATTCTCCCTAACGCAGTGTCCTGATGCTTCAATTGACCACTCAGAGGAAAGGGGTCTGATCGATGGCAGTAATGTTTATAAAGATCACAGACCTTCACCTTAGGTAAAGAGGAGACTCGGTCCACTTTGCAGATGATGGCTCTGAGTTTGCAGCACGTCAATCCACAACACCAGTGGTTCCGTCTGACGTAAGCATTGCATCATCAATGTGTGGCCTCCCTAGAACATAAACTCCCCGCCTGTAATGTCGTCAGAGGCCGAAGGCGCTATGTTTGGGATGGTGGAGCACACAGTCTGCCCTGGAGACCACAAGTACCCTGCTGTCTGCTTGCCCAGATTTTTCCAAAGAATAATTCATACAAAGGCACAAACTCACACAAAATAGGCACCTTCCTTTTTTAGAAGCTTCCACAGATAAGTCAAACTTTATGCCATGGTTGCTATGGAACCACAGTAATAAAGTGATGGGTGATCCTGCTCCTCATCCAACTTTCCTCCTTTCTGAAGAAAGGAGCCCCCTGACTTAGACGGAGAAGCCTTGGCAACGAGCTGTGCATTCAAAGCACTCATATTACTCTCTTTGTCCAGTACCACCCATTTTGTATCGTTTCGTGATTGCTTATGATGATGATGGTGATGATGATGATGGTGGTGGTGATGGTGGTGATGATGATGTGCACGTATGTGTATACCACATGTGTGAATGCCTCATGTGCTGAGGGAAGAGGATAACTCTCAGGAGTTGGTGTTCCCCTTCCACTGAAGGAACTAGAGATCAAACCCAGGCCACTGAGGCTGCACAGCCAGCGCCTCCACCCTCTCAGCCACCTTGCTCTGCCATCCCCAGATGTCTCTGTAGCTCGGTTTGTGGTGATTCCATTTTATCTTGGAGGATGTCTGGGGGCAAAGCTAATATTTAAATGGGGAAACACAGAGGGGGCACACACCTATAGTGCGAGCAGCCCTCATTCAGTCAGGTGCAGGTCTAAGCTAAGGGGAAGCCAGTTCACACTGAGCAAGAGGCAACCCCCAGCATGCCGCTGTCCTCAGGGTCTAGCCTGCTGAACCTGCTGCCTGGATCTGGGACATCCTACCCTCCTGGTCTCCACCTGCAGACCTATGCTGGGCATTTCAGACACCTCATCTTTGTGACTATGTGTCAGTGCTTTGTAGTAACTCCAATAATCATGAGAGCCCATTTTGTTTGGCAAATCACATCCACATCCACACACATAGACAGCCTATTAATTCTGTGTCCACAGAGATGCCTGTGTCCTTCAGTAACCCATTTCTAATATACCTCCAAGGCTTCCTTGGCTTTGTGAAGAATCTATATTAACCTGTGGAAGCCTTGAAAGGTCATCTGTTGGTTACAAAGGTTCTGAAGCAGAGAGCATTTTTACCAATTACACACAGTGCAACGCTATAGGACACATTATATAAGATTTCTCATTTGGCTTCCATGATGCACTTCCCATGTGATCAAGATCCTTCTTGCCAGTCAGAGGCTCCTGCCAACATTTGGGTGGACAGAACCCCTGTTCCTGTAAGCCTTGAAGTACCTGCATTGGCTGAACTCACAATGCCCTGGGATTCCAGAGTCAGGGGACCTGTTACCTCTTCTGTCCTCATGGGAACTTGCACGCACACGCACATACCCACACGCATACACACACACAGTAAAGATGATAAAATCAATCTTCAAATAAAAAAAACTCTGAGATGAAGAAGCTGAATTGTAAGGGGAGAGCTTCGCAGTTTTGTACACACTGAGATGATGGACAGACAGACCCTCATGGAGCTCCTCAGCTTAGTGCCTGATCCCAGTTGCCACTGTGCAAAGAGGCATTTTAGTGAGCCCCTTAAGAAAGGACCGATTTAGATGTAAGAACAGCTATTGCATGGCTACCTTATACTCAGCACCACCCTCCGGCCCAGGAAGCTACTCCCACAGATATTTCCCTGGGAGAGAAAGAAGGCTCAAAGCGACTGTGCCTTTATGTACCAGTTTCTTTATAAGCATTTTATAAGTATTTATTTTTCCTTTTAATCTTCAAGTCAGTGCTAGGGACAGGCACCAAGTGGCACAGTTTTGATGGGTCCCATCCTGACAGATTCACTGTGAGCCCCGAGTATGTTTGATATGCCTAAGCTAACCTTCATCACCTGTCTAGTGTACCCTAAGTGGAGAGTACATCAGCCTAAACTGGGCAAACTCATCTAATGTGGACACCATGTTATGATAAATTATTGACTCTATCCCGTCACTTAGGACCAACCAACAGTGGAAACGCAGAACGGTTAGTCATAGGAAGTTGTTTTTGCAACAGAGTAAAGTCAAAATCAGTTAAGCCATCATCAATCTGAGGTAGACACCGCTGTCACCCTCTTAGAGAGAGAGAGAGAGAGAGAGAGAGAGAGAGAGAGAGAGAGAGAGAGAGAGAGAGATCCATAAGGTTTAATACTGAACCCAGGTTCACTGTGCTGTGACAGCTGGGGACAGGCCTCCTAGGACCTTACCCATTACAACCAGAAGCTGCTTGCAGCCTGCAGGTCTCTGAAATCCTGGCAGAGGAGAGGACAGAGGGGCCTTTGCTTGTGCTCAGAAGCATGAGAAATGGCCCATGAGCACACTCAGAGAGAGGGTTAAAGCTGAGAAGTGGAGAAGAAGTAACTGATTGTGTGTGTGTGTGTGTGTGTGTGTTTCGGGGGGACAGGTAGGTGGTCTCCCCAGGTGTGCACTGGGGTGGAGGAGGCTGGAAAGTAGAGGGAGACAGCCTCAGGCTGTGTGAGGAGTCTCCTTGTTCCAGGAGCTGGGCTTCATTCCACACACACAGAGAAGCCAGAGCAAACACCAGGAGAAGGGGGGGGGGAGGGGGGGCTGGGAGCTGCACTTCTAAAAGCTTTTTCTGCAGCAGCAGGGGACATATTTTGGAAGTCTTCCCCCTAGAACTGTGATCTCTGCATCTAGCTACACAGGGATGAGGCGAGATGTTTTGTGGACACCGTTCATCCGTTTGTGTTTGGTTTTGTTTTTAGTGGAACAGTGAGCCAGAAGCTTTGGCGATCCACAGTGGTCCATACCACACCGAGATCTAGAAGCCATCACATTCCCTAGGCCTAAGATGCTCCCTTTCCCAATATCCCATGAGCACTTAGGACAAGTAGGAAGGGCAAAGATTAAAGTGTCCCTCTACAGAATTACCCCCCCTTTTTAAGTCAACAACGGTCTTAACAGATACACACTCTCGGGGATATTTCCTTAACAGCATTGGGAGGAGAGGGCATTCGGGGGAAGCACACACAGGAAAAGGTTTTGATTCCCTATGGATGACCAGCGATGCCCATGCGAATGGGAAGCGGAAGAAGGCACCTGTTAGGGAGTGTCTTGGTGTTTCAGAGCTGACATAACAAATACTTCAGTCTATCTGAGTGCCTCACAAACCAATAATTAACTGGGAGGCTAGAAGTCTGAGGTGAGGGTGCCAGTGTGGCTGGACACCGGAGAGGAGCACCATGCTAGCAAGTGGATAGCCACTTCTTCCTTATGAATCTATGTGTCCATTCTCAGCATGTACACACACGGCGGGGGGGGCACTCACACAGGCTCACAGGGTGTAAGCACTCTGCATGCACATGGGGGGGGTTACAGTTGATAGATAGATAGATAGATAGATAGATAGATAGATAGATAGATCTTGTGTCTAAGGTCACTGATTACAGTGGTTCAGGGCCCCACCCTTATCAATATCCTTAATTACTTCCTTAAGAGTTCCATCTCCAAATAGCCACTTGGGGTTCAGAGAGTCAGGGTTGGAATTTTGCAGAGCTACAAGCATTCAATTGATGATAGCAAGTGATAAAGTTGTCTGTTGAAGAGGGAGTTGATCGTAGTTAGGGCTTTGGTTGGGGTGAAGAAAACTCCAAGGGTGAGCCATCTGGGGTGGTGCTAAGTGTGTACTGAGCGCCAAGCACTGGGCTAATCTTCACTGAGTCCTTGCAGTGGTCACCAAGCACTGGGCTAATCTTCACTGAGTCCTTGCAGTGGTCTGATATTGTCATGGTTGTTTAACGGAAGCTCCAGAGGCTAAGAATCTCACCCCAGGGAAGCTACCCCACTCCTGCTCACAGTCAGAGAAGATGACATCCTTGTGAGGAGCTGGAACAGAACATCTGACACTTCAGGTTTTCACTGGGGCAGAAGCCTTACCGGAACCTCGAGTATCTACCTGCCTTTCCTGGGTTTGCCTTCTGCACTTCGAGCCAAACATTCTCATTCTCACCTGCCAGCCCAGGGAGGAGCCTGGAGGAACAGGGAGGCGCGTGAACTGGACGGTGCTTGTAAAGCACTTTCAAAGCAAGTGCGGCTCACAAGCTGTGTTTATGGTGAGGTCGTACGCGTGATTATATCCTTCCCAAAAGATCCCTACAGGGTTTGAGGCTCCTTTTGTGTTTAGTGGCCGATTTCTGAGGTAGATTTTATATATCAATAAAAAGCACAATATAATGCTTTAACTAGTTTGGGACGCTTTTCTTAGACATCAAAGTCCTGGTTTCTAAAACCTCTAAACCGGTTTCCTTTGGTTCCTCTTGCATCATGTCAGTGGGGACTGTCAGGGTTTCAGAGAGCAGAGGCAGATGGAGCAACCCCTGGGGGGTTACTCTGTGTCCATGCCACAGGTACCATTCCTTATTTCAGGATGCTGTCTTTTGACCCTTGGAACTTTCCAGAGCTAGCGAGTGCAGAGAACTGGCTCTCCATCCTCCTACAGGTTGTCATTGGCTTCGGTGGCCCAGCTCCCTGTTTTCAGTTATTCTTGGCTCTTTGGCTTCTCCTAAATCATGAAGACTTTCTTCCTCATTCCAGACCTGAGCCATGAGCAAGAGGCAGGCCACTACTCATCATCAAAGGGCACAGATCCAAGACCTTGACACACGTGTACCAAAAATACTCATTCTCCAGTGTAGTTTAACAATCAGAATGTGTATGTGGCAACATTTGTTTCCCCAAAGCACAATCATTTCTGCATTTCTTTTCAAAGGGTGCCAGGACCAAAGAGAAGGGTAGAAAAGGGGAGGGGGATCGGATGAATAGTGCTCTTTATGATAAAGACGGGAGTGGTCTGAATGCACTCACAAACGGTCCCCAGATTTCCACATTCCCAGGGGCAAGAATCCACGAAGCTTCAGTTCAGACAGTCCCATAACACTGCCTAATCCAGAGAAGGAACTAAAATTCAATCCAAGTTCCAATTGCGTGCTCTGCCTATTGTTCATCTCCTCACGATATCGAATCACATCCTTTTCTGATGCTGCCGACATGAGAGGTTTGCCAAAGCACACATGGAAAAGGGACAACAAGAAGGCATAGTTACACACATCCATCACTAGGGTATGTGCTCGACCAGAGGTGATGGGATGAGAGAACTTGTTCCTGGACTGAGATATTTTAGATCAGCAGTTAACCATCACCTTCTTCAGCACCCAAACTGGTTCCATTCAAACCCGAGAAACCAGAAGCGCCAGGTTAAGTTACTTACTCTAGTGATAGCCTAGATATCTAGACCCTGAGATAGCCCATGTAAACATGGCAATAGGATGGAATGCCAAGAAGAGACTTTTGAGGACTGTCGGGAATGGCAGCTCTGAGACTCAGCAAACCACTGCAGAGATGGGAAACTCAGATCTATTTAAATTATACTTCCCCCGGGGAAAGCAAGTTGCTGTCTTCCACTCACTCAGTCCAGGCCAGTGTGACTGGACAGCGAAAGCCAGTGTGTTCACAGTGCATTGCCTTGTGATGCCTGCGGCCTCCGTGTGCACAGATGCTGTGATCTAATTCACTCACATGCCTTCCCTTGTGGGGGTCATCACAGAGGGAAGTAGGCAGGTAAGGAAAGGTTGCGTTAGGAGAACCGGTGGACATCCAGACTAGAGGGGAGAGGGCGTAATGTTGACCAGAGATGCCATTTTAGGAACTCAGGACCCAGATTCCAGTTATTCAGGGATTTTAATATATGGTTTCAGTTTTCCCAAAGCTCATAGATCTGTGTATACCCAGGGAGACACCCATAACCTTGGTGTAAGACATTGTCGAGGAGAGATGGAGACTACAGTTTGAGAACTTGTCATTTAATGGGCCATCTTACACGTGGCAGTGAGTTTACAGACAGCAAGGAAGGCGGTCCTTATGCCTGCTGTATTTAGGCCACATATGTAATTGACTTAGCACCCTTTGAAGTTCTGCCTCTTTCAGTTGCTTCTGTATCATTCCAACAAATGCCATAACCATTCCCAAGTCTCCAGTTTATTAAGAACAAGTAGGGTGTCCCTGCTTGTGAAAGATGCAGCTTGGGTCTTCACGCAGCCTGTGCGCCCACCTCTCAGCCCTTACGTGACTGCTGCCACTGATTTTATCACCTATTGTGGACATCTCAATACGCAAAGTGAAAACGTTTTATCCAAACTGTCTTTTATACTTACCTGTTGTGTTTACCAATTTCGGTGTAAAGGAATCAGATCTCTGCTGAAGAATTAACAATCTCTACTTAGTGAAGGACCTTCCAACAGCTTGCTTTGTAGTGAAATCTGGAAAAAAGTTTTACCTGAGGCACTGGAGAGGTGGCTTAGGTTAGGAGCGCTTGCTGTTCCTGCTGAGCATCTGGGTTCAGTTCCCAGCACCCATGTTCTGAATCTCAATCTCTCTCTCTCTCTCTCTCTCTCTCTCTCTCTCTCTCTCTCTCTCTCTCTCTCTCTCGTAAAAAAATGAATCATTACAATTATTTTAGTTTTTATTTATTTGAAACTGAGTCTAATCTTTGTGGCAATTTTCTCTGGGTATAAAATCCTTACTTGAAATACTATTTCTCTTTGATCATTGTAACAATGTTAGTTCGCTGTAGCAGTGGTTTTCAACCTTTCTAATGCTACAACATGTTCATATAGTTGTACTGACCCCCAACCAATATATATATATATATATATATAGCTACTCCATTACTGAAATTTTGTTACTGTTATAAAACATGATGTGAATATCTGATATTTAAGATAACTGATGTTGTGGGTCTGCATTTCATCTCGCTGCTGGGGTTTCAGGATGAACCTGCACAGGCACTAGGCTAAGTTCCTTCCTCGCCACCATTGGGGTTCTCAACATGGGACACACTGCTCAGGGGAGGCAAAACCCAGCCTAAGATGGGGGCCCCAGCCTGTGTTTTTCCTGGGTGAGAAATGGTGTAGGCTGGGGTCAAGGCTGTGTTTGGGGGAGTGTGACTTAGCTCAGGCTGAGTATCAGGAGCCTTCTGTGGGAAACTTAGGCGTGGCTCCGTGTTGATGAAGGCTCCACCCCCATGGTGGCCTTTGAGGAAGAAGACAGTTCTTGCTGGTCCAAACTCTTTATTCATGATAGAAAATGGGTGCATAGGACTTACTCAGGGTGACAAGAGATTAAATACCTTTTACAGGAGAGTCTGTCCGGAAAGGAAGCTTATTGGTTAAACTCTCGGGCTGGCCCATCTAGATACTTCATTAGTATTGAAAACTCTGTGCTCTATGCTAAGTGAAGTGTTCTATGCTCCTCTTAGTGGGGTGTCCTGGTCACTTGCAGCTGGTCGGTCGAGAGCAGATTCAAATGCCTTCCATTCTCAGTTGTGAGAAATTCCGGGGTTCCTTAATCTTCTCGACCTTACCAGCTTTACTGTCTGTTACAGGGCTCCACTTGCCCCACATGGTATGTGACCCCACAGGGGGCAGCAGCCTACAGACTGAAACAGAAACACTGTACTATAAGTCTTGCTTCCACGAATGTATGGTGGAAGACTAGCAGCGATCTGAGTTGCTGTTGTCTTGTATGTGCGATGTGCCTTTTTTTCTGGCTCTCTCCCCTCCCCTCACTTTCATATACCTTTGGTTACTCACAATGTGCCCTACTATGGTTTTCTGAGCCCTACTGTGGCTTCTTTTGAGTTAAGGTTCAATGTTCTAGACTTCTTGAGTATGTAAACATCTTTTTCATCAGATTTAGATAATTTTAGCATAAATTTAATTGCTTTAAAAAAATCTTTGCCCTGTGTGTCCTCTCTCATCCTATACTTAACTTGTATAGATCCCAGGACTTCTTGGATTTTCTCATGAGCCAAACTGATTGTCTCCCAGTTCCTCAGATTTCACAGCTCCATTGGTTTATCAGGAAACAGGGGGGGGGGGGGAGACCTAGACTTGCAGCCATGAACAACCCTCAAGGTCCCATCCCTGGTGATCTTCTGCCCATGAAAGGAAACAACAACACAAACTGTCCAGAATCTCTTCCAAGTAGCAGCGAACCACTAGGACCTGAGCTTTCAAAGCACAAACCTGTGGTGGCCATTTTGGATTCAAACCAGGGAGGGAGGGTTATGTTCCCTTGTTTGAATTTCTGTTTGGTTATTGCTTGCTTCTTCCATTTCTCCTTCGTGCTGATTGAATGCATGCTTCCTTTATATTTTAAATCGTGCTGAAGTGTGAACTCTTTGTAAATTCCACTCTCTGGCTCACTTTGATACCATGCCATTAACTCAGTGTTGTGCTCTTGGGTTTGTGACATATTTTTCACGTGCTAGTAATCCTAACTATTGTGAGCCCTAACGTTTTATAAATAGGAGATTCTGCTGCAAGTCCTCTGAAGAACGTTGACTTTTGCTGAAAATAAGGCATTTGTTGATCAAGATTGAATTCTAAAATTTCACCTCCTTTCTGGTGCGCAGAATTGAAGTCTTCCTTCAGTTCTCTTAACCTCAGCTGGGCGGCTGGCTTGAAGGCCATCCTTCGCATTACAGCATAAGGCTCAGCAGTAGATGTGGACCAGCTCCATATGCAGAATATTACTCTCTATTTCCTCTCTGGTTTCATCTGCTGAAATTAAATCGTTTGTTTCTTTATGCCTGAAAGACTTGTTTTCCATCTGAATTCCTCTGCCTGATATATATATATATATATATATATATATATATATATATATATATATATATATATATTATTATGTCTGTGTCTACCTATGTCATCCAGGCTGGCCTGGAACTTACCACTTAACTCAGTCTGGCCTCAAACTATTGGCAATCACCCTGACTCAGACACCTGTGTGCGGAGACTACAGACTCACTCCACCATACTTGAACTTCAACAAAATTTTAATTTCCTAATGTGGCCCTGCCTCGGACTTGCTCTCTAGATGGAAACTGTAAAAGGCAGAAAAATACCTTTGTGTTCCCACTGCCCCTGCTTCCAGTTACCAAAATTCCATTGCTTTCGTGCCTTTGTTCTCACTCCAGTACGTTTTGATGGGTTGGTCATTGACTTGTCATGTCCCGCATTCAGTGTCTCAGACTGTTTTGTGTTGCTGTAACAAACCATTCGAGACTTGGCAATTTGTGAAGAGAAAAGTTGTCTTGTGCACGGTTCTCAAGTCTGGAACATGCTGCGCTGGAGTGCTCACCACTTGGCCCAGGTTTTTCTCACTGTCATCTCAGCAATGGAGCCAAGAGGGTAGGGAGGTTGGGAGATGGAGGAAGAGGAGGGTGTAAAACTCATCCTTTACCTGAAAATCCCATTGCTGTGATAACAGCTTATTTCCATGATAGCCTCACTAATCATTCTTAAGCCATACCAAGACTTATTTATGTCTTAGAGCATTCCCTGCGCTAGACCGTTGCTCTGGAGACTGTTTCTAGCATATACATACACTCTGGGGATGAGTCCATAGAGTTGGCTTGATAGTAACTAAACTGGCAGCACCCCAAGTAGAAACTGGAAGCATGTGGAGTGGGGTAGGCGTTGGGAGCAGCCCCTCAGTTCAAAGCTGTCATGGTAACCACAGCTGGGTTACACATGTGCAGTGAGTCACCTAGCTTAGGTGCCTTCTGTGAAGTCCTCCAGTCAGCTAAGAGCCCTGCAAACGCCTTCATTTGCACTGTTAGGACACAAGCATCTCCGTTCCTAGTCTTCCCAGCTGAGACCCCTCACCTCCAGAGTTGCTCATTCAAAACCTCTAAAAGTGATCTCTACGAAAAAAAAAAAAAAATTGTACATAAAACTGTATATAAAAATGTCAGTCTTTCTTCCAACTCATGAAACCCTCCATTTACCCCACCCCTCAAAACCTGGATCAGGGACAGATGAGAGCCCACATTTCTCACCATATGAGACTTGAAGTCCAAACATGCTGCTTCCTTTCCAGTGGTCTTCTGCTTCTGACTCCATTCCCTCCCGCCTTCTCCTCAGCTTGCTAAGCTCTAAGGAGACTCTGCTGATTCATGGGACTCTGCTAGACTTTGTACCTGCACATGGTTGCAAATGTCATTAGTTTAACCTACTGTGTAATTTTCATTTTTAGTCCTTGTAAATTCTTGACATTTCCACTTAAACCCATATGTTTCTTAAAATTTTCCACACACTGGGCTAGAGAGATGGCTCAGAGGTTAAGAGCACTGACTGCTCTTCCAGAGGTCCTGAGTTCAATTCCCAGCAACCACCTGGTGACTCACAACCATCTGTAATGGGTTCTGATGCCCTCTTCTGGTGTGTCTGAATACAGCTACAGTGTACTCAAATATATCAAATAAATAAATCTTTAAAAAGAAATTTCCACATACCATCAATTCAAATATCTGATTTTGTTCACCCTGGTATCTTTAGACATATTTAAATTCCTGCCAGCTCATAATAGACATTCCACAGATGCTTGTTGGATGCATACTGGTCATTTTTGCTAACCCCCTACCTGAGTTGAGAAGAGAGATCTAATCATTTTCCCTTCTGAAATTCTGCTTAATACTCTCTGCCTAGAGAATGAATTATTAACCTGATTTGCATTTTCCATATACTTCATCTTCGCTATTTCTTTTCTTGTTTTCCTGACTGTTTTGATGTTTACAACTGTACCACCATATTAATGTAAAAGTGACATCATTCATGAGTAACCAAGTGATGTCATGCATGAGGGAGCAAGCGATGTCACACATGAGCTACCAAGTGATGTCACTCATGAGGGAATAAGTGACATCACACACAAGCAACCAAGTGACATCACTCATGAGCAACCAACTGATACTACTCATGAGTAACCAAGTGACATCACACATAAGCTATCAATTGACATTACTCATGAGGGACCAAGTGACATTATTCATGAGTGACCTGCAGTTTCAGCCTTTGTACTTGTTTAGTGCTAAGGCCTGCTTCTTTTCGTAGTGGACCCCCTTTGTGCCCCACCCCTTTTTTTGGAGAAAGTCCCTTTTGTTAACATCCAGTCTGTAGATAAAATTAAGGAAACTCTTAATTATACAAAAATCTAGATTTGCCATACCTTTAAATAACTTGATTTGTAGCATTCTGGTGAAATTGTTATTTGTTCATTAGTCTTTCAAACGCTCTTATATATGAATTGGGAAATCACAGAGCAAATTACTAGTTAGTTTTAAGGTCCTAAATTGAACCATTTCTTTCTAATTATTTTTAAAATATTTGTAGCAAGTCTTCTCAGGATTAAAACTACCAGCCCCCCCACACACACCCCCCACACCCCCCACACCCCCCACACCCCAACACCTCATAATGAATACATTCTCAAATCTCACTTGGTGGTATTAGGATTATGTATGTTCACTCATTTAATAGCATGAATTAATCTAACATTTTAAGAACAAGTTATCTTGACTTTGAACACTCGGTGAGTTGGGATAAATAACTTAGAGTTGAACAAACTCATAAACAACAGCCTTGCGTGTTTACTGCTTGGGAAATGAATGATAAATGCTGAAACTTTAATGGAGACTCAGAGAATCTACATGGTGTGTGTGTGTGTGTGTGTGTTGTGTGTGTGTGTGTGTGTGTGTATGTGTGGTTGGGTATATGAGTGAGTGTATATGTGTGGTTGGGTGTGTGAGTGAGTGTGTATGTGTAGGGTTGGTGACCCATGAATTGGGATACCGCGGAAGCTTTGGACATTGAATCTGGTGGCATATGTAAGGCTGCAGGGTTGAGCTCATGAGGGTAGCTTGACTCTGCTTCCAGCCCTAGCTCCCTGCTTCCTGCTGTGTGAGCTTGTACCTCAAGCTGTGATCATCTACCAGGCCAGTCTGTCCAGCGAGCCTCCTCTGTGTGGTGGACTGTCTTCTCTGAGGTTGAACCTCTCCTCCATTCAGTTGCTCCTACCAATTGTTTTGTGGCAGCCACTGAAAAGCTGACTAAAACACAAATAGAGGACTCTGTTTTTCTTTATTCTCCTCTAAGATCTCCTTTCAAGAAAGGAAAGCAGAGAACGTGCAGATCAGATCCTCACAAATCAAAGTGTCTTCTTTTTCTCATGTATCTGCTCTCCCACAGTCAAGTAAGGACCGGATCCCAGATACAGCACGGAGGATTCGTGCCCATGGAACTGCCGGCCACCCCCGCAGTGTCTCTGGTGATGGCAGAGATTTTCTCTTTAATGCATAGAAAGATGCACACAAGGATCACAGACTTCCCATCCAGTGAAGCCCTGTGTTCCTGTGAGTGTGTTTAGCCTTTAACAGACCCCTGGGCTGTGTGCCCAGCTCTGACATTGTTCATGTTTACAAAGTCAATTCAGTTTCACTTGTTAATATTGGTTACCATCATTCTAGATTGAAAAGCAGCTTTCCAGAGCATTGCTCTGAACTTCAGAGCCCAAATAGCTCTAGCAGGCAGGCTCTGGTACTTCCCACCTCCCCCATATTGTTCCTGGACCATCCATTTGAATCAGGTTTTTTTTCTCTCTCTCTCTCCATTTCATTACAAATTCCTGAATCCAGGGATCATGTCTAATGTTTCTCAAATATCCTGGTTAATGTGTAGGCCAGAAACTTGTTCAACTGAAGCCTCTAAAAAGTTGTTGATGGAGTCAAAAATGAACTTCAAATGTGAAAAATGTTTCCAGAGCAAGGGAAATATTCACTGTTGTTTTTGGGAAACGGGATGGGATGGGTAAGTTTAAAAGAGTGACAATGGGACAGGCTCCTTGAGGGAGGTAAATTTTTAGATACTATGAAATCCCATATGATATCGCACCCAACTTCCTTAGGGAAACGGTAAGCAACAGAGAGAGAGAGAGAGAGAGAGAGAGAGAGAGAGAGAGAGAAACTGGGTTTTGTTTTGTTTTGTTTTTTGACCTGGCCATTTGATTTCCAAGGAATTCAAGGCCATCGACAGGGAAAGATAGCTAACTGTCTTTCTTCATTGGGTTTGTGCTTGTCTGTCTCTCCCAACCCTGCCTCTGACTCCATTTTTGAAAATTAGCCAGACAATGGCCGCATTTCCAGTTACTGGATGAGTTCAGAGCCAAGCAGCTGTTCAGAAACATCCAAGTGGGCAGCAAATGGCGCTGATGGAGTTAAAGGCGGTGACTCACACGGGACATTCTCAGCAGGTCAGCTGGAACTCCCTGCTGGGCAGAGAATGCAGCCCCCTGGGGCAGGTGCCAAGCCCAGGAGCAGAGCCTGGGTTGACAGCAACTCACCACACAGTGGCCGCCGCTCGGTCGCTTCCCTGTTCTCAGTTTTCATGATTTTTTTTTTTATAAGGTGAATTTTTGTCTAACGCAATCCTGAATGGTGATGGGAAAAACAGGCTGGGCAGCTGTTGACTGTTTGAAACAACAGAGGGGAGGCTGGGTTCCTTGGACCGGCTCCACACACGCTGCCTTGCCAGCTTTCCTGATCACTTTCCCATAGAAAATTATGGGTCAAGAGCTCAATCCTGTGCGCTCCTCATGCAGGTCAGTCTCGCTCGGCGAAGGTAAGGCTTGCAGGAGCCCAGAGGGGTTTTTGTTCATCCAGAAATACATTTCTACAAAAGATTATAATTTTACAAGGTGACTCAATCAAGCAACAATAAAGACGGAACCACAGCTAGGCAAGGGGAAGAGAAGAAAGCACACTTGAGTTTGTGAGCTTACATAACTGCACTACTGTGAAGAGCGTTAAAGAATATAAAAATGGCATCCTAGATGTTTATTATCAAACATAACTGTTAAGGGAGGAACGAACATAATTACTTCAACAAACTCAATTCTGACTCGAACCTCCATTTCACTTTTTGTCTATTTTTCTTTAAATGGCTTTCAAAAACTTTTAAAGGTAACTATCTTTAATTTGTTCCTTGCAGGTAGGTGATGGCTCAGCAAAGAAGAAACAATCATTTCTCTGTCATTAACAGTTATCGGATTCAAATTCCATTTCTCTGATATCTAGGCACAGGATTCCCAGTGCACTGGAATTGTGATTCTGATTGCCAATGTGTGTCCACTAGAATCAAGTTCATTTTGTGATAAGCTCCCAAATATTAACTCTGGAAGAGCAGAAGGGTAGAACTTTTTTTTTTTTAAAGATGAATTAATGATTCATTTTCTTAAATAAAAATTTTAAAGTTGTGTTTGGCCAATTAGATGAGCATTTATCAACCATCAAGTTTATGGGGCGCTCAGAGACAGGAAACCGCTTTCTGAGGGATTCTTCTTCTGAGAAAACATTCAGAGTTCAAAAGAGAGTAGGCTGGCCGCCTGTTTTATAGAGCCAAAGAGGAACATGGGAGGGGGGATTTCTCAAGAACAGACATGGTGTCAGTGTTGCCTGCCTGATGTCTAGCTGGTGGTAGACGATTAATAAATATCAGCGGAATTGATCTCGGCCAGGGGGGTGGAGGGAAGACGAGGAGCATCCTTTCCTCTTGGCAAAAGAAAGAACAGATGAGTCATTAAGATTCTGCAGAAGGGATGGGGTTCAGGGTGATTTAAATCACAGTTCCAAAAGTCAGGAGAGAGGAAGGGGAGCCTACCGAGCATCCTGTGAATAAGTCCTTTTCAGCCAGAGTTGGGTTCATTTCTGGGTATGGCAGCCAAAACCAACCAGAGGCTCCCCAAAGAGAAAAACCAGACAGAAAAGTGAGGGTTTGAGAGTTTCTCTCCCGGTTGCATCTAGCAGGTCTCCACATGTTACTGTGCTCCTTCCACACCATCCTCTGAGAGCACCTGGGATGAAATCCCAAATTAAAAGAGGGAGGGGAAGCGACAACCAGGGATTATCGGATGAGAAAAGGATCTATTTTTGAAAATGTGTTGATCAGGACAGGAACTCCCAGGACACTTTTATGGGGATGAGCCTTTCAGTCCTTAATCCTGCCAAGAGTCAGGCTCACTGTTTACCCACTGGTCTGTGACAGTCCACTGGGGATGGCACTGCTTAAGGGATTCCTAGATTTAGTGTGTGTGTGTGCGTGCGTGTGTGTGTGTGTGTGTGTGTGTGTGTGTGTCTGTCTGTCTGTCTGTCTGTCTGTCTGTGTACAGAGGGGGAACTGAAAATGAACTGGTAAAGTTTTTTTACTACCTAACAATTCTTTGTATGATTTTATTTTTCTTTCAAGCAAGTCTTTAACTTGCAGCACTTATTTACCTTTTAAAACTATTCTAATTAAAAGAAATAACTAATAGCCAGCAATATCCATCTGAATTCTACTGCACTGCTCATTGCAGTGCAGTAGGGACTGACTAGCTGGCCTTATCTGACAAGGCGGGGTGGCTTCAGGCCATATGCATATACACACTCACGCCTGCGTATTTATGTATACATGCATGTAGGCATTCAAATACTCTGAGAATAAAACTAGGATGGACTCATCATGAGCCATCAAAATGCTGGCTGGCTGACGTTCCTTAAAAGCTGAAGTTGCTGTCTGCTGCCCCTGCTGGCTTGCTTCACTGGTTTATTTCCATAGAAAATGAGACCAGAATCTCCTACATGGAAATCAGCGGTGGTGGTGATGGTGATGGTGGTGGTGGTGGTGGTGGTGGTGGTGGTGGTGGTGGTGTTTGTTACATCTACATCAAGTGTCTGAAGTCATTTTTTTAGAAGCAGCCTGTTTCCCTGTGGCACTTCCCGTGTTTGGTAATGCAAACAGGCAGAGCATTGTGTCATCGAGTTGGTGACACTTCTTGCGAAAGACAGGGAGTATCGAAAGTTGGGCGCAGGAGTTAATGGGACTTATTAATGAAAGGAAAGAAAGGGGTTGCTCACACTCCCTCATCAGGAGAGCCTGCTAATCTCAAGGTATGAGGTAATTCAGACTCCATGTCACACAGTGCCCTCCCTGGCATGAGCACATCCAGACTGCCCTGCACTCTGTCACACTTCGTGTAGCAAGCCATGGGAATATTATACTATAATTAAGATAGATAGATAGATAGATAGATAGATAGATAGATAGATAGATAGATAGATTGATTGATATTAGTGAACTGATGTGTGAGGAGTTTGAAAGTGGTTTTGAGAAGTCAACGGATTTGTACAAAGTATAAAGTGGCAGAGCAGAGAATCTGATTCTATGTTAGGTCATGATTTCTGAACTCCTTTTATATATTACAGCATGCTGGTTTGAAGCCATAACTCGTATTTCACAGATAAGAAATTGAGTTTGGAAGAAGCTGGGACTAGGAGGCTAAGCTAAGGTTTCGCTCAGCTCCGGGTAGCATTTGCAGGTCACTGACCGCATTTGATGGTCTGTGCTGGGCAAGGCCTTTGTGGCTATAGCAGTCTGGAATCTGGTGATGCCACTCACACCAGCAAGCAGCTTCCCAGGGTCACAGCCTCACCACTTGGGGAAAGAACACCTTTGGGTTCCTAGACAGCATTTTAAGGGATGTTCGGATTTCCCTTGAAAAATTATAATACAAGTCGGACTTAAAGGGAAGATACTGAGGGTGGGAGAATGACTCAGTGGATAAGAGTATGTGTGCAAGTATGAGGATATAAGTTTATACCCAGAACCTACAGGGAAAGCTAGATGTGGCCACACATGTACCTGTGACCCTCATAGTGCGGAGCGACAGAGACATGAGGATTGCTGAAGCTTGCTGGCCACCAGCCTAAATCCAAGATCAGTGAGAGATCCTGTCTCAAAGAAATAAAGTAGACAGCAAAAGAGCAGGATATCTAATATTTTCCTTTGATAGGTACATATGTGCTGGGGTATAGACACACAGATGCACACACACACACAAGCACACAGGCACACACATACAAATACAGACACACAGACACACAAACACACCCCCCCACGCAGACACACACAGACACAGAAACACACACACAAACAAACACATAGACATATACACAGATAAAAACACACAAGAACACAAACACACATATACACCCACACACAGACACAGACACACACACACACACACACACACACACATACACACACATACTCAGCAAGAAAAGTACATTTTTTAAATAATCTTACCCATTGACTAAAGAAAGGAAGATTTCAGGTAGGACTGGAGTTAGAAGCTATGTAAACATCTTTCCCAGGACCAGTGAAACCCCCTGAGGGTCCAGTGAAGCCCCCTGAGGGTCCAGTGAAACCCCCTGAGGGTCCAGTGAANCCCCCTGAGGGTCCAGTGAAGCCCCCTGAGGGTCCAGTGAAACCCCCTGAGGGTCATGCAGCTCAGATCTGATCACCAGGGTTGCAACACCCACACTGAGAAGGCCATGGTGCTAGACAAACCAACAATGTGGCAGGCAGGCGGGGCTTGACCTTGAGGCTTCGTTCATCGATGCCAGTCACAACTCAGCCCACATGGGTATCAAGGCTTGCTTCAGTGTCTCCTTAGTCGGTGCTGTACCGTGCCCATGTGAGAAAGTCCAACCAACCAATGGTTGCCTCCCCCACTTGAATGGCATCAAGCACAGATCAGCTCTGTGATTTGGCCCAATGGTGTCTAAGTTAGTGGTTAATCAAACACTTCATTTTCTAACTGGATGTTCAGGAACTAAGGTTCTCAAGCTTGGGGACCAGGAGCAGCCTAGTGACCAGTGAGCTGCCATATGAAAAGGGGCTTCCATACGTGTTTCTGATGCTTTGAAAGCTTCAAGGTGATATTTGTGGTATAAGGGTCACACTTGAAAAGAATCACCCACCGGTTAGTCTAAGTGGATTCATGGTTTCGCCCTTGACTTTGCTTCTTTATAATCTTTACAGTAGCACTCACTTCACGGAGTAAGCACAAGGAAAGGCCTCAGCATCCTGATACTGTATGGCAAGCATTTGATAAAGGCTGGCCACTGTCGCCAGTTTCTTTTAAAATTCCACCCCGAGTGTCTTTATATATGAATAAGCTAGCTTTCAGTTGGCAAAGAACACAAACTATCTGGACCAGGAGGATGGCTCAGTGGGTGTAAGTGCATGCCGGATAAGCACCAAGTCCTGGGGTCAGATCCTAGGAGGTCATGTGAAAGATGGATGAGGTGATCCCTGTCTGTAATCCCGGTACTCCTACAAAGAGATGTGGTGCATAGACAGGAGAATCTAGAAGTTTCTGCAGTAGCTTGCTTTAAGTGCCCAACACAGCAGGCAAATGAGAGAGCCTGCCTCAAATAAGATGGATGGCAAGGAGCGATTCCTGAGGTCGTCCTGCCCTCCACATGTGCTATGGCCCATGAATGCCCTCACTCATCAATATGTGTGCACACAAATGCACACATCTATATGTATACACACACACACAATGTATACATGCACATGTCAATATGTGTATATATAATGTATGCATGCACACACACACATATATATATATACAATGTAAGCATGTACACATCTATATAAGTATGTATAATGTATGCATGTACACATCTATATGTATACACACAATGCATGCATGCACACATCTATATGTGTGCACACAGTGTATGCATGCATGCATCTGTACATGTACACACAATGTATACACACATCTATATGTGTGCACACAAGGTATACACACACAGACACTGAAGTTAAGTAAAGTGATTTCCTTTCTCTCCAACTTAATTTCATGTAAGACTAAGTGCAAAAGAAACTGCTAAGACTCCACCTGCCTGTATTCTGGGGCCATCTTGGGGCCACTTGCCCAGATGATAGGGTCTTGGACAAGCTGGTGACCTTTCCTAAGGATTAGGTCCTTCAATTAAATGAAAGGACTAAAGAAGATGAAGATGATATGTCTAAACAGTGACAAGAATAAGAGCCCGGTTCTCACTTGGCGTCTTTTACCTCACTGTGGAATAGTGTGTGCCTGACTTAGGGAGCATCTGTCTATTTAGGCATCGGCTTGGTGTGTCTGATTGTCTGGAACCCCTAGTGTGTTAGCCTTTTCCTAGTTACTTTTACCCAAGCCCCTTGGGGGGTGTCCAGTACCTGAGATATTTCAACACAGTTCGTGTCCAGGGTTTTGCACATGCTCCCTGCCCCCCTCTTTCCTCACACTCCTCTTCTGATGGTCTTCCCCCTCAGAACCCTGGTTTTAACCAGGCTTTTGCAGGTGAGACTCGGTACTCATTTCCTCCAGGAAGCCAAAAGTGAACTCAGACCATTTTATTTCCATGGAACCCTATGTGGCTCACGCTCCAGGGTGTACCCTGAGTGACTTACTGACTTGGAACTGGTGCTCATATATTTCTTAGCTCTGTTACTTGGATGACATTAAGCAAACTCCTTCCCTGAGACCCAAGCTCTTAATCCATAAAATGAGAATAATGAATAGCTATTTTCTTCGACTGCAGCAAGGACTAAGTAGAACAACAAACAGCACTCAATTCTGAGGTGATAGAGTTATGACCAATTTGTCATCCTCACCAGACAGCCTTCCTTAAATGTAAGACATCAAAAGTAAACTTTCAGAAAGTCATGCATCCTGGTTCAGTGGTGACTGAAGCATTGACCAAGGCTTGATCAAAACAGGGGCTCAAGGTCCTTCATATCATATCGGTGGCTCTCAATCCCATGCTTCTAACCTGCATGGCGTGTTTAATCCTGCTCTCTGCTCTACCTCTCATGGTCAGAACAGCCTGTGTGGCAAAGGCTCCAGAGAAAGAGGTGACAGAATAAGATTGGTAAGCCTGCTTGGGGTTAAGTCCCCAGGAGTTGGAACCGACAACATCTTCGGGGAAGCAGATAGCATCACTTGGGGAGTCTTCTCTGCATTTTGTGAAGCTTTCTAGGTCCACTTTGTTCAGAAATGGTATTGCTAAAGCAAAACCTGGAAAGAAGTGGCTTCAACAAACCTGTGCTTCTCATAGTTTCAGTGGCTTGGGCACACATGACCTGACATCCATGGACATCTGCTGAAACAATGGACCCCAAGAAACTCGACATCTCCCAAAAATCTTATGTTGGGAGAAGGAAAAAGCTGGAGCCCCGTGCCAGCCAGAGAGGAAACTGACTTCCCAGAAGGAGATCTCACCCAGTGCTAATGGCTTGCCAGACCACCTTGCTGGAGAGCCTAGAGTTCAGACAGTGACGGGTCGGTGGCGGTCAGAGACACCACCTTGACCAAACTGCTTAGATGATCATATCCTCATGGCCTCTAGAACTTAATGTCACTTCAAGACATAGAGAGTGGACTTGAGAGAGTCCCTGAGTCCTTTGTTCCTCTTTTCGACATACCCACATTGAATAAATCTCCTTTTTATGTTTTTTATTTCTATCAATTTAGTTACTTTAGTTGGATTCTTACAGCTTAACATAGCTTCTTGGAGTATAGAGTGTGACTCTAACGTCAGTAATGCTATTCCCTATAGCCATCTTTTCAGCATGACAGATGTGGGAAAAGGGAGCTCTCCAAGTCACTTTCTATGAGGACATTCATGTTATCAACTAAGGCTCCTTTTCATAACCTAATGACATACTATGGCTTCACTTCCATCACTACTACCTTGGGGATCAGTTGAAATTCCAACTTGAATTTTGGGAGGACAAAACCTTCAGGTGGTAGCAAGGACCATGGGGGTACTCTTGAGAAATGTGGGTGTGTGAGAGATGAGAACAGACCACATTCTTAACATGTCCCTCATGAATTATGGAGTAGGCTCATTCATCTGCATTTTTAAACTTATGACCATTTTCATATGGCCACTTTAGCCATAAAAATGTGGCAAATCTCAAACTAAATACATGTATGGAGAGAAAATTAGCCACACATGAGAATTATATTTCTGTGTAGCCACGTGATTTTGCTGGCTGGGCAAGGCCAGTTTTGCTGTTTTTGTTCAGTGTTGACAGTTGTCATCCAGAAACAATGCCCCTTTGTTTGTTGTGAGTCATGAAGAACTGCAGGTCCTGCAGAGTCACCCAACTGGCTTGACTGCCTCTTATTATGTTCCTTGTTCTTAATAATAAAGCCCCAATTTCAGCTCCATAAGATGTGTCTTTCGTTATGTCATCAACCAGATGTATCATATCAGTGAAATACGCTCTACCAGTGCATGCTACATGACATATTATTAGAACCTAATCTCCCAAAAGACAAATTCCATCTACCCTGAACCTGGCCAGGATAGTGCAGTAAAGCCACGATGAAAGTCTAGGAAGCCTATGGGATTTATAAAATTGAGTGACTAGAACTAACAAGGATGATAGATATTTGCAAGAATTCAATATCATCTTCTGGTTTATGAGTACATGGAACATAGCAAGTAACCTAATGTCTTAGTTCCTTTTCTGTTGCCATGTTTTAAAACACTTGGGAAGAAGCAGAAGAAGGAGGAGGAGGAGGAGGCGGAGGAGGGGGAAGAGGAGAAGAAGAAGAAGAGGAGGAGGAGGAGGAGGAGGAG
>NC_034601.1:84000113-84026104 GCF_900095145.1 Mus pahari | reverse complement strand
GAGGAGGAGGAGGAGGAGGAGGAGGAGGAGGAGGAGGAGGTTTTCTAAGTTGATAGTTCAAGAACAGTCTGTAATGGCCAGTGAAACATGAGCAGCAGGGTCTAACTGATCTCATTTCTAGCTAAACACCCACAAGCACACCCCAAGTGGTGTACCTCTTCCATCAAGGCTGTACCTCTTAAAGCTCCCCAAACATCCCCAAACAGCACCATCAAATAGGGACCAGGTGTTCAAGCATGTGTGCCTATTGGGGATGTTTCTCGTGATGAGACTCTTAAAACTAAGACTGTTAGGAGCTATCCAACAAGAATGACTCATGGTTTCAGAAACTGTGGGCGTCTAGACTGCCTACATAAAAAGCATCCAGAGGGCCTGTGAGTAGATATTAGCTGGAGGGACGGCTGAGCAGAGCCCTGCGTCCTGCTGTGCATTGGCATGGCTTCTGCGTGAAACATTGTCGTTAGCTGAGATCAGACTCCAGCTCTGAGAAGACATGCTGCAGCCTTGTTTGCTAAAACACAACGTTCTATAGACCCACGAGGTTAAATCCATTGCCCACTAAATGGTATCTGCCACACATTCTGCCCCACGTCCTCTGTTCTTTCCATCTCTCTATCACATGGAATCTGGGAGCTTAACCAGCCTAGGGCTCTATTTCAGCCACTATGCTGACTATATACTTCTGGGTAGATTCTTTGTCATTATTTCCCAAACAATTCAATGTGACAACTGTTGCCATCCATGCTCAATTTACCTTAGTTAGGTGTTACAAGTAATCTAAAAATGATTGAAAGTAGAGCAGATGTATTTGGGCAACCTGCAAAGCATACCATAATTTTTGTTGTTGTTGTTATTGTTTGTTTTTTGTTTATTTTGTTTTTCTATTTGTTGTTGTTTTCATTTTTTTTCAGGAACTGGAATTCCATGGGAATTTCTAGAACCAATGCACCATCATTCCTGCTGGAGTGATTTGTCTCTGATAATGACCTAAGTGCCTCAGGTCTTTCCCCCATACAGCCCTGACTAGAGAATCCCACTGCCACTGAGGCTGGGAGCTTACTCTGGATTGTTTGCATGGATCCCACAGGCAATCCCACCTTCCCTCATGAGACTGGTACATAAAAGAGGTGATAAACACACAGCAGAAGGCCCCGAGAACCATGAGGTAAACAATGCAGTGCTGTGGCCTCTGGGCAGAGAACCTCAGCCAGAAGAGATAAGGAGTGGAGAGTAGCCACTCCCTTAGCACCTCCAGAGGGAGTGAGGCGCTACTCACTTTGATCCTGATGATGTTGAACTCAGAGCTCTTGACCTATGAGAAGATAAATCTCTTATGTTTTATGACAGCCAGCTTACAGTCATTTGTTTCAGCAGCCAGAGATAATTACACCTAGAGGAACCGTGGTCTCTAGAGACTCCACAGCACTGTTCCTTCGCTGATCAACGCCCATGTTGCTAATATCTCTTCACTAAATGCTCAGGGCAAATGTTTGCTTTTTAGTCCCTGATATGTCTCAAGTCCTTAGACTACTGCCTGATCGGAATTGGAACTGAGCTTTTACTGCGTATGTAGATGACATTGAGGAAACATGGTCTCCACTTACACAAGTGACCCGGCCTCCCCAACCATCCGTAGTCCTGGCTCTCCTAAATCTCTGTTGTGGGGATATCCTCTCCATGTCTCCCTATCACTCTAATCTTTCCCCAACATCTTCTCTTTCCAGCCCATTCTTCTCTTGATCCCCTCTCCTAATCAAAGTCCCCAGCCTTGGTCCCACAGGACATCACAGACATTCCCCATGCTTCCCGCCTCCAGCTCCTCCTCCTGCCTTTCTCCCAACCTCATGATAATCCCTGTTATGTGGCTACAATCCCACTACACTGAGACTTCAAGGAGTCCACGCTCCCCTTTCCTCTCTTCTTCCTAATCCTTGGGCACACAAACTGTGTCCTCAGGCTCTGGTGCGACAGGGCCCACCGTCAATGCAAATGAGCTACCAAGTGACTTCAGCAACATCATGTGTGTCTGAGATTGGCTATGAGTCCAAGATAATCCAACCACAGTAATGGTCAATGAATAACTAAAATGTCCCAGATTTCTGCCCTTCTTGTGCCCAAGTCCCTTTGTCTTGTGACCATCCAAAAATAGTATATATATATATATATATATATATATATATATATATATTTTTTTTTTTTTTCCTTGAGTCCCTTGCCTGGATTTATTGAAATTTCCCATGTTGTTCTCTGCAATAAATAGATCTAAGCAGAAAAAAAAATACCTTGCCGGGTGTCTGCCTCCATGCAAACATGCCTGGGCTAGCATATGAGAGGGCAAAACAGGCGAGGGAGACTGAGGCAAGCATGGCCTCTAGCCAGAGAGCCCCAAACATGAGAGAAGGCTCAGCCACTCCACCGTCTACAACAGCTGCCCCCGCCCTGAGTTAAATCTGACACCAAGTCAGTCCCACGAGAACTGATTGGGTAACAGGTAGGCTTATGAGCATGACCAAATGGCTGTTATTTTAAACCATTACATCTTGGAATGTTTCATAACAAGAGATAACATACGGGAGAAAGTAAATGTTAGCTATTATCACCGGTTCATATTAAGATAAAATGTTACTGTATCAGCCGGCATTTTCCATCTCCTTCAAAAGAGCCTGCCACTTTGATGTTGGAGGCACCCTGCGTGTCACACCCCCACTGTCTCTCATCTCCATTGTTTCACTCCTCACCCTGCCCTTGATATTATTTGTATGCAAGCCCGTGGGCTGTAACAGTCAAGCCACAGACTGTGAAGCCAGACTGTGTAGGATTGTTTGCTGACTCCACCACCTATTAGCATATGACCCTGGCAGGCTCTTCACCTGTCTTTCGGTTCCCTCCTCTGCAAGATAAGGAGGATGGTACATTGCCTATGCTGAAAAGGGCAATGGGTGTCTGTGGATGGCAGGAGTTTGCATTTTGTTCTGGAAGGAAGGAAGAAGAGAGAGAAGGGAAACCCATCATCCTACAGCAAGTTGAGGGCTCAGAGGCAGCTGGCTGTTCCTCCTGTCTGCATGCGTAGGTTTAACACAGTATTTCTCACGCAGAAACAGTAAACATCGTTGGGAGACGAAGCAGTCTTTGCATGGGAGTTGAGTCCAATTTGGCAACACAGAAGTGGGGAGTGGTTTGCTTGCTTTTTACATCAGGGAGAAGCTCATTAAGGAGGTCAATCATCCAGCTGAACACTCTAGCCTTTGGGTGAGAGTCCCGAGCTTGGCTTTGGTTTTCCATGTAAGAAGTCACCGACAGGCTCACCACCTCAGACAACTCGGATTTAAAATTTCATCCACGAGGATGGAGAAGTCTGACAGGAGTCACACGAGTTAAATCAAGATTTCTGAAGGGCCAATCCTTTCTGTCGGGGGCTCTAGTTACACTTGTTTCTTGTGTTGTATATTTTCCTGAGAAGCCTGCCCTTCTTGGCATATAACTTCCTCTGGTCCATCCACAAAATCTGCTAGATCCCATCTGATTCTCTTTTCAGGCAGATCTGGTGATCACAGCCAGAAACAAACACTCTGTTAGGAACCTTTGGATTGAGCTGGGTCCATCTGGGTATAACCTTAGATGCTCCCCTGGCTCACATTCCTCAGCTCCATCACACAGGCACACTCCCTTTCTCTGAGCAAGATGGTCCATTCACATGTTTGCAGATTTGGGGATGAGGATCCTCAAATCTTTAGGGGGCATTCTCCTGCCTCCCATGAGAGATAATGTATTGGTGACTTTTGTCCAAATGATACCCAGAGAATACCGCTGGAGCCCTGAGAAGAAGCTTCGGAACACGGCTTTCCCAATTTACCTTACTTCACTCATTATGCAGCATGGACAGAGAGCCCTGTGAAGTTATGTGAAACTCACAAGACATAGAAATAGTAACCCCAAAGGCCTAGCCATCCTTCATGGTACTATCTAAGCTTAAACCTCAATCCCTTAGTTTGCAGTATAAATGTTGTTGTTGTTGTTGTTGTTGTTGTTGTTGTTGTTGTTTGACAACTCTAGAAGCTTTTTTTAAAGCTCCATTTTATAAGTCTTACCCATAGCATAAAAAGCTCTGTGTTAGTTATAATCTATGCCTTGCAAAAGGAAAAAAAATGGATTTAATGTAATTAAGAACTAGTTTCCCAACTATGTTCTAAGAAGTTACTTTATGATTTTTGTATTTATTTAATTTTGGCTTAAAACATTTAAGTACCTTAAACTCTACGATAAGCAAAAGCCCCTTGAGATCTTACTAGCAAATTTTTTAGATTTATTATTTTTAATTTGTGCATGATGTTAGTGTGTGTGTGTATGTGTATGTGTGTGTATGTATATGTGTGTGTGTGTGTGTGTGTGTGTGTGTATGTGTGTGTATACTTACATGTGAGTACACTGTCACAAAGGCCAAAAGAGAGGAGCTAGTCCCCTTGGAGCTGGAGTTACAGGCAGTTGTGAGAGCCATGACATAGATGCTGGGAAATGACTCCTAACTCTCTTAGTCCTCAGCTCCATCCCACACGCAAACACCTGTTTGCTCTGCAAGATGGCACACTCATATATTTATATATATTTGAGGATTAGGACCATAAAATCTTTGGAGGCATCCCTCTGCTTCCTCCAAGAGATAATGACTTGAATAAATTTGTGTTTATTATAGAGTTTAAAGTGTTTGAAAAAAAAGTCCAAATTGAATTAAATGCAAAAATCCAGAAGGGATTTCTTAGAAACCAGTACTCTTAGCCCCTCCTAACCACTGAGCCCAGCCCAGCCCAGCAAATCCTGGTTATTACTGTATTCTACAATGTCCAAAGCATAGGGACTGACTACAGTGTCTCCTGCCATCATAGTTAGTGGGGACACCATGAGACAGGTCTTAGACAAAAACGCAACAGCAAAGGTATTGAGTTATTTCTGTCACAAATCAAAAGCCTTTCCATATTGTGCAACACAACATTGACAAAAGTAAATAAACAATATTGACAAAAACAAATAAATGATATTTCTACAATAGGGCACACAGAGGCACTAATCACATACCAGACAGTAGTATAAACACTTTGACTCAAACACAAATATTAGTTCATTTTACAGATGAGGCAACCAGGATGTAAAGACGCTGCCAGGCCTCCTGAGGACAAACAGCTGAGACTGGCAAAGCCCTAGGCTCTGCTCTGTTAAGAAAAAAAAAAATCAAAAACCCAAAAAAAACCAGCAACAACATTGTAACATTCCATTAGCCTCAGAAGCCTGCACACATTGATCTTAAGTAAGAAAAGATCACTGAGAAGGGTTGGAAGGTACTGTTGCTGTTCCCTGCTGGGTCGGTAACTATTTTTCCTGTCAACGACAAAGACCCAACAAATGTAACTTCCAGAAAGGTTTCTTTCTGTTCCCTGGTTTCAGTGATTATGACTAGCTCATCCAGAGAAGAAGGCACAGCACTGTGCTCATGTGGAACAGCCGGGCACCTCAGTGTGAAGCAGAGGGAGGTGCGTGCTGTTTCCTAAGCTGGCTTCCTACCCCCCCCATTTCATTCCGTCTGGGACCCCAGCCTGTGAGATGGATGCTGCCACCCATATTCAGGGGCGGGGTTGGGGCTCTTTATCTTAACTGTCTTTGAAAACATCCATGTGAGCCCAGAAGTGTGTCTCCAAGGCACTTCTAAATCCTGTCAAGTTGACAGCCAGGATTAACCATCACACCTACCTCCTTTGGTGACAAGCATGGGAGTCACATCACAGAGTGACAAGGACGCTTCTTTAGTAATGGACTGAAGCTAGACTAAAGGGAGGGAACGGGAGAGGCTAATAGTGGTAATGGTGTCTTAGAACTGTGTCCTGGGCAAGACGTCTCCGGCCAGTAGAAGATGCCCAGACATCTGACTCCCTTTTAGACTAAAGTAATGGAAAGACTTCCCAGAGAGTAAAAAAGCCCAAATACCTCCTTTGCTTCCTCTGCTCATCTCAGCCTCACCCATAAATGCTCTACCTGTGAGATTGGGAGAAACACTTGGAGCAGAGACTTCGGGGTGTGAATCCACATTAAAGCACATAGAGGAAAAGTGCCTCCCCCACCCCCGCCCCCAACAAGCAGGATTAGAACCCATTAAACACAGTTTAGATACTAAAACTCCACTGTGGTCTAGCGCATACCATTTGGATTTTCTTAGCGTGTTATATACCTTACATGTTTTGCATGCTCTGATCTGCTATATACCTGAGACCTGGGGACAATGAGGTTTGAAATAAACGCTTCTACTGCAGCGCCAGATTCTAAGCCACTGCATTGCTAGGAGGACAGATGATACTGTGTTCCAACATGCTCAGCGTTATCTCTTCTACATATCATTTTGAAAGGTAAAGGAAGCCGTGGTCTTTTTAAGAGGGACTATACACATTTATTTAGGGTCTGTCAATAAAGTCTGCTTGGTTTTTATTTTTGTTTTTCCCGGCTCAAAGCACTGTCTCTGCTCCCAGGACCAAGCAGTAACTGATACATATTTATGTCCTTGCTAGATATTGGAATTACAAATTACTGATGGAGAGGATTGTCCTATGCCAGAACATTACATAAGCCAGCAACAGTTCTCCCATGCAGAGCGATCCAGGCGGCTGTCGGGACACTCAGAAGCTGAGAGAGTTGCTCATACTGCCTTTTAATTAGTAAGGAAATCCGGCCCAGCCCAGAGTCACCAATTCAGAACTGCTGAAGACCAGGCCCAAGAAATGGAATAACTTAAGATTAAAAAAAATATATAGTAAGAAGTTGTTTGAAAAAAAAAAGTGTTTCTAGATTTAAAAAAAAAAAAAAAAAGTCAGGACCAGGATGGGAGTGGATGGGTTGGGGAGCAGGAGGAGTAGGGAGGGGATAGGGGATTTTCAGAGGGAAAACTAGGAAAGGGGATAACATTTGAAATGTAAATAAAAATATCTAGCCGGGCAGTGGTGGCACACACCTTTAATCCCAGCACTTGGCAGAGGCAGATAGATATCTGAGTTTGAGGCTAGCCTGGTCTGCAGAGTGAGTTTCAGGACAACCAGGACTTCACAGATAAACCCTGTCTTGAAAAACCAAAACCTAACCAAAACAAAACCAAAACCAAAACCAAACCAAAACAAAAAAACCAACCAAACAAAAATCTAATAAAAAAATTTAAAAATGCAAAAAATTTCAATAAGATTTACAAAATTGTTACCAAATATTTGTGTTGTGTTCTTGAGGCAATGAAAGTAAAACAAAATTTGTATTCTGTGTTCCGCAAGATGCAGTAGGGCCAGGACCCAACCCTTGAGACCACAGCTCATTTTCGACCTAAGATTCCCTTGGGAATGCTGGCTGTGGAGAGATGCTCACGGCCAAGCTTGAGCCAAGAGGAGGACCTCCCTGGCATCTCCTGACAGGACAGCCCCCAACAATGGCCTCCTTGCAGCCATTCCCCTTTTAGAACTCTTGACACCTGACTATCTCTTGGATATTCAGTCATGTTCTGGAAGCAAGTTAGACTTTCGAGAGCCACAGTAATCCTGTGCATAGCAGATGGTTAGCATCCAAAAGTGTGGAGCACTAACAGACAGGGATCTGAGATCCAACCTGTGCTGGATAGTTTTGTATCAGCTTGACACAAGCTAAAGTCATCTGAGAGGAGGGGACTCCAATTAAGAAAGTGTCTTCATAAGATCAAGCTATAGACAAGTCTGTAGGGCATTTTCTTAATTAGTGATTTATGGAGGAGGACTCAGTGCATTGTGGGTGGTGTCATCCTGGGCTGGTGGTCCTAGGTTCTATAAGAAAGCAGGCTGAGCAAGCCATGGGAAGCAAGCCAGTCAGCAGCACCCCTCCATGGCCTCTGCATCAGCTCCTGCCTCCAGGTTCCTGCCTTGTGTGAGTTCCTTCCCTGGCTACTTTGATGATGAACTGTTACATGGAACTGTGAGTGAAATGAACCCTTTCTTCCCCAAGTTGCTTTTGGTCACAGTGTTTCATCACAGCAAGAGTAACCCTAAGACACAGCCCAGTCAAATTAAAAATCCAGTAAAGAATCATACAGGATTAGGTATGGGAGAAAGGTTCTAGAAAGCATCTGCACAGCTAGCTGTAAATCACTCTCAGTGGGCTGTTCATGTGACAGAGGGAGAGAAAAGAGGTGATTTCACTAATCGAGACACCCATAACTACAATGTAAAAATCACCAATTAGAAGAGAATTAGAATACAATGCCATCATTTGATGAGCACCACTTAGCCTGTAATGAATCAGAAGGTGTGTGCAGCTAAGGCACAGAAGGACAGCCACCAGTAGCGCTCTGAATAGCTAATTAATTATTTAGCATGCTAGTCTAATTAATCTAGCAACTAATTAAGATACTGGCAAAATATTCTTTATTGACAAATGATCAATTGTTTACATATTTGCTATCGAACATGTTGTGTAAAACGACTTGACCCAACGCATCCATTAATGAATTGTCTTCCTGAAGCATGTTAAGATAAGGCCTGAACCTCAGACGAACCCAGCAAATGCTGGGAGGGACAGTGAAGCAAGAGTGTGTTTAGGAGTCACAGGGGAATGTTCTCCTGATACTGATCTGGTTGTGTGTCCCAAATGCCAGTCTGTAGGTGACTCACGCCCTGAGAAACCAAGATCTGGTGGACGATTCCTATAATGGTCATGCTGTGTGAGTCCAAAAACAGGATGAAGAAGAATGGGAATCTCAAAAACAAAAGAAAGAGAGAGGGAGGGAGGGAGGGAGGGAGGCAGAGACAGAGAGACAGAGAGACAGAGAGAAAGAGAGAGAGAGAGAGAGAGAGAGAGAGAGAGAGAGAGAGGGAGGGAGGGAGGGAGGGAGGGAGACAGAGACAGAGAGACAGAGAGACAGAGAGACAGAGACAGAGATGAAGAGAAAAGAAAAACATGAGAAAAGGAAAGAAAACAAGATTAAGATAGTCAAAACCTTTGTGTCAATGGCATGGCAATGCAGTCAGAGTCACTGGTTACACCAAGTCACATACCTGAGTCATATACCTAGAGTCATACACCTAGACTAAATCTGGGAAGGTAGCATCTGATCCTTATTTATTTTATTTTATATTTATTTGCCCCACATTGGGAACTAGAATCTTATTTTCCTCAAAATCAAAGTAACTTCTTTTGCCAATTGCAAAAATAACAGTCAGTACAGAACAAAATCCCAGCCCACATATTCGGTAAATGGACTGGGTGAAGTACACCCTGAAACACAGAGGTGTCAGAAGGCATCTGTCTGGATGCTGCTTTCTTTGTGTCTAATTTTATATAAATGGGCCCATATAGAATACCAGTCCACTTTATTAATGAAGAGTTGAGGTTACTGTTCTCTGTAAACAAGTGCACATGGACACCACAGTGTGTTAATGATTCTCTGTATACCATGATACTTAGTTAGGCTAAATTTAAGTATTCCTTAACTAGCAGACCTAAGACTTATCTTTAATTTCCCAGTGCCCTTGAGGATTCTAATATGTATTTCTGTAAAGCTCATTGTGGGAGTACTTGCTCTTATACTTAGGATCCATTTCTTTACTGCATTGATTGATTAATTGATTGATTGATTGATTGATTGATTGTACTTGCACACATACAGATGTAAGAACACATGCCATGCTACAATGGACAACTTGTTGAAGTCCACTCTGTCCTTCAACCATGTTGGTCAAGGGGGATCAAGCTCAGGTCATCAGCCTTGACAGCAAGCCCCTGTACCTCCTGAGCTGTCTCACCTGCCCAGGATCAATTTTGAAAAGCAGAGGTATGCCTTAAGAATTCACCTCTCTTTGCCAACTGTTCACCCACAAAAGCATCCTCCCAGTTCTCAGAACCCCAAAATGTTCTTTCTGATAATGAGCCTAATTAGATAAAGACCTAATGTCTTTCTTGCCAACTTGACTAAACTGAGATCTCCAGGGGGTTCCTGAAGACCATCTTGAGTGTGTCTTCCATGATGTTTCAAGGGTCAGTTGGATCAGGAAGTCTTTGACCTAATGAATGCATTAGTCCCTTGATGTATTCAGAACATGCTGGCCTCGTTGGAAGGTCAGGAACATCACAGATGGGACCTATCTGGAAGCCAGTGGGGCACATCCTTAGGGACCACGACTACTTCTGCCTCCTTTCTGGTTTTCCTCTTTTCTTTAAGTTGTTGCCTGGTGCTTTTCCCACCCTGATGGACTGATTGAAGCCATGAGATTTCTCACCAGTTGTTTGATCACAGCTGTTAAAGTTATTAATATATCAGGTATTGATTTAATCAGCCTAGGAGGATTGGTTAGTGTAATTCTTCACAAACAGATCCAATGTTTTGTTGGAACTCATGACATTTGAATTCTGGAATGAGTTCTGCAAATCCTCCCTGATATCTGGGGAGCACATGGGCTAAGAGTGAGCATCCTCACTGAGATACTGAGCCTAATTCCCCTTGTGGTTCTAACTGGATCATACCTTCTCCATCCACTAGATGGATGCTGCTTTGTGCTTTGGTCTCATTAGTTTCACAGGATAGCATCCTCAGCATCGATTCTGTCTTATTAAGGAGAGCTCTGCTTGCCTGGGGCCTCTTTCCTGCCAAGATCCCTCTGATCATCTTTGTTATCTATTGTCTGTATAAACCAGAGCACCCTGAGCTGTGTTCCGGCACACATGCACCTGCTACATGCCCCAAGTGGGTTGTGGTGCTTGGCACACCGCAAATGTAAGGTCAGGATGCCCTGCCATAGGGGTTTCACGGCTCGAGGTGCAGTTCAGTGGGATACATACAGGATAGGTTCTTCTCCTTCCCCTCCTGTCTGTCTCCAGTCTGTCTGTCTCCCACTCCTGTTGTTAAGAATCTGTTCCAAAAATTAAAATGCATGAAAGTTCTTGCTTTCTAGGAGAACCAAGACCAAGCTGTTGCCCAACCTGAAGTGTTGTAAAAACAAAAGCAAAACTCTTCCTCTACACTCACCGCTTGATGAAAGATGTGCCAAGTCATTCTTCTTAAAGCAAAGAGTTGCCAAAGGTTTGGATAAGGACCGTAGGTGTTCTAGAGTTGAACCTCCAAGCTTCCATTGAGAAAACTCCTGGCATAACTGAGCTAATGGTTATAAATCGTTTGGTAGAAATGGATGGGAAACATGTATCCAAAAGCTGTATGTGGCTCTGTTCTGAACTGATGTCTGTTCAGAGTATTTAATACCTATACATATACAATGACTAATTTTAAAAGATTTATTTATTTGTGTGAATGAGTGTGTATGCACACGCGTGTACATTTGTGTGTGTGTATTTGCACATACATGTGAGATGTTAGTGAGTCACCTAATGTAGGTGCCAGGAACTGAGCTCTAATCCCTCACAGAGCACAGGGAGCTCCCAAGCACGAACCAAGCTCTCCAGCCCTGAGGTGGCTAATTTTTAACTAGCTTTCTTGGCTAAGCAAACTTCTATTCCACGATTCAGAAGATCTAAACCTTTTCTGTGGAAGGAAAATTCTATTAAGCTTTCCTCTAGTTTTTATTTTTCCAGCACTTGAAAGAAACAGAGTAGATTTTTGTTTTAATTTATAGAGACATGTAGACAACCTTGAATTAAAAAGCCCCAACATAAAAGCTCAAACTACAAATAAAGATGTTTATATTTTAGGGTTTTATTCTTTTTTTTTCTTTTAGTCTAAAATCTAAAACAAAACAGGCTGTCCACCAACAAAGGGTAGCATAAGTTTCTGTGACAGATCTTACTGACTGTGGTGTACAAGGGTTAGGGAAATAGAAACTCATTCACACTGTGTCTACTCTATACATAGTGTTCAACCCACCAATCCAGAAAGCTCTTTATGCCAACAGGACCATGTTACTTCTTTACTCCATGCCAATTCTAACACCTGTTACACACATAAAAACCCTGTCATAGAAAGCCTTTCGAAAGATTTTCACAATAGACAAACCTGTCACATCAGAAATAAGATTCCTGACTGCCAGTGGCTGGAAGAGAATGGGAGCGCAGGAATCGAGGCTTTTGGGGGATGGTGAAATCATTTAGAATTGGATTCTGATGGTGGAATATGCCAAATGAAGAAAAGTATGTGACGTATGCATATGTGCACGCACGTGTGTGTGTGTGTGTGTGTGTGTGTGTGTGTGTGTGGTATGTGCAAGTGGGGGTATGTGCATGGATGTGTGTGGTGTGTGTTTGTGTGCCCATATGAATGGAGGTCAGATATTGGCACTGAGCGTCTTCCTTGGTCACTCTCCATCTTTATATTAAATTGGGGTTTCTCCTTCAACACCAATAGCTACTTGGGCTATTCAGTTTGTCCAACTGTTTGCCTTATGGTTTTACAAAAACACAAAGCATCCTTTGGGCCCCAAGTCTGAATTAGCCTCTGTGTTCCCATCCAAGGGGTGCTTGTAATGATAAAAGCAACATTTCATAGTCTGAGGACCAGGAAGCCTGAATGCTTTATTCTCTTTATCAACCTGAATGTACTCTTGCTGTCAGAAGTGCATGGCTGTAACACATCCTGGGATCCACCGGTTGCCCCAGGCTTCTGAGCACCACAGATACAGTTAATATTCCATGGAGGAGCAGTGCAGGCTTGGCTTTTATTCACAGGGAAAAAAAATCCTTTCCCTACTGGCAGCTGAGGAGACAGCCCCCCTGGGGACCAATTATTCTATTTTGTGCAATACATAAAGCAACTGGCCACTGCCAGCCCCTCCGGGAGAGGCTCTGCTGAGCTTCCCTACCCAGGGCCAGGCAGGCACTCAAGACATGGAACTGCTCTTTATGTCAGAAGTTCTGCTAATGACACAATTAAGTAACTGGGGACCACGGAGAAGCTCTTAATTAGGTAAATACTGCTTCCTGAGAAATGAGAGCCCAGCTTCAGGCCAGCGTTGCTGTCAGATTGCTATAGGGTGGATAAACGAAACTGCTTCTGAGGTTCTCTCTTCTGCCTCATTCTCTCTCTCTCTCTCTCTCTCTCTCTCTCTCTCTCTCTCTCTCTCTCTCTCTTTCTTTCTCTGGTCCTGCAGAATACTTTTCACTTTATTACAGTAGCACAGGCTGGTTCATTGTAGTGCTGTATGTAGAGGAAGAAACCTGGGTCATGTTGAGCTATCCCTTCCTCAAGGAAAGAATAACTTCAGCTGTGTGAAGTCATTGGATTGATACATAGTTTGTTTGGAGGGACCTTCCTTAGCACATGGCTTTATGTTCTCAAAAGTACATGATCTGAACTTTTAAGTTTTGGGGGGTGTTTTGTTTTGTTTTGTTTTCTATTTGAAGGGCAAATACCACTGCTGGTGGAACACATTGAGTCAGATCTTAATAGTGACACAGTGTTTTTCATTATTAAAAAATACAAAAAGTGCCACCCAAATTCAAAAGTGGGAAAGAAAGGAAGCAGGAGTGAGAACATGTAATGTCCCCTCTGTGCACACAGGAAGTGGTTCTTCCAGCCTCTGGCTAGACTGGAGCTCAGAGAGATACGGTGGCCTTATGGTGTGAAGATGATCATGTCTTCTGCATCCACTAAACACAACTATTCATGACCTCGTCTTTAAAACACTGGATATGGCTGGTTAAGAAAATGTAGAAATGTTTGGTTGTTGTTGGAGGCTAGAAAGGAAGTACCTTAGTTAGTTTTCTCCTTGAAGTTAAAACCATACCAAACCAAATCAAAACACCCTGTTGAAATCCAGTTGAGGAAGGAAGGATTTATTCCTTCTCACAGTTTGAGAGATATAGTGCAATGTGGTGATCTCAGGCCAGCACTACACCCACAGTTAAGAGGTAGAGGGGGATTAATGCTGGCTTGCCCCCTCCCTTCCCTTTTATTCTCTTCAGGACCCCATCAGAGACAGATGAATTCTAGACAAGAAATTAATCTAAAGCTATGTAAACTTAGTTTGGCCAGAATAGAACCATCTTTTAGAATCTCTAAACGCAGTCAGTAACCTCCTCCTGGCCATGTCCTATGAGCAGAGAGGGGAGGTCATGTGCTCTCACTCTTGCCTCCTTCATACCTCCTTTCTTCCTCACTGTCTGGATGTAGGTGGCCATTTTTGCTTTTTAATATGGCAGACACTTGTCTCTTTCCTACCAGGATCTGATTCAATGTGTCCCGAGTCCCATCCCACCACCAGTGTTCCTTGTCTCTTTGATTAGGGAAAAAAAGAACCCCAAATCTTTTTTTTTTTTTTTTTTTTGGAATTTATTATTACATTTTATTTATGAGAATAACATCAATGATCTGCAGCCATGTGAGCGGGATTCCAACACAGCTCTTCCACAGTGTGAACCTTGAGCATCTGAAAGGTTGGCTCAGGTGGCTTCAAACATACTCCTATTGACTGTCTATCTGTGAATGAGACCAGATGTTGTTCAGAATTTAAAGGAGTAGAGTGGTTCCAGGATATTTACAGGGGCTGCAAATAAAACCAGAAGATGCTACAAGGCCAAAATCCCTCCAACATCCAACCAGAAGAGTGGTTCTGAAAATCAGCCAACCACAGATTATTAGTGCATTTCTTTAAGCTTCCACACTGGGGGAAATGATGGGGTATGCCTCTTAAACAAGGTTCAGAACCCAAACCCCCGTCTTCTCCTTCAGACTCTGAAGCAGAGTCGAACAAGATAATTGGGTGACTTTTTCTCCAGCATTTCCAGAAAGTTCTTGACTTCACCTTGGAAAACTGAAAAACCCAAAGCTTAACAGTTCAGTTCATGTACTTTTTATATTACTGATGTGTTAAGGAAGTTCCCTCCTAACTATGTATTAATCCATTGATTCACATGAGTTATTATATAATGCTCTAGTTGTACGTGTGTATCCCCAAATATCCAGTGCTACAATGTTGAGAGGTGGTTCAGTTCTTGATGCTCTGCTTTCAAGATTAGCCACCATGGAGGGAAGGGCTTTATTAACCTGAGTGGGTTTATTCTAGAAGGGAGCTAGCTCATCCTGCCTTGTTTGTCATACTCTCTCTGCCTGCTCTTCACCTGATGCCTTCAATTGTGGGGCAATGCCATATCTGTGTGACTAGTAGAAGGAGATGAAAGAGCACAGTATGACATAGAACACGCACCTCAACCTGTGCAGTCAGCATCTACAACATTCATGGGTAGGCAGGGAAAGATGTAGGAACTCAAGGTCTGAGATTTCCAGCCATGATGTTTATCATTTGAAATATCAGCTCGTGTCACATTTTGAAGATAACTGCTCATATCACATGTCTTTTTTTTACTCTAAAACACCAGGATAGTCTTTTCCTGTTACTCAAACCAGCACATGCTTCTTCAAATAACCTCAGAAGGCCTGTGCGATGCTTGGGGCTGGGCCCACGTCACATTCTCCTAACCTTCCATGACAGTTTGCACATTCCTTTCTCTACCCTGAGAAGCCTTTTCTTCTGCTGCTAAAGTAGGGACACTAACAACTGTGCTGTGACACTGTTGCCAAAACCACAATTGTAGGGCTCATATTTGGAGTGCTGCTTTGTGCTGCCACGGCCTTGTGTCACCAATTTCGAGAAGATGTGGTTAGGCCCTTTGACAGTTGGCATTTCTAATGTTTCAAATTAAAAATAACTGCCACATTTTCTCCTATAGCAAAAATTAGTTTGGAATTGCCACAGAAGTTAAATGGCATCTATCCAGATATTTCTGCCAGTACCGCCAATTAAGCATTCTCACTCCCGGAGACTCATGGGATAGTAATTTGCCAACATTTAGGACTTGCTGTATTTCAGTGTTTTGACTAAATATAAAGGAAATATTCTTATTTGAAAGTCTCTTGTAAAATGTTAGTATAGCTAACATTAATACACGATAGATGACATTCTTACCAAAGGAGAAAATTCAAAACACACGGAGATGCCTGGGATCTGTTCTTAATGGATAACTGACAGATTTGACTTGCTTTCTTTCTGCTCATCATTAATCATTAATGCTGATAAGAATGTTCTAAGGGAAATACTGACTTGTTCGTAGGCAAGATACAGAGGCTTTCTCTTCTAGATTCTTCTCTAGAAAGGATATATGGTTTTTCCCATCTTTGTATGTAAAAATGTTAGAAATGGCCAGACATTCTTCCACATACTCTAGTCCCAGCACTGAGGAGGTCAAGATGGGAAGACTGAAAGTTTAATGTCTTGTTGATTTAGGAGAAAAATATAAATGTATATATGTCCTTAGAATTTTGCTTGATAAACTCTGAAGCTTCCCATTTCTGCTGGGAGACTCATAATCCCTTATACAATTCAAGCTGTACAGTGAAGCTGGTGGACTCCGAATCTGAAATTATAGACATCTGGTATATCTCTTAATTCTCTGGTAAAGAACAATAATAGCATTTGGGCTGCCCAAATGAAAAAAATAAAAAAGTTGGTCCATGCTTTAAGAGATAGAGTCAGGTAGTCAGAAAACATTCCTAGCAAGGGTTCCTAAGGAAGAAGTCACTTTGAACACCAATGTCCTTTTGTTTCTTAGTTGATTATTTGAGGCTCAGACTCTACCCCAATAGTGTTAATCACAAAGCCAGATCTAAATCTGATTCATTACATGGAGCACTTGTGGTGGCTCAAGAAGTGACCCCCACAGGGTCAGGCATTTGTACACTTGGTCCCAAACTGGTGGCACTGTTTTAGGTGGTTATGGACCATTTGGAAGGTTGAGCATATGACTAGGGACAGGCTTTGGGGGGCTTCTCTCTCCTCCCACTCCCTGCTCCTTCCTGCCTCCTGCATGTTTATGAAAATGTGATCAACCAGCTTCTGCCAGCCATGCCAGCCTTGCCATGCCTGCCAATCAGGATGGATTTCATCCTACCAGCACCATAAGCCATAATAAACCCTCACTCCTTTGTGTTACTTCTGCTCATACCATTTCAATACAGCAACAAAAAAGTAAGTAATGCAGTTAGATCACAGAAACTCCATTCCCTCTTATCATGATTTGAACATTATATACATTTAAAAATTATTTTTCTTGTAGAAATTTATCATCTAGTTTATGATGTGCCATAGTTAAAACAATAGATCCAAAAATCTTTGTGTATACAAAGATGCATATAATATTTCTTCAATCTAATTATTAATTACATGGTAGAGTAGTAATATTTCTGATAAGCTGGATTAAATAAAATATGTCATTACAAGAAATTTTATTTTTAGGATAACTATTGACTTTTCATTCTCTTACATAGGAAAGTTTGATTTATTTCACTTTTGCTCTTTATTGTACATATTAGTGGTATATAGACTAGTACTTTAGTACATGTACATAATGTGTAATGATCCAATCAGGGCACTGTAATTCCATTTATTGATACATCCTTCTCTCATTGTTTCACCTATAATAATTGTACATACTTATGAGATACACTGTGGCCACTGGTAGAGGACTTCCGTTCTCACGAAATCCAAAGACTCTGCCTGCAGAAGCGTCTCAGTAAAAGAAGACCACGTGCACATGTATGCAGGTGCCATGTATGCAGGTGCCATGTATGCAGGTGCCAAAAGATGCCCAAATTACATCACTTGCTGTTTGTTTTGTTTGCAAAAGAAGAGAAATAAAAGCCAGACATTTACATAGGCTTTCCTTCAGCTGTAGTTTTTCATCAACACTGTAGCAATGTCATGAAGTAATATATTTTTTTAAATCTTGGAAACATATAACTGGAAAAAAGAGAGATAAATTGGACCAAAAAAATTGTTAAGTAAATAACACTTTATTTTCAACAGAAGACACGGTGTGTTGAGAATTAAGTTAGAAGTTCATAACCTGCTCAGGAAGGCAGCACTCATAGATTAGATTATTAAGGAAAATGTTCCCTTGAAGAAAATAATCATTTTTGAAGACAAAGCAGATTTGAGAAGATTAACAAGCTTGAAAAGGAAGATTCCTGTAGCTAAATGAATCACTTGGTGATACATACCTCTTGGGCTCTGTGACCAGTGTACTTATGTGGATACTTTTATCAGTTAGAGTCTCTCTCTCTCTCTCTCTCTCTCTCTCTCTCTCTCTCTCTCTCTCTCTCTGTGTGTGTGTGTGTGTGTGTGTGTGTAGGTACACATGGGGCTAATGTGTGTAAAGGTCAGAGGTCACCCTCAGGTATTATTTCTTAAGTGATGGCCATCCTCCTCACTTTCTGACCTAGCATCTCTCACTGGGACCTGAGGTACTCCATCCCATGAGGTGAAGATGACTGACCAGGGAGTCTTAAGAATCTGCTTGACTCCCTCTGTGCTGGGGTCACAGGGATGTGCTACCATTCCTCTTTTTACCTGTGGGTCCTAGGAATGAAACTCATCTCATTGCACTTGTATTGTGAATATTTCACCAGCCAAGCCATCTCCCAGGCTCTGAAGACTCGGGGAGATAAAAAGTGTACTGGAGAAGTATAATCCACAACTCTGTGTAAATGACTTTTTCATTTGCACACAAAACTGCCAGCTACATCTTAGAAAGAAATGGTCCTTTGAAGTGGTTTTCCCCCTCAAGTCTCAAAACAAATTCTTTCATTTAAGAAAATGCCATGAGACCCTTAGATGTGCAGAAGACTTGACACCAAGCTCTGGCTACTTCCTAACTCAGAAAATTACATTGTGATTATCGATGTTCTCTTCTGGTGGCTCTATTTTCAAAAGACAAATGGCTCTGGTTGGAATCTAATTTCCTCTTAGAATTAATGTTGCAAAATTAATGGGCCACCTGATCAAGTTTCAAAGGGTAAATAAATGACCATCCTCCATATAGGTCAGGGTCAGCGGTGACTCCAGTGTGAGTCACAAGAGTGAGTGAGAGCAAGCAAGTGGCCCTGTGGCTTAGAAGCCATGAACAGTCGTTAGGGGCCAGCAGCAGCAGCTAGGGAAGCTGTTCTTCTTTTTCTCCTAATATACTCAACAGTTTCAGCTTCCAGGAATAGTTAGAGCTGAGGATGCTACAGGAAGATCGCAGTGTAGCTTCATGAACATCCTAGCATTCCTGGGACATACGCACCCCAGTGTTTGCAAGACCTAGCACAGTGCCTAGCATGAGGATTGAGCTCTCTGGGTGGATTAAAGAAAGGATGGAAGGGAGAGAGGTGAGAAAGAGGATGAAGGAGAGAAGGAAGGTGGTGAGAGAGGAAAGGATGAGAGGAAAAATAGAGACATGTAGAGAGAACAAAGGTCAGGCCTCCCACAGAAAAGCTCATGAACTTCAGACCAACTTTGCTTGTGAATATCAATGCAAAAATACTCAATAAAGTTCTCACAAACTGAATCCAAGAACACATCGAAACCATCATTCACCATGATCAAGTAGGCTTTATACCAGGGCAAGGTTGGTTCAATATACGAAAATCCATGTAATCCACTATATAAACAAACTCAAAGAAAAAAATTTACAGGATTATCTCATTAAATGCTGAAAAAGCATTTGACAAAACAAAACACCCCTTCATGTTAAAAGTATTGGAGAGATCAGGAATTCAAGGCCCATACCTAAACATAGTAAAGGTAATATACAGCAAACCAACAACCAATATCAAATTAAATGGAGACATACTTGAAGCAATCCCACTAAAATCAGATACAAGACAAGGATGCCCACTCTCCCTATATCTGTTCAAAATAGTACTTGAAGTTCTAGCTAGAGCAATAAGACAACAGAAGGAGACCAAGGGCAAAGAAGTAGTCAAGGTATCATTATTTGCAGATGGTATGATAGTATACATAAGCAACCCAAAAAATTCTACCAGAGAACTACTGCTGATAAACAACTTCAGTAAAGTGGCCAGATATAAAATTAAGTGCCATAAATCAGTAGCCTTCCTTTATACAAATGGTAAACGGGCTGAGAAAGCTCATGGAACCAAAACAAGAAAAGGCAGTTTGAAAATTCTCCTATACTTGAGGGTCCTTGTGACCATCCCTGTAGGCCAGAAGAAGTGAGTGAATTTCTTCATGACATTTTAGTGATCACCATGAGCTTCTCCCAAGGACAGGATCCAAGAATTAATATTCTTGTAAGGTTCTTATGTGAGTTTACTTGTTTCCTTTGGAGACCCACAGGAGCCAGGAGCCAAATTCAGACCTGATGACTAACCCATGCCATGGGTATCCTGCCTTCAAATTTGACTCTAGCTGGCACAGGACCTTGCAAAGATGGGAAAGGCCACAGGAGACTGCGGGGATTTGGATGCTGGTACTGATAAAACCTAAAAATCAACCCATTGCGGTCCTTTCGCTGTCGTAGTTCTGAACCCTGAAGAGCAGATGTCCCAGACTAGAGGCTGCATTCACAACAGTCCAGTCTGTCTTACTTGTCTTAAGACAGCTGTACTTACTACTCCAGTGTAATGCCCTTATAGCCAGTCAAACCATATTCAAATTCTGCTGCAGACAGACAGGCAGGCAGACAGACAGACAGACACACACACACAAAAACAGACATGGAATCTCATGAAACCCAGGCTGCTTCAAACTTGCTCTGTCGCCTAGCGTGGCTTTGAACTTTTCCCTCTCCTGCCTCTGTTCTCCAAGAGACGGGATAACAGGCATGTGTCACCAAGTCGTTTTATACCAGGCAGGGGATTGAGTGCTAGGATAGCAATCTACCAACTGGGCTGCATCCTCAGGACCTCCCTCCTCATTTAGATTCTGTAGCTTTTAAGATCGTGGGGGCCATTTGATCCCATGTCTTAGACTCTTCCCTTGCAAAATCAGGTACAAATGAGCCATTTGTAGGCTGGGATTGCTTTGAGATTGACCCCTTTTCACAAAATAGATTAGAGAGCTGATGGACACCAGATGCTTAGGTCTCTCGACTATGAACTCTTCTTACATTTCTAATTCCTTAAATAATCTATGTATAACATTTTACATTTATGCAGTTCTTAAGTGCTATACTTCCTTGCAGCTTTAGCACAAAAGCTAAAGGATGTGATGACTCATTGGGTTGTATGGACATATACTGAGCTGAATTCAGCCACACCAGAGCTGCAGGGCTCTCGTTGGAAATGGTTGACTGTTAGCCTCAGACTTTCCACAGAGAACTGCTCCAGCAGCTTGCTAAATGCATACCCCCCAGGCCCCATTCTCTTCTGCGTCCGGAAGCAGAGTACCATGTTGTTGTACTCTATGGTCCAGGCTTAGACATTGCCTTACGCCTTAGGGCAGTGTCTAGAATGAAGCCTGACTCCCCTGACTGTGCTGCCTTCAGCCTCCTGAGATGAAACTTTGTGCGCTCTGTCTGAGGTCTGAATCCCCATTGCAGTGTTGTAGGCTTGCGTGTCTGGACCGCTCTCCTTGGTGGATCTGAAGGTGTGCTGGGTGGGCAGGTTCAGAAGGCTGTGGTCTTTACTCTGTTAGCATATCCCCCGGCCTGGCAGCAGAAGGACATCCGCAGGGGAGGAATGCTCTCTCCCTCACATCTTTCTCCTCTCTTTCTACCTGCACCACCAAGACAATGCTCTTGGGCATCATGCACAGGTTTGAAGTTCAATGGTCCACCCACCAAGTTCTCCCCATGATTGTTGAAGAGAAATGGGGTCACTTTTGTATGTGGTCAAGGCTGGTACATGAGCAAATCCATGCATTCCTGTACTCATGGTCGTGACAACAGCCGGCAGAAGTGTCTCCTGAGAACAGGAGGCCTGAGAGCCTTCATTTGGAGAGGTTGTCTTCACCCAACACCTGCGTGGCCCTCTGCATACCACATTCCTCATGACCTTAGCCTTTTTTAGGAGCTAACACTGAATGGTCCCATACCTTAGGAGGTGTGACACACTGACTTTCTTTTATACAATAGTCATAGAAATTTATCATTCATAGATGAATTAGTGGCAATCTAAGGATGTCATTTAAATCATGTAAAATGTCTCAGAATAAAATTTGTACATAACCAAGAAAAGCAACCACACATCTCAGTTTCCACCTGGTCTATCACATTAAATGTCACTCATGAATATAATTCCCAAACAGACCTAGACGCAGATAACAAAATGTGATGGACTCTAGTCCTGCTTCCCTAACTTTATAAGCATGGGGTATGGCTGTTCCCTTTGAAGCCCCTCCCAGGCATATCGTATGGCTTAGGGACCATAATGGAGCCCAAGCACTGAAACGTTTATTCCAGACACATGCCTGCAGCTGAGCCCTTGGGCGACATTATACAACTGGGACTTCCAGAATGAACTGTGCTGTGGAACACACTGTTTATTAAGGGGCAAGTAATAAAAAGTGCTAATTGAATTTGACATGCGTATTATCCTGTATAGGGCAACAGTTGTTTATAACTTAGGACAGAGGTCAGCAAGCTTCCTCGGCCAGGGCCAGATAGTAAATATTTTATTCTCTGTGGCCATCTGGCTTCTGTCTCTTCCACTCAACTCCGCCACCATGGTAGAAAGAGAGCCACCATGGATGATATGTAAATGAATAAGAGTTGTTCCAATAAAACTTTATTTATAAAAACAGACAGCTGCCTGGATTTAACCCACAGGCAATCCTTTGCCAAACCATGAGTACTTTTTTACAGGAGTGTTTTATGACCGATACTGTTTAGAATTACTGAAATTTATTCGATATTTTGTTTACAAATTCTCTACAGAAAAGGTACCCATATTCTGAAAACGGGACTTTACCCCACTGCCAGCCCCTGGTTCCCCATTATTTATGTCCAACTTTTGAAGACACATACAATGCCCAGTTCATCCTGGTGGCCCAGGGACCCAACAGCCAGTCTGTATACTGAATATATTCAATAAATATTCTGGAAATAAACAGGCCCAAGTTAAATTTCAAGCAAGGCTTTTAATAACTAGCTATGCAGTTCATTTTATATAGACCCCCATAATTTTATAGAGAATAGGTAAGGTAAACCTGGTTATAATCATTTCCCCTATCCAAACATCCATATCCATATGCCACAAAATGATATGCCATAAACCATCATATAAATAAACAAGTCATTTATATAGTTGGGTAGTTTTATTTCACCAAGGAGATTAAATGTCCATCCCGTCTTTCCCTTTTCTTTTACTCGGTTGGTCAACACTTCCTACCTAACTTGGGTCTTATTTCTTCCGTAGACTTGGTGACTACAGCATTCCTGCTGGGCTGCACCCTGCCCGGGCAGCTTTCACATGGCCTCAGAGAGCTTTTCTCTGTGGCCTCTGCCAACTGTCCAGAAGCCTCTGGCTATGTCACAGGAGAACAGGTGCTGTGGTGGCCCCCTCTCCTCACCCTCCACCTTCCCCATACTGGCAGGTGTTGCGGCTCCTGACACAGACATCGCTGGCTGCTGCCATCAGCTTGCTTTGTGTGGCATTTGGGATGACACCTGAGCCTCACCCAGTTTCATTTCCCGAGGCCCACAAATGTGTTGGCTTTAGTAGCTGCCCCTCAGACACCAATCTCTGCCTCTATCTCTATCTCTATCTCTATCTCTATCTCTATCTCTATCTCTATCTCTATCTCTATCTCTATCTCTATCTCTATCTCTATCTCTATCTTTCTTTTTGCCTTTTGAGACACACAACTGTTACTAAAGTTGTCAAGGTCCAATCCTGGGCCTGGCAATCCTCACAAGCTAAACTCAGACACATATGATCAAACATTAGAAAAGCAGAAAAAGTAGTTATTCAGTGTGGCCACATGTGGAAGGGGACAAAGAGATCCAGCGACCCCTCAAGTCCATTTTCAGGCTCAGAATAGGACGCTTAAGTAGAAAAAAAGAGATATCTATCTATCTATCTATCTATCTATCTATCTATCTATCTATCTATCTATCTATCTATATCTTTTTGTTATAAGTGTTTTCTCTCTTTTTCTTTATTTAAGCCTCATGATACACACACACACACACACACACACACATAGTTGGCCCTTTCCTTCTCTTTGTCTCTCTTCTGAAGTGACTCCCTGGTAGTGGAACATACAACTGCACAGAATTCCAAGTTCAGAAGGTCTGCCATGGGTGTCCCGCCCCTCACCCCCATTCTGAGGCAGAAAAGAGATCTTGCATCTCTGTCCGGGCAGATCCAGCCATGAGCAGTATAGTCCGGGGCTTGGAGGTGGTTCATGTCTTTCCCCTGGTCCCTGGTTCAGTGGAAAAGTGAGCTATGGAAGGGACAGGCCTGCCAGCAGGAGATGGTGACTGCCCTTGGGGTTCTCTCAGACACCAGGAGGAACCTGCCAAGCTGTCAGTTAACTTTCTATTGCTGTGATAAAACACCCGAGACATTCCTCTCAGAGAGCAAAAGTATTTTGATTCATGGTTTCTGGAGGTCTAGCCTGTGGTCACTTAACCCATCACCATAAGCCAGAGGTGAGGAAGAAGAACATGGCAGGAAGTCTGGGAAGGAACAAAGCGGCTTACCTCGCTCTGCTCAGAAAGCAAAGAGATTTATAACGGAAAGGGCTGGGGTCCCAGCATCCCCTCAAAGAACATACTCCCCATGACCTTACCCTCCCCCACCAGGAACCACCTTCAACATGACACTACAGCCTGGAGTGCAAGCCTTCAGCGATGGCACAGACCCTCACGTAGACCACCATTCTGGAAGGTGCCACTTTGGGTTGAGTCTGAGCCAATGTAGACAAATGGCCACATGTGGTCAGGGGGAGGGAAACATTCCATGCAAAGAACTTCTGGTATTAAAGAAAGTGTCTCAAGTGCCTGGCTTTGGAGCATCCTCCATGGATGATTTTGACTAGAATTTTGAGTTCCCACGTGCCTGATTTCCCAAGCTTTCTGAGTTTTTACACCATTCCTGGAAGTCAGCAGGGTGAAGTGAGGAATGTGGGCACTGGGTCCTGACCCTGGGCTCTGGGCTGGAGTGAGCAGCTCCTGCATATGCGCCAGCATTTCTTGACTCTGTCTGTCACTCTCCTGCAGCTCAGCATAATTGTAACACAATCCCTGGGGCCACTTGCAGAAGGGCCAAAGCCCTGTTACCCCAAAAAGTAGTGCGGGAGTCTGCTGGGTGGCATCTCTCTTCTCTGCTCACCCAGCTCACTCTGGGAAAGGAAGCTTCTGGAGCCATAAAAACCACTGGCACTGTTTCCTCAGAGTAAGAAAAGGCAGAGCAGGGTAAGGGTTATTTTCCGCCTGCTAATAGGGAATTCTGAGAAGGAGGTGGGCCAGGATCTTTTCCCTAACTGTCGTCCACTGCCACTCAGACCCAGAAAAGAAACCAAAACAGACAAAATATTCAACACAGAAGGACCCCCATGTGGCTATAAGCAGTCTCAGCCCTTCCTTCCATCCTCTACCGTCAGGTGGACACAAGGAGCCCTGCCAGGCACTGTGGGACCAGAGGGCACTAACAGACCAAAGTCCATGTGTCAGGTCATGTCCCCTAGGTGAGCCTGCAGAATCCGAGCACAGTCCACCCCATGCAGAGGGTGTCAAAGGCAGTGGTCCAAGCCATGGACTCCCCTGTCAGAAGCCCTGACCTCTGCCCTGGTGAGCCCTGCCATCTTCCTCACAGGCTTCCTCTCTGCAGTCATATCTCTCCTCAGAAGAGATATGATTACCTTCCATCCATGCCATACAGCTCCCAAGACTACACAGAGAAGACGTGTGGCCCTCTGCCTGCCAGAGAGCCCTGTTCTCTCCATGCTGCCAGGTAGCCTCTTCAATATTTACTGACATTTTGAGGTATTAAAATAAAAAAAAAAAAACACTGAACATCTTAAATATGACTGGTGCATCCTCCTCACATCCCCCTCTCAAGCTCCGACGATCATACGCAATGTAGAGGGCTTCTTTTACAACTATCACAAGCACACATGTGAGCTTTTAAAGGTGTGTGTGTGTGTGCATATGTGCATTTACACACATTGACACACATATACAAATATACGAATATAAAAATCTAGTATGTGAACCATCCTGTGATTTGTTTTCTGGTGGATTGTATTGTTGTTGTGGTGGTGGTGGTGGTGGTGGTGGTGGTG
>NC_034601.1:83998442-84000008 GCF_900095145.1 Mus pahari | reverse complement strand
TGCTGCTGCTGGTGGTGCTGGTGGTGGTGGTGATGGTGGTGGTGGTGCTGCTGCTGGTGGTGCTGCTGGTGGTGGTGGTGATGGTGGTGTTAGTGGTGGTGGTGGTAGTGGTGGTGGTGGTTTGTTGGTTGGCCCATTGGTTGATTTGTTGGTGTTTTCTGCAGTCCCTGGGGTAGAATCTAGTAAGAGCCTTGCCTTACGGCACACTCCAGCCCTCAACCCTTCCATTCTTCCACTTTACACATGGTGGAGATGCTTCATAATACTCTGAATAGTTTTACCTCTTTTTCCAGATTAAGTAGCATTCCACTGGTAAAAATCGACTATTACACTGCCATAAACAATACTAAAATATGCACCATGAACGGAACTCTCTGAGCTCATAATCCCCAAAAGAGGAATTGTTGGGTCCAAAGATAGGCAAACTTAAGGCTTTATGGAAATAACTGTATGTTACCTTCTAAGATGGTTCCTTTTTATAGACCGCAGGGTGGGGCGTGAGAGAGAAATTCCCCAATACAGGAGTGGAATACAGCATCATTATGAGTTGATAGTTGCCACATAGAGAGGCAATCTTAGAAGAGCGATTGCTTACAAGGTCTAGACCAATAACTGGCCCCTGTGACTACCAGTCAGATGCCCCTCTTGCCTATAGAGAGCCACTCACTCCTAACAGGGCTCTCTCATATTGACTGTCAGAACCAAAAATAAGAATATGACTTCCAGGGCCCAAAATGTTCATATTCTTCCTGTAAGCAGTCAGTTGTACCTGAGTCAGAATGTGAGAAGTTTCCTGACAAACTCAACAGTTAATTTTTGGAAACACTTAGCTTTCGATGTCTGTCTCCCACTGGCTGGGGAAAGAAGAGGATTCCAGCTCCTAGGTTCCAGTCTTATGTTAACTTTTTTTTTAAAAAAACCCTATCTCCCTTCTGTCTCTAGCACAGTAGTTAGGAGTGGGAGCTCATAACCTTGCCACCCCAATTCTCAAATGCTGACTGTCTTAATCTTGTGCAGCAAGCACAGCTGTTGACTGCCTCTAGAGAAGGGGGAGCCATTTTTCCTTAAAAGTGTGGCCCCAGCTATGTTCACCCACTATGCTCCACAACAGTGGGTCCCAACCTTCATAACGCTGGGATCCTTTAAAATAATTTCTCATATTGTGGTGACCCCAGACATAAAATTATTTTCATTGCTACCTCATAATGGTAATTTGGATACTCTTATGAATTGTAAATATCTGATGTTCACAATATCTGACATTCTACCCCTGTGAAAAGGTCATTTGAACCCCAATGGGAATCACAAACCACAGGTTGAGAACCACTGCTCCAAAGGATAGCTCCACACCTAGGAGTATATAAGCAGCACAAATCACACTTGATGGTGCCTTTACAAAGAAAAAGAGTGCTAAGTGGAAAGAGTTGGAGGAGCAGTAGAGGATGAATCTGTTTAAAATGGGTTGTATGGAATGCTCAAAGAATAATAAAAAGACTATGTTAACTCCCAATCTCTCTCTCTCTCTCTCTCTCTCTCTCTCTCTCTCTCTCTCTCTCTCTCTCTCTC
>NC_034601.1:83993336-83998317 GCF_900095145.1 Mus pahari | reverse complement strand
GTCTGTGTGTGTGTCTGTGTGTGTGTGTGTGTGTGTGTGTGTGTGTGTGTGTGTGTGTGTGTGTGTGTGTGTGTGTGTGTGTATTAAGGCATGCATGGTCATGGCATACGTATTCATCGAGGTCAGAGGACCATCTCAGGTGTCCCTACTTACCTGTACCTTGTTTCAGACAGACCTTCATTCTGTGTGCACTGGCATAGGCTATGCTACCCTCCTGGTTTCATCCCTGTGATGGTTTATAGATGCTTGGCCCAGGGAGTGGCACTATTAGGAGGTGTGGCTCTGTTGGAGTAGGTGTGTCACTGTGAGCTTGGACATTAAGACCCTCATCCTAGCTGCTTGGGAGTCAGTCTTCTGCTAGCAGCCTTCAGATGAAGATGTAGAAATCTCAGCTCCTGCACCATGCCTGCCTGGATGCTGCCATATTCCCACCTTGATGATGATAGACTGAACCTCTGAACCTGTAAGCCAGCCCCAATTAAATGTCGTCCTTATAAGAGGTGCCTTGGTTATGGTGTCTGTTCACAGAAGTGAAACCCTAACTAAGACAGCCCCATCTTGCTATAGGAGTACTGTGATTCCAGATGTATGCTACCTTGTCCATCTTTACTTGGGGTCTTGGGATCTGAACTTAGGACCTCACATTGCATGACAAGTCTTTTCCCCACTGAGATGTCCCCCTCAGCCCTCATGCTAACATTTAAAGCAAACCATCTTTCCTCCAGTGGGACAACAAAATTCTGTAGACTATGACCTGCTTCTTTAATTCATAGACCGAGCACATGATGGACAGAGACCAGAATTAAAAGTTCTGTTTATTAGGGCCGAGTGAACTCCTTTCTCCTGTGTTTCCTCAGAGTTCAGACATCTTCCGGTTGTTTTGTTTATCCTACTATCCTAAAGAATCTCATGTTCACCAGAGGAAGTAATGACCAGCCTTGCTGAGAAGAGGAGAGAGTGCTCAGGGAACATTGTCAAGAAGCTAATTATCCACACCCACTAACAATGCAGAGATCAAGTCTATTAGAAGCTGATAGTACAGAGAGGGGGGCCTGAACCACAAAGCCAGTGTTGAAAGAAGTCCTGAATCGCAGCCTTGGTTCTGCCACAAACTTCCTAGCTGTATGACCTAGGGCAAGCTCTCTGAGTCCTGGCTGCTGTGCAGGGCAACTGTGTTAGGTCTCTGCATAGTCCATGCAGCAGTAGTGAGGAGAAATGCAGCAGAGGACCAACAGTGTGCTGTCCCCTGGGAAACACGCACGTGTAAAACTGGTGCTCAGTATTTGGTTTTCAAATCTAGCCTTCATTTCATGGTGTCAGAGTTTCTTGGTGTGCACAGTGCACAGAACCCAGGATAAAAGGCATTCTACCAAGAGTGCAATTAGGGATAGCCTGGCCTACTGCCCTGGTCTCATGCCCTTGGTCTCAGTGATGCCCAGGATGTTAGAAAGGACTGTAGACTCTGGAGTCAGACTTCCAGAGAAGTCCCTCCACACAGTCCCACTTCTCCTGTCCACCAAGCTGTCTTGCCTTCACAAGATTTTCTTTAATCGGTCTCCTCGAGCCTCAGCATCTATGATCCCAAGATCAAGATTCATCCTCTGGAGGGCTGGACCCCTTTAGGCTCTGAAAATATCTTCCTTGCTAAGAAAATCTTTGACTAACTCTTAGGATGGAGAACAGGGTCTTCATTACAATCAGATGTGAATTGAAGAGAGCCATGCACATGAATATCTGAATTTTTATGACAGTAACTAGGGGGGCCACTTGCTTTACTTTTCATCCTTCAAGATGAAGGATGGGTTACCTCAGGCTCTGTTTATATAGCACACATGCCCTGGATCCTTTAGCCCCTGGACTCTTCTAACTGGTTATCTAGCCTTTCCCCAACTATTTGAATTCCTGTGTGTAATAACTCATGTTTATGACCTGGCACCATATTTGATACTCTTGAAGTTTCATGGGTATGAGTTTATGGTGCAAGTTTCTATATAAGTAATGCCTTATGTGTGCATGGGTGTATACATTTTCTTTTATATGAGCTTTTAAATTAGTCGTTCTTTGAGAACATCATAATATACATGCTTCCTAGCTTCTGACTGCTCCCAGCTTCCTACCCCACCTCCTTTGCTTCCCTGTGACTTCCACCCCACCTCCTCTTCCAGGCTTTCCTCCACATTCTTACCTTTGGATTTTGTCTGTGTCTTTCTGAATTTGACCAGGTCAGCCTGCTTGACCGTGGAATTGGGACTGTTTATTGGAGCCTGGTAGTTTTAGCAATGGGCACACAATTGAAGACAATGGCTCCCCATCTCCCACAACACCCCAGTAGCCAGTAGATCATTATTAGTAGGTGCCACAAGTTCCTCCCTGACCCATGACTGACTGCTGAGTGGGGGCTGTCTTGTGCCAACCTAGAGTATGGTGACAGCTTCTGTGGAGACACCAACACATTGGCTGTGCCATGTCTAGACGACGGGATTTCAATGTCCTTGTCTCCATCTTCTGCTCTTTGCTCTTTCTGTCTTTTGTTCTCCAATGTTCCTTGACCTTAGGTGGAGTAGTGTAAATGATTTGTTTGGGGATGAGCCCTTGTCCATCACTTTTTCTCAGCATCTTTGCTGGCCTGAGTCTCTGCATCCACTTCTGTTCACTGCAATGAGGCTTTTCTGAAGAGGGTTAAGGGAGATCCCAGACCAAGGGAATAAACATAGATAATTTGGAAGGTAGCTTGACATTATGTCTATATGATGGTACGTTGTCAACATGGCATAATCTAGAATCTCTTAGGAAGAGGTGATAGGTTGTAAAGGTCAGACTGGCCTGTAGACGTATTTCAGGAGGGCTGTGTTGTTTATACCGCCGGAGGTGGGGACGACTCAGTCTACCATGGGCGGTACCATTCCTGGGCTTTGGGCCCTGGCAAGCATGAGCTTAGCAGCAGGCCTTCATGAATTCACTTTTCTACTTGACTATGGATGTCATCTGACTAGCTGTTTTACATTACTCTCACCTTGATTTCCCTGCCGTGATGGACTGAAATCTAGAACTAAATCTGAATTAAAATAAACCCTTTCTCTCTGTTGCTTTTTATCAGGGCACTTTATCGTAGCAACAGAAATGAAGCGAGGATAACCCATCCAGCTAGATATCAATAGCAGTTTTCCTCCCAGGGCCTATGATCTCCCAGGGCGTGAGTTTTGACCACATTTTCAGCACCAGGCATGGCTTTCCTTCTGCAAAGTGGGCCTTACATCCAGCCATGGATGGAGGTTGTTTACTGCCTGTGTGGTCATGCTGTGCGTGTACATCTTCATGGGTACACACATGCTCATGAGCACTGGGGCAGTAACAGAGCTGGCCATGGTGCATCCAGTCATTTAGTCTGTGTCTATAGAGCTGTCACAGACAGATACCATTGTCTGTACAACTGTCCATAGTGTGAGGAATTACAGCAGCAAAGTCTCTGTATTTACCACTGAGCCATGCTCAGTACTTAGACACAACTGAAGACTACAAGGGTCTCTTCTTTGCCTTGGTGACAAACCCACTGGCTTCATGCTCAGTCCAATGGGAAGTGGAAAATCATCACTAAAGCTCCATTTGCTCTCTCTCTGAGAGCCAGCAAACCCTACATGAAGTTCGGTGTGCATGTCCTCTAAACTTCCCCTTGATCCATTTCCTCAGGAGATTCATTTTCAGCATGTGAGCCTTCTGCAGATGCTTTCCTGATGAGCGAACGAGCCCATGGGTGCAGCTTTGCCTCATACTGACACCAATGTGACACCACTGTGCTCGCTCCACTCATCAGTCTTTCATCCGTGTCCCACCTTCTTTCAGGGACCTCTTTCCTGCTCTGTGCTCCAGAGAGAAGGTCCATTAGTGATAGCCTAGTGGGAAAAGCTTCTCTCGTAGTGGTTCGCCTCTTGCTCGTTTTGCTGAGAGGCGTTTCCGCTGGGCACCCGTGCTAGCTAAGGGTTGTTTACTCCTAGCATTCGGTGATAGGATTGTCCCATCTCTGAACTCCCACAGCTACCCTGTGGGGAAATCAGATGCCTCCCTAATTGTGGCTCTTCGTAGGCCATTTGTCTTTTCTCTTTATCTATTAGGTTCTTAGGCATTTCAGCTTGTGATTCACTGAAGAGCCTAACTCTGAGGACTGGCAGTGTCATCAATTCCAGAGAGCTTTCTCCGTCTGTTTCCAGCACCGGTCTCTTCCCACATCCCACTGAATGCACGCTCTGGAGCTTTCTGCCCCTCCCCCTCCCTTCTCTTCCTGTCTGTGCTCAGACTCTTTCTTACCAGATTTCACCTGCATTTCATCATTTCTTGCGTCAGCCCTGTCTAATCCATCTATTTGCACTCCGTTCTGAATCACTTTATCACGGATTTGTTCTCCGGAAATACACTTGCTTCTTTTCAATTCGGATTTATCAGTTTACATGGCTTCTTTCACTTTTCTCATGTTTTCAGGTTGACCTTTTTGTTTGTTTATTTGTTTGCTTGCTTGTTTGTTTTTTGGAAAGCTATGAAGCATATTTGTATTGTGTTTTTGTCCAGTGTCTTCCAGTTGCTTCTGCTGGGTGTGGTTTCGGCAGACTCTCACTGACAATACCTGTTTACTTATCTGTTCTGTGATTTGTTCTCCCTTCTCTCTACACACAAACATTTTGGAACTTTCTCTGAGGCCCAAGGCCCTTTCTTTGAAGCGTGTGCCTCTCTTGAAAGCATTTCCTTTGAAGGTGCTTTAGCCTTGAGACTTTCTGCATTTGTTTCTGCCAAATACCTGGGGCCCCTGCCAATCTGGCTTTAGAATGTCAAATTCTTAGCTCGAGCCTCTGCAGTCCACATTCATGCTAGGAACTAGAGCTCAAATCTGTGTGAAGGATGATAATAAATTTTCTGAACTCTCAAAGAATGTTTCTTTCTCCCCTTCCCAGAATCTCTCTCTCTCTCTCTCTCTCTCTCTCTCTCTCTCTCT
>NC_034601.1:83965295-83993288 GCF_900095145.1 Mus pahari | reverse complement strand
CACACACACACACACACACACACACACACACACACACACAAACACACACACACACGAGAATTCTGGTAATCTGGTCCACTCGTTCACTGATGTTGCAGGCCTCTGAAGACTCTGGTATGATGTGAGGTCATTTCTCCCATCAGCTGATCATTATACCAAACCCAAAGCTCTAGTCCCTGATGCAGCCAGATGACAATCAGCTCCTAGCAGCTCTGCAGCCACCTATCTAGACTGTGTTCCTGTGTAACTTGTGTTTATTTTCTTTGTGACCTGGGCTTACCCTAAGCTATGACCCTAAAAACATTTGATATTTTATTGAGAGTTATTGCTTGTTTTGAAAAGAGAGAGTTTTAGAATATCCCAGGAGCCATGATACTGCTAGCCCTTCACAGCTGGTGCCAACAGATGGCCCATGGAAGTAACATATTTTATTGTGTACATGTGTAATGAGTGGGCAGAAGTAGAATGGAAGAGGGAAAGCAGCCAACACTCATGGGTGCCTGCCATGGTCTAGCCCTCAGTGTCATTCACACCCAATGCTTTGAAGCAGGTACATCTTCCCCTCAGAAATTGGGCCCCAATGTGAAGAACCGATTCACCAGTGTGGTGAAGAGATGATGCCTAAGGTGGTGAAGAGCTGAGCCCTAAGGTGGTGAAGAGGTGATCCCTAAGATGGTGAAGAGATGATCTACCAGTGTGGTGAAGAGCTGACCCCTCAGGTGGTGATGGCACTGCCATCCACATCCTCTTTCCGGGAGTTATGGACCGATTCTTTATTCATGACCCTTTCCTTCCCACAGGAACAGATTTCCTAAAATTCAGAAAGTTTTTCAGTGTCTCCTTAACAGCAGAAGGTGGAGATTCAGGCTGTCTCCTCACTCAGTGTTGCAGAACCTATGGGCGTTCCAAAGCTCTAGGCAACGGTGGAAGGTTTATTACAGCGTCTGCCTTATTTTCTTTCATCTATCCTTTACCTAATTTTCTCCTCTACATGCCTTTTATAATCTACCTATCATCTATCAATCATCTGACCATCATTTATCATCTATCTATCTATCTATCTATCTATCTATCTATCTATCATCTATCCACCTATCATTTATCTATCAATCTATCATCTATCTACCTATCAGCTATCTATCAAACATCTATCTATCATTTATCTATCAATTTATCATCTATCTATCTACCAATCAGCTATCAATCATCTATCTATTTATCTATTATCTATCATTTATCTGTCTATCATCTATCATTTATCTATCACCTACCAATCTATCACCTATCTACCTATTAGCCATCTGTCTATCAATCATCTATCTATCTATCCATCTATCTTATCTATCTATCTATCATATATCAATCGCCTATCAATCAATCTGTCTATCTATCATATATCAATCACCTATCAATCTATCATTTATCTATCTACCTATCAGCTATCTATCAATCATCTACCTAACATTTATCTATCACCTGTCTATCTATTATTTATCACCTATCTTTTATCTATCATCTATCTGTTTACCTACCCATCTGTGATCTATCTCTAGCTATCTTTATATGTGTCTATCTTACATATTTTCTTTGAAAATTATAATTAAATCTAAGTAATCTCAGAGCAGAGACTGTCATCGTGAATCTCTGTAGGTTCCTCATGCCCCACCACAATGCAAACAATCATAAATGCTTACCATGACTCTAGGTGCATCCTCAAATTCCTCTGAATTCATTCATCATTATTCATCATTAAGAGAATCAAAATATGTGCACAGTTGGCAATCCTGTGGCCAAGCCACACTGTGTGGGGGCTGTGGCGGCACCTGTTTTGAAGATTAGGGTTGGGCATTCCAATCTGTTCATGCCATTTCAACCACATCTCCTTCCCGCCAAGTCAGCATGCCCCAGCCCCCATGGGCCTGGTTGTTTATTTGAGCATCTCTTTTGTCCTCCTCTGGTATGTGAAAGAGTGTGAGTCACAATCTCAGCAGATATGAATGTAACCCTCTCACATTCTCTCAGGTTTAAGGTTGGGACATAGTCTATCCCACTGCATCTGTTCACGAAGGCTCTGCGGGGGGGGGGGGATACCCCAGTGCGCAGGCATACTGTCACATGAGTTATTGCAAATCTATAGAGTTTCCTGATTGGCTATTTTCCTCTAAGACCGCGACTAAATGGTGCTTTGATGGTGCATTCTTATGCATTCACTTAAGAAAGACAAAATAGTGTGTCTTTTCCATTGGTGGAGTCTTGTAGTGTCTCTTCTGAAGGTTAATTTCCATTCATGGTTTTGAGAAAGTCCATTTTCTTCCCTGGCTGGTTCCTCTTTAGACAGAGTTTAACCTTGAGAACAGGAACTCACCAAGGCCCCTACTTTGCTTCCCAACCCTAAAGAGAGAAAAGTAAAGTCTTTGGGTCTCTCCTGTGATCAAAGCTTAGGCCCGTCTCTTTGAAGTGGGGACTGCTTCTTTGCGGACACAGTTCCTCACTAGTTTGTATCAAAAGCTTCTGTGTAGGTGAAGGAGGCAGAGACAGGTTCACTGCCTGGAGAGTAATCTCTTGAAGCATTACCCAGCTTCCATGCAGCCTTATTTGAGCTGGAGAGTAAGCTGGAAGGGCAGGAGCTGGCCTCAGCGCTGTGCCACCGTCTGAGACCGTTTTCTCTAAATGCCACTCACAGTGCCACAGGAGCTCTTCCTTCAGTGATTGAAGGCTCCTTCAAGAATTCTGTTTAAAAATGAATGCAGTTTGATTTAATAATAAATCTCCTTTGATAAAATTTTGCTATAATTGTGGCATCCAGAGTCAACAGAGTGAGTATCAACCCTAAAAGCATTCTCCAAGGATAGTTTCAGTAAAATGACCTTTTAAATATGTTATGGGAGGGTGCCTGCATGTATTTCTATACCACAGTGAGTGCTCTCAACCGCTGGGCCATCTCACCAGCCTCAGCCGGAAATGGATGAGACAGATCATGGTGACAAAGCAGAGCACAGAGGTGGCATCTTCTGCTCCACCCAGGGGCTTTGCCCTTTGAGCATCAACGTGGCTGAAATTCTATCCACCTCATAGGGGACCTCAAGTTCTAACCCTGGGAATCCTTCTCCCCCGACCCCAGCTCAGGCTTCAGGCATCTTGAGCTTCTCTACTCTCTGCTGGATCCTGGGGATGCCACCATTAACAAGACCCAGTCTTTGTCTTTCAAGAAGAGTGATTAAAGTGAGGTACCAGTGTGAGGGCAGATTCAGAAAGTACCAAACTACAAGGCTTTCCCTATACCGAGACTGGGACGGCCAGTTTAAGCCAGTAGAATCCTATCCTGAGCAGCCACCTCAAAAACTGCATCAGACCCTTGAAGGGCCAAGTCTTCTGCATACTCCTCCCATTCTGTCTGTAGGATCCCGACGTAAAAGCCGTGTATCCAGGAAGTCAAAGAAAGGCTGCCAACTCCTCAGACCATAACTTACGGCCCACGGTGGTGTTCACATTAAGCCACCATGTTTCTGGTAATATCTGAAAGTCAGCATACAATCACAAATCTCCTACGAAACAAGAAGCTGTTATTTTTAATTCAGAAGCTAACATCTGCCACATCTTCCCAGAGGTGTCCATGCTGCGCAAATTCTATCCATTCAATTTGTTTAAAAAAAAAAAAACCATAAATAGATTTCTCTATATGCGTGCCCCCCATTTTAGAGGGGGAAGTTATTTATACATATAAAATGGAATGATAAAGCTGCACCTGGCAATGAACTTAAGAGATATTTCTGTTAAGTGGAACTTGAAAAAGAGTGCCATTTAAGGGTATTTATTTGCTAGATACCAGTCATCAGTTAAAGATTTGGGGATATTTAAGTATCTTAAATGATTCACCAAGTACAGGCAAAAGTACCCAGCTACTGGCCAGCCAGGCTTAGCTGTTAATCTGGCCTTGAACAATGTTCTGGCTGTCAGTCATCACATTCATATGCGAGGCCGAGAAACAGTTCAAGGTCAGATAACCAAGAGGTTTGCTAAGTCTGCAGCTGGGACTCTCCACAGGGGGACCAGAGACAGCTGTGTCTGTTGTGAAGGAAACAGGCCTCATACCAACTGGCCCTTAGATGCTTGCCTGAGTCCCCAGACCCTGTACACAGGGCATCTCCAGGAGCCAACCCAAGCTTGTGGTCAGGATCTATTGGACACTGCTGGCCCTTAACAGCTGCTAAATCTGCTTGCTCAATGCAGAGGAGAGCCTCAAGATGGCATCCACGTAAACAAATGGCTGACTCAGTGAAGCTCAGCTGCTCATCTCCAAACCCACAGGGAGGGAGACATGGAAATGAATGCCACTGCCAGGAATGGGCCCTGGGACCATGACCCAGAATACCCTGCTCTCCTGTTGGGTGGGTCAGACCAGGTGGGACTCCACGGGCCTTGAAGACATCAGCTGAGATTGAAGAGATGGCTCTGAGTGCTTTCTGAGGGTCTGGGGTCCTCTGGGCTTACAAGGCCAAAGAAAGATGCAGTCTGTCCGTCTGATATGATAAGGACTATTATCTAATATTAGTCTCTGAGCTCTCATGAGGATGGAAATGAATGACGGCTTACCAGTACGCTGTGATGAACCAGACCCAAGAAGCGAAACTCAGATGCTGAAGCTCAACAGCTGCATATCAAAATATCACTTCAGACATTAGGACTCCTGCGGCCTGCATGTCCTAAGTCTAGGCTGAGGGCTCTCAAGTTTCTTGTTTCTGTAACTACAGGAGGAAGGGCTCCCAGCCACACACCCAACACCAGTGTAGCTCTTATGCCAGTTGTACTGCTTGTCTGTGTACGTACACACACACACACACACACACACACACACACAGAGAGAGAGAGAGAGAGAGAGAGAGAGAGAGAGAGAGAGAGAGAGATTGATTCAAACTTAGTAGACAATGGTTAAGAAAAATCAAACACTAAACCCCAGTCACCTTCCAAAAATCTATCCTGAAAGATCTCGGGGTTCCTTTTTCTTCTAAATGCTTTCCCACCAGTGAAAGTCACATTAAGGTTCTTCTGTGGACCTGGCACTGTCCACATGGCACAGACATGATGATGTGACTGCCCACAGTGCTGGTGGGACTGTCAGGTTGATACCACACTGGGATGCTCTGGAATAGAAAGACATTGTTCCACCCCCAGAGTCTTTTCTGAATAGTCAGAGCCCAAACTCTGTATGGACTGAAGACATATGAATTTAGTTTCCAGGTCCCATGGGCTGTGTTAGAGAAATAGAGAGCACATGACCTTGGGAAGATCCTGACTGCCCTGACACTCCATCTCACGTATCACTGGACCTTGTTAAATGTTCTACAGTAGGATGTGAACATTAAATCTGTTTAGTTTAGTAGAGAGGTAGGAGCGCTGGTCTCTCACGGTATTTATAATATAGTCAGTGGATTAGTGTTTGTACTGTTACTGTAGTAAAATACCCAAGGCTGAGTACTTACAAAGACAAGAGGTTGAATTACCTCCTGGTTTTGGAGGCATTAGAGAAAGGCCAAAGAGTAGTGATCCTGGCTGTGTCACTTCAGTGATGAATAGTGCCGCAGTGATTGACAGGAGTGTAAGTGGGAGGGACTGACTGGATACCAGACAGGACCCCAGAGTGAAGGCTCTTTCAGAACGATTCAGCTTCGTGGGAACGTACTTGGGATCTTGTTTGAGCTCCTTGCATCTCTCCACAAGGGCCCAGAGATACAGCAGGCTCTGCCTTGCACAGGCTCCACGGTGGCTAGCCATCCACGTGGGGCACCAGGCTTCACACTAGCACCTGGGCAGGAGGTTCAAACCACATCTAAACCACAGTTCTCAGTTACACTTAAAGCTCTGACACCAGTGAGATACATCATGAGGATTCGAAACACTGCAAGTTTACTTTTTTTTTTTTTTTTTTTTTTTAAATAAAATTCTCTTAGAAAAGTAGCTTTGAGGATCTCTGAGACCTGCTCCTCTGACAGGTTTTTACAGTGAAATTCCTGATCACTAGAGCCTTCTTGGAAACCTAACTGAAAGTATCAGAACAAAGAGTAATATAGTCCAGGTATTTAGAAAGAGAATGGGGGCGTGGTTACAGCGAAGAATGCTTCTAGCTGTCTTTCAGGTGAGCTCTAGAGTCTTCTTTGCAATGCCAGATTAGGTGGTGGCCGAGGCTAACAGCTGGGCCTGCGGATGTAGTCTGCACTTTGAAAAGAATTTTAATGTTCTGATTCTGGATTTCAAAGATCAGAATGTATCCAAAACCTGCTCCTGCCTAACTGCAAAGGATGTTGGGAAATTTGGTAGCTTTGATCCAAATGACCAAACAGCTATGTCAAGACTCCTCCAATTCAGGAAGAAATACTTCTTTTCCGGACTGTAGACTGTATCCTACTTCCTTCTGGGCTGTTTCTCACTTCCTGTTCTATCTTATTCAAACTTTTCTTCACTTCTGTTTGTGGGTGCTAATCGTGACGAGCCTCCTACATGGCTTGATAATCTCACTTATTTGATCTGGAAACAACAGCGGCTCTTAGCTGTGGGATAAGAAAGTTATCCTAGCTCTGGAGTTCTGCGGAAAAGCCTGTCCCTGAGCAAGTGGGCATTGCAGCAGGCGTCCTCTAGGCAGAGTAGTCAGGGAGGGAGTAATGATGGAGAGGAGGGCCACTGGAGTCACCACACAAGGGAGCAGAAGTCCCAAGGTCTTTGAGTAACACAAAGCTTTCATGAGTTCTCTGTCCCAGAATACATCTCTTTCAGCTTCCTGACTGCGGACACCATGTGACCAGCTACTTCATGTTCTTGGTAGATGGCAGCCTCAGAGTGTGAGCTGAGGTAACCCTTGCTCCTTTAAACTGCTTTGTCGGGCACTATGTCACAAAAATAACAAAGTCATTCAGAGAAGCCCCATCTCTGGCACTTCTGCTGCACTTTAGAATGTGTTCATTTGCTTCTCTGCCCACCATCATGTTCCTGACTGTAGGGGGCAGGGTATCACATCAGAGCAGCCCTCAGGTCAGCAGGATGCTCGGAACAACACACACCAGTGTTCTTCCCTGCAGTGTAACGTACATCAAAGCCGGCTCTTACTCTCAAAGGCAGAGCTCACAGCCCCCCTGCACATGTGTGCATCTGTCTCTCTCAGCCACCACGCGTGGAGCTCAGCCAGCACTGGACAACCCTTGTCACCATGCCCAAGCTCATTGTTACTATTTTGACAGCAGCAGTAACTTACCAGCAAACTTTGGCCTTGGGGGAGGGAAGGCCTGTGTTCTCACCCACATCTGGGATGGCTGCAGAGCTCAGCACAGGTTTGTTGGTACCAACAATATCCCCCAAATGATTTCCTTGCACACAACAGAAAAGCCCACAAGGCAAAAACATCGCAGTCATATAAGGGGAGTTAGTAATGGTTTTACCCATTGTTTTTTCCCAGTTAATGTTTATACAAGGGGATGCCCTGGTTACCAAAGGAACAGATGGGATATACCTTTGGTTCTTTTCTCTTGCTTCTCTTGTTTCTAAGATTGGCTCGCAACACTGTCAAATGTTCCAGTTCCTTTGGGTTGGATAATTTATTAGATAACATTTTAAAATTCTAGGATATACTCTTTACTTTCTCATTTGCCTTTCTTTGTGAGTCACCCTTTCTTTTTTCTTTCTTTTTTTTGTTTTTTTTTTTTTTTGTTTTTTTGTTGGTTTTTTGTTGGTTTTTTGGTTTTTTGGTTTTTTGAGACAGGGTTTCTCTGTGTAGCCCTGGCTGTCCTGGAACTCACTTTGTAGACCAGGTTGGCCTCAAACTTAGAAATCTGCCTGCCTCTGCCTCTAGAGTGCTGGGATTAAAGGTGTGCATCACTACGCCCGGCGAGTCACCCTTTCGACATGATGTCAATCATGGAAGTTGGAGATTCTGAGTTGAACCTGATGGATCCTGTTGGGTAAATCTTTGCTGTATCCGTTCGTTTTCTCACTGATGTGACTAACACCTAACACAAGTAACTTAAGGAGAGGAGAGTCTGCTTTGCATCTTGGTAGAGTCCATCATGACCTGGAAGGCACGGGAGCTGAGGTGAGAGGCGGCTGCCCACCCTGCATCCACAATCAGGAAGCAGCGAGAGATGGAAGTGGGAGCTTGGCTCCCTCTCTCCTTTTTACTCACAACCTTCATTTAGGAAAGGTCCTCCCATCTTAATTAACCCTGTCTAGAGAACCCCTCACAGACATGTCAGGAGGCTTCTCTCTTCAGTAATTCTGCCTCCTGTCAGCTGATGATCAACAGAAAGCATTGCCCTCTCACAAGTGAGTCAAAATCTAATTCTCTTCCTGGATCACTAAGGATGCTTAGTGAGGATGGCTGTCCCTGTGCCTCACTGTTAAACAAGAGTCAGTGTGAGTTAGGAAAGAATAGAGACAGCATCGGTTTGATTTAAGTCAAAGCTAACAGGAAAGGGGAACTTCAGTGACTTTATTTTTTATGTGTAGTGTATACATGTGTGAATGGGTGTGGTGGCATGAGCTGGCCTTCTGTGTGTACTATATACATTTGTGCATGGGTGTGGGTGGCTGTGACCTTGTCTTCTTTTACTAGTCTCAATCTCACTTTCTGAGACAAGACTCCTTCCCGAATCTAAACGTATCCATTTGGCTAGGTTGCCTATGTAGCAAGCCCTTACCTCCTTACCTCCTGCCTCACCAGGGGTGGGGCAGGCATCGCTGCACTTGGCTTTCCCACAGTGGTTGATGATCCTTCAGGCTTGCAGCCAATCACTATACCCTGGAAGCCACCTTCCTAGCACTTTGTTACGTTTTTGTTTGTCTGTAGCCCTGATGTGCTATGAAAGTTATTCACTGTGAGGAGTCTACACCAGCCACCCGGTTGGTGGCAATCTTTGCTATTTGGGATTTGGCAATGGGAAACTCGCCAGACATGAAGAAGGAAAGGATTCACAGACGTAAGGAGTGGCGGACCCCTGGAAAGTGGACTTCCGCAGCACAACCTTCCCCAACGCAGCGCGGTTTGACATTTGGTTATTGCTTTCCTGTTTCCCAGAGCCATGAGCTGTTTAGAGCCAGGAGAAATTTTGCTGGGACATGAAGTAATTCTAGTTATCCCTCTAGATAACTGAGGGTTAGGAGAGTTCCGCAAACAAGAGCTTCAGCTCACTGTAGACTCGCTTGCTTTGCTATCGTGGGTCTGTTTGTTGTAGAAACTATATAATAGGGCTAGTTTTTCAAGTTTCTTACTTGGGAACACTCATCCCTATCTAAATGAGTTGTGTTATTTAAAAAAAAAAAATCAATGACTCTACTTCAAAATGTTCCTCACTTGCATCAAAATACTACCTTTTAGATTCATTATATTTCAGCAATTTATTTCAAGATCATCGGAGACTAAAGAGAATAAATGGGAATTCCCCAACTGAATCAATTTGATAAGGCAGATTCTTTGTTTTTGCTAAATGTATCAACTTTTATTTGAATTATTAAATTATTGAAGCTTAGGTGGTGCAGCAAATTCTGAGTACCAGGTACAAGATAGCACGGATTGGAGCAGTTTATTACTGAACTCTGTGCCCATGCTCAAAAGCCTGTATGAGAGTCCAGAAAGTCAGAGCTACCCATGTAAAACGCCATGCTAAAATTAAAGGGAGACTGTGCTGGTCCTAACGTCATAAAGGCAAATCATAAGTTCTCTTCCTCCTCAGCCACTGGTCAGACTTCTTTCCACAAACCCAGCCTTTCCCCTCCCCTGTCTTCCTTCTTCCCACCTGTCTGGAATTTCCAAGGCACCTGAGCTGAGGCCAACAGCCAACCCAAGGAGAGAATTGTTTGTTATGAACTTATACATGCAAACATATCAGCATTTCTAACTACCTGTCCCTGAGACTGAGATGGGCAGTCTCCCCACCCTCCTCTTCTTGCTTATAGCAGCAAATGCTGACGATCCCCAGCAAGCATGCCCTCCCTTCTTGGGCCCCACCTCCTCTGTCCCCAAAGTAAATAGAAAACCAGGTGTGTGTATGAATTCTAATGAGGCTAGGGTGAGGGTGGGGAGAGGAAGAGAGGGAGATGGAGAGTCACGGAGACTCAGAGTAAAAATAGGACCAACAGGAACTGGGAGTCTGGGTTTCTGTTTCTTCTCCAAGAGTGAGTCCTTGATGCTGTAGTCTTTGTAAGCAGAGCAGTCATGACACTGGGTAAGAAAATAAGACATCTCAGGTTCCTCCACAGAGAATATGATCCCTTACCCTCAGACTTCAACCCACAACCTTCATGAAAACAATCAGTGGGAAGGAACAAAAAAGAATCCACCTCAGACTTTGTCCAATGATGCTAACACAGTTAGTTCCTTGATGGTCTTAAGTCAGTGATGTCACCCATGTAGGAATATCTGCACCCTGTACTGCTGGTATCCTTCAGTTCCATCCCACACCACTGAGGTGTGTGTGTGTGTGTGTGTGTGTGTGTGTGTGTGTGTGTGCCTGTCTGTCTCTCTGTCTCTGTCTCTCTGTCTCTTTGTCTCTCTCTGTGTGTCTGTCTCTATGTGTGTGCCTGTCTCCTCTCTCTCTCTCTCTCTCTCTCTCTCTCTCTCTCTCTTTCTCTCTCTTTCTCTGTGTGTGTGTGCCTGTCTGTCTCTCTGTCTCTCTGTCTCTCTGTCTCTCTGTCTGTCGGTCCATCTGTCTCTCTTTCTCTCTGTGCCTGTCTGTCTCTCTGTCTCTCTGTTTCTCTGTGTGTGTGCCTGTCTGTCTTTCTCTGTGTGTCTGTGTGTGTGTGTGTGTGTCTGTCTGTCTGTCTGTTTCTCTGTCTGTGTTTGTGTATGTGTGTCCGTCTCTCTGTCTCTGTCTGTGTGTGTGTGTGTGTCCTGTCTGTATAGTTAGAACTTCATCTGTCACAGCTTTGCTTCCTAGAACTTGAACTGCAGTACCCAGGGATGTCGGGCCACCAATAAATCAAAGGCTCTTCTCAGAAGCTCCATTCAGCTGTCCAGGCAGGATGGTGGGAGCTGCCTCTGTTGAGTCTGACAGACGCCCACTCAGCCCAGCTGCAGGCTATCTAAGGCCGTAGCCCAACATGGCCGCTTGCCCAGAAACAGGCTCAGCCACTCGCCTCCCTGGACAGGAAGGAAGTGCTCTGAACAGAGCAGAACAGGCTTCTTGCCCACACTGGGGGTTGGCTTGGGAATCTTCCTCTGGGTCCCATCTTCTACTTGCCTTGGACAGAGCTCAGCAGAAGTTACCAAACTTCTACTGACACACAAATCTGGGCCTTCCCTCTAGAGGCCAGTCAGCGCTCACTCACTGTGTTTTAGAAGCAAGCACTGCTCTCTCTTGACTTCCTGTGATCAAACATGCTTGTTAATAGCTTTTAGTAAAAGTCAGATCTCCCAGTGCACGGCTCTGGTGCACATGGACTGAATTAAGAACAGGGGATTGTTTTCATGTCTAGAACTCAGCTAATGCCAAAACAAATGTACAGTAAAATACTGCTGGACACTCCCACCCCCACCGCTTCCCTTTCTTGCCCTCACGGGAGATCATGGAAGACACTGAAGGAAGTTAAGGAGTCAGAATGGTAGGGATTGAGATCCTGCCTGGGGGAAGTGTTGGGTCACCTCAGAACTTCTTAAGTTGTCCCACTACTTTTCTGGAGTCCAACTACCTTAGCTCTCTGGGGTGTCGCTCTACAGTATGTGTTGATGGCTGAGTGGAGTCCTTCCAGAATAGCTAGCTTCTTGCTTCTATTAAATATTTTCTTCATTTAGACTCCCCACTTCTTGGAGGAAAACTCTCAGAATGTGTTTTTAATACATGGTAACTCCGAAAGCCCACAGGCCTCCCTGTCTTGTCATTTAAAATATATAGTTGCCCTTGTTAGATGTTTTCCGGGGTAACCCCAATAAGAAAACAAAGCATGGCACAGATATTCAGTTAAAAATGCCTTCCTGTTCATTTATAATCCAGTTGACTGGGTGTCCTGCATAATTTTTTGTGGGAGTTGACTCAACAGGTCAACTCATTGAATAATCTGACTCTTTAACATACAGCGGAACCCATCTGAGAAAGTGATTGTTCCTTTGAAGTGTTTTATTGCTTAACTGCTTCTAAATGGGAGGCACTAAGGATGGTTGTTCTAACTACCTCACCTGATTCCTCGTTGCCAACTTGCTATCAGATCACAGGAGGCTAAAATTGCTAAGCTTCGATGAGAACCTAGAGACTATTTCTAACTCATTTTCTAATAGCTTCAAGACCTATTGACTCTAATGGGAAGAAAATTAAATTCTAGTCCACAACTTTCTAGAACTTTCTAGATCTTCCTAGTCAGAAACTCTTAAGTATAAAGAACAATATGAAGTTCTGTATGTGAGATCTAGAGTCAGGAGGGTTGCCTGCCACTTGTGGAATAGTGCCCCACGAAGGCTTCCTCTAGCTTATTCCAAATTCCCAATGTTGTGGGGGTACAGTGGACTGGGCAGTGTAAAGAATCAAAGACCCGCAAACTTTCTTTACAACTCACATGCCAGTGTCAATGGAGCCTGGGTCTAGTTTGCAAGCATTCTCAGATCCAGCACTCAAGATCTAAAATTAAACTCAACGATCATCAGTTGGCCAGGCTCTACCACAGGAAGATCTCTGAGTCAGCAAGAGGCACAGCACTGGGCCACAGCTCTCCCACTGCACAGTGGCCCAACCAGGAGCTAAGAGCTGCCAGGGACTTAGCAGCAGCTGGAGCGGAGTGGGGCACAGCATCCAGGACTCCTTGCTCTCCCTCGAGGAGAGCATTCTCTTAAACCTCAAAAGGAACAGAATAATCCCCCGCCCCGCGAGCGACTTTTGTGTGCACTGTTTTTTTGGTTTTTTGGTTTTCTTTGGGGGGGGGGTGGTATTTAAACACGGTCTCGTTGCCCCACAGAGTCCTGCCGCCTGCTCACATCCAGCATCTCCTGGGAAATCCTGAGAGATGCTTTATTTAGAAGACACTCAGCCTGTGAGTCATGCAATTTTCTGCTGTGTTTTTCTTCTTCAGTCTTCCTGCTTCCATAAACATTTATGTGAAGACAGGCTGTTTCGCTGTGTTTCCAGAATCGTCCACCACAGCTGTTCCCTCTCCACCTGAAGTCATCAACTTTCGCAAAGAGAAATATCCCTTGTTTGCTTTTAAACATTGATAAAGACCAAAAGTCAACACATAAATAGGACTGAAAGACAGAGAGGTGACCCTTTGGCAGAGTGGCCTCTTGGCTCAGCGGGTTCTCATGAACCCCAGTAAATCTTGACAGTAGTTGTTTAACACTGGCATGCATCCTGTAGGCAGAGACAGTTTTGTAACACTCATGAGATCCCAGGCCAAAGGAATCAGCAGTGATTTTGTCTCCCACAGGATCCTTGGAAAGGTGATTTCTTTCATTGTGAGGAAGGGGAAAGGAAGCATCAGGCATCGTAGGCAGCAGACTATAACTTCCTGATCATATTTTCCTTTAAAAATGGACACTTCAGTCAGCCCACAAGTAGCTTTTTATTGAGATAGAATTCTCCAGACCTAAGCCTTCTGGCATGGTCTGGTTTGGTCATGCTCCACCCTGGGGAAGGCATACAGGATTCTAAACATTTGGGGAATAGGCAAATTTTTGTGTGATCTAGTCTGTCTGTCTGTCTGTCTGTCTGTCTGTCTGTCTGTCTGTCTCTCTCTCTCTCTCTCTCTCTCTCTCTCTCTCTCGGGGCCACAGCATGCCTCTCCTAATTGTGATTTCCCAGCATCCCACTTTACAACAAACAGCAGCCAGAAGTTTGCCATTCTTGTCTTTTCTCCAGTGCAGAGTCATCTGTTTTCCTTTCGGCTATTTCCCTCTTGTGTTCTCACCGCATCGGCCTCCCATGCTGGAGAATGCCAGAGCCACGTTTCCAGTATGTTGACCATGTCACTTCTATGGAGAATCTGTGCTCCTGAGAACGAACGCATTGCTTGAGTGAGGGGAAACATCCTGTACTTGTTCATATTCATCTGTGCTCTCCTTGCATGGGAGCCTCCTGAGCTGAGGGCAGCAGTGGGATGCAGTGGTGGGTGTGAGCTACAAGCCAGCCACATGACTTCAGCACTCAAGCCTGGTTTTCCTAGGTGTGTGGGCTTTGGGAAGAAGTGTTGTTGCTAGGCTCAGCGAACTCTACCTCTCGTTCATCCATCAATAAAATGGGCTGAAGGATGGGACTGAGTTCCCTGCACTTTTTTGTGAGGATTAGAAGAGATACAATTTGACCTTAACTCTCAGTCCTTACGGTGAAAATCTTCCTATTGTCTCTATTGAGTGTTCGGGCCCAAGAGGGCACAATCAACAGGTGACCACAGTGACTTTGCACACCATGATGTGAAGTAATGGATGTTATTAAAGTGCACTCCTTTGATAAAACCTTCATAAGCACTTTCCCAGGCTAAGTGCAACACAGAGTGTAAGAACAAACAAGGAAAGGGCTCCAGGTAGCTTGGAGTCTAGAGGGAGATCCTAGGGTATGGGGGCAGGACAATCTGTCTTCATCAAAGAACTTTTGGGTTGAGTCCAGTTCCATTAGCCGGGAGGGACTAACTGGCGAGTGGATCTTCTCACTTGTCAAATGGGAGTAAGCACTCACCAGGTCATTAAGGAAAGGGATGATGAAGGTCTGGAGATGGCTCTGGCAAGTAACGTATTTGCTACACATGTGTAAGGACCTGAGTTCAAACCCCAGGACACACATTAACATGTATTTGTAGTCACAGCGCTGTGAAGGAAGAGACATGTTCAAGAAGTATTATGGAAGTCCTTAAATAGCCAGAACTGACTTATGAGCTCCTGCTCTGCCCCCTGGCACTTACTGAGCATCCAGCCAGCCCACTTAGTGGGTCCCCAGCCAGTGGAAGACCCTGTCTCAAATAAAAGAAAATATGGGTGACGGCTGAGGAAAGACACCTGAGGTTGTCCTCTGGCTTCTGTCTGCACACAGCCATGTACATGTGCTGCGCATACATGTACATCTGCACATACACAAATATGCCCATAGTTAGAACTGATTCCTTCAGATATATTTTCTACTGTTGTATACATATTGCATGTGTTTATGTAGTCAGAGATGGAAATGGAAGAACTATATGGTCTGAGGAGACGATCTGCGTGTCAGGGAAGGTGTAGAAAAAAAAAGAGAGCGGACATCAGAGGGGTAACTTTTTAGTGAATTGATTCCTTCAGACTGACCTGAAGGCATACCCATGGGAAATCATCTTGACTGATGATCGATCTAGAAGGATACCAAGCCCACTGTGGGTGGCACCATCCCTAGGTGCTCAGGAAAGCAACCAGAGCAAACTGGTGAAACCCGTTTTCTCCTTGGTTCCTGCCCTGAGTTCCTGCCTTGGCCCCTTGAAGGTGGACTGTAACGTACAAAATGATGTGACTTCTCTTCTCTCCTCAGCTACTTGTGGCCATGGTTATCATAGCAACAGAGAACAAACTCCAGCAGTTGTCTTTTCCAAACTGGTATCTCTAACTAAAATGGGTAGGCAGCTAACATCAGTTCACTCTCCTCGCTGAGCTAGTTATATCCCAGTTGGTGTTTTGAAAAGTGCTGCTTTTTATCTAAAATACCTATTTCATACCAGAAATTGTGTTTTTCAAATTTTATTGTGTTCCTAAGACTATTTCACACATTTCTTTAAGAAATACACCTTTAAAGGTTGTGTGTGTATGTGTGTGTGTGTGTGTGTGTGTGTGTGAATCAATGAAAATTCTGGCTACACAATTCAGAAAGACTGACATCTTTACTATACAAATGTGTGTGTGTGTGTGGGGGGGGTGGCTCCAGGTCTAAACGGGAGCCTCTGTAAGCAGGAAGTGCTCACATTAGTATGACTGTGAGGTTTTCCTTAGTCACTGCAAGTGTCTTGGAACCATATATATGGTGTGTCTATGGTGGTGGCTAATTTGCAGTTTAAAGCCCATAAGTCATCTCTAGGCATTTAATCCATCTACAGCCCTGTCTTCCTCCTATCTGCCTCCCACGGCCGCTTCTGCTTTCAGTCTGTTCCCCTGTTGGAATTTGCCTTGTATACATCAATGCAGCTCTCATAGTAGACACAGGGTATGAACCATGTGTTCTCATCTCATAAATTTAGACCCCACTGTGATCCAAACGGCATTTTATTCCTTCCTGTCCTTTCTTTCTCCTGTTCCCAAAGCAAGCAGAGAAAGCAGAGGCACGATGCTGTCCAACAGTTCTGTGATGGTGCTCACGCTGTCTGTCCACGCTGTCTGGTGGAAGGTGCTGTCTGCTCCGCTTCCATTCCATTTGAAGCTATGACTGATGAAGTTTTCCATGTCCTCGCAATGACTCAGCCAAGGTCCCCAGGGTATTTCCAGCCTCTGATGCTTAGTTCTCTTGCTGTGCTTATTCATTCCCAGTTGCTGGGTGGATGGAGCCAGAACACCAGTGAGCAATGACTCAGTGCTATATCAGGAATCCCCAAGCTGACTCAGACCGCCTTCTCTATGTTCACCTGTCGGAAGCAGAGCTGAGGACAGCACAAGTGCCTCTGGGGGGGGGGGCAGGGCTCCAGAAACTGCCATCGGATTAGAGCCCTTTATCCCTTTCTACTTGAGGGCTTTCTTCCTTTGAGTGAGCTCTCTGAAGCCAAAGGCTGGTTGGTGTTGTCATCATGAAGTCACCAGTGACCTTCTTCATGCCAGGGTGCAATGAAACCTTTGTGTTTGACGACTATTGATTGAATAATGGCATGATGTAATGTTGAAACATCTTAAGGATAGTCTTGTGAATGGTTTTGCTGTAATGCAGAATGAAGTACTATAGGAAGAAAGTATCTTAGCCTTATACTCAACAATGTATTCAAATGTCTTCTGAATAAGGTATGCTTAAGAACATATGAGGAGAACTTAACAGACTAGACCACACACAGCTTCACCAGCACATAGCCTTATGACCCATCATTCTGGTAATCTGGGCTGTCCCACACCCTGGTAATCTGGGCTGTCCCACACCTGGTTTTCTGGACTATCCTATATTCTGGTAATCTGGACTGTCCCACACCCTGGTAATCAAGACTGCCCTACACCCTGGTAATAGGGACTGTCCTACACCCTGGTAATTGGGACTGTCTTACACCCTGGTAATCTGTACTGTCCCATACCCTGGTTATCTGGACTTTCCTATGCCCTGCCCTGTGGTTTCTGCCACTGCCATTCAGTCCATTCATTTACCCTCATTTTGACCTTTCTTCAAAAGTGACATAGATGATTTAAGTATGTGCATTGTGACCAGTGTCTCCACACAACTCTTAGAGTCATTGATTCAATAGAAATACTGACAAGATTCAACATGGAGCCAAACCCATGGTTACAGTTGATTATGATGAAAAGACACAAGAAAGCCACAAAGCAGAAGGTTCCATGAGGTACAACAGGGAGCAAGCTAGACACGAGCTTGGAGGAGTCCCCTTTCCCAGCATGCCCACACAGGGTGTGCTTCTCTCCTCCACAGGAGACCGGCTGTAACACATATGCGCTGCTGGAACTAGGAAGACCCAGGACTGAAGGTGTTCACAGGCTGTTCACAAGGGCGCTTCTCTTTGCTGCATGTGAAAATTCCAGACGCCTAAGAGGAAGCCCAGTGTTCAGCATCCGGGATCTTGGGTTCCCACGTGGCTTAGGCATAGCCAACCATTCTTCTTGGTTAGAAACAAATGAAAACACTGTGAAATCTAAATCTTCAGGTTTGCAAATGGAGGCAAAGATGCAGCTTTTCCAAAAAGGCCTGCCTAGAAAGGCCTCCACTTGGAGGCCTTCAGGATCCTGGCCAGGGTGCTGAGCTTCATCTATGTCTAGAGAACAATAGGCATCCAGGAGATGGTATATGCAGTAGGGTGAACGGAGTCTCCTCCAGTGGTCTTACCGCGGGTAGGATGGGCGTGGTTTCCTCTGGTAGGATGGGCAGAGTCTCCTCCAGTGGCCTCACTGCTATGTCTTCTCCTTTCTGTACACACCTGTCTCATCACCTCATTGTCTCCCTCTACTTTGGAATGTTCCAGATTCCCAACATCAGCACTACAGGGCTGGTGTCTTTATTCAGACCTGAGCATCTCCTGACAGAGCCTTTCCATCATTCTTATGGAAGCAGCCTTTCACTTGGCCATATGTTGAAGGTTTAATTTAGTAGCAGTCTCTACATTGGCTAGGATCCTTATCCATCCATTTCTATTTTCAGACCTAGAACCTTCTGGTCCCTTGTTTGAACCAGTAAACGGTTCTGTAGAATGAGCTCGCACTGTTAAATTCCTGTCATTCGTTGACTTATAGTTCCAGAGCACTCCTAACTCTGGAATGGTGATGGAGAGAAAATAGTACTACTTTGTTTGTTTCTATACCTCTAATTGTTATAGTGGCACCAAACAATAGCAAGTTCCCCTGACTATCTAGTGAGTTAAATCAGGGCGTGTGCATGTGTCTGTTTATGTGTGTAAACACATGGCATGCACACACCAAGGTACACACAGAATGAGCTTTTCTCCATAATTGATACCTGTCCACATATTCTAGTCACTTGGGAAAAAGATGAAGTGGGAGTTTTCCCTGAATTATCTCCATCAGTCAGAGGTGAGAAGCTTTGCACGTCCTCAAGCATCTCATTCTGTTTCCTGTGGTTGTCACTGCAGCATCACAGTGACACTAGTGTATGTTCACCAATGTCTAGCATATATATATATATATATATATATATATATATATATATATATATGCCTGATAAAGTAAATGAATTCCCAAAGATTGTCGTAAAGCTTCATTTCTTTGGGTGGGGGAATTTAGTCTAGCCTATGGTGTCATAAGAGACATCCATGCTGGGGGTGGAGTGATAATCACTGAGTTCCAAAAAAGCCTTTCATGAAGGCTTGAAGAGGGAGAGAAAGCTCCAGGGACAATGGGAGTTCCACAATGCTGAAGCCTGTGAGTCAGGAAGAGTAAGAATTTCCATGGGAGGATGGGGGCGCTGGGCTTGTCAGGAACCTGGCTGTTTCAGACGGGATGGCAGTCATCTAAGGCTCCCTTCAAGCAGCATCCCATGCTTGGAGGGTTCTGGGACTAGGCGGTTCTGGTGCCTCCAAGCAATGACTTTCAGAGGAACAGTGCTGAAGGAGGAGGCGGAAAAGGAGGAAGAGGAAGAGAAGGAGAAAGGGGAGGAGAAAGAGGAGGAGGAGAAAGAGGAAAAGGAGAGAATGAAGAAGAGGAGGAGGAAGAGGAAGAGGAGGAGGAGATAAAAGAGGAGAAAGAGGAGGAAGAGGAGGAGAAAGAGGAAGAGGAGAGAATGAAGAAGAGAAGGAGGAAGAGGAAGAGGAGAAGAAAGGAGGAAGAGGAGGAGGAGGAGGAAGAGAAAGAGGAAGAGAAGAAAGGAGGAGGGAGAGGAGGAGGAGGAAGAGAGGAAGAGGAGGAAGAGGAAGAGGAGAAAGAGGAGGAAGAGGAGTGGGAGGAGTGGGGAGGCACTTGCCCTAATCTAGTCCTGAATAGTTCATTCATGGAAGAGGGAGTAGAGAAGGTGGGGGGAGTCAAGATGTCTGTATGCATGTAGTCAACAGAGCTCAGAGGGTGCCTAGTCCTGGGCAAAGGAGAAAATTGTAATCCCAAACTCTACTTCTCCCAATTAGGAATGAATTGAAGGAGGCCACACAGGAAGGACCAGTTATGGAGGGATAGTGAATTCAGCATGAGGAACATGAAGTTATGAGGTGCCCATGACTTACACGGCACAGAAGAGCCAGCTAAGTGTAGACATCTGAGGTCTGTTGCTCAGAGGCAGTGTTAATGGCCCATGGGGGAATAATCTCTATCTGGTCATAAAGCACTTGATGATCATGGGTGAATGAAATCCTGTAATGACCAGGCAAAGCCAGAAGACACAAGTTAAGCAGAGACTTTCGGGCAGCAATATTTCCCTGCTGAGTATAAGAAAATATTTCTGTAAAAAGAAAGAGGATGAAAGCACTGAGGGTCTGTGAAACTGGAGGTGTGGGATGCGGGGCTCAGCTTTAGAGAAGAGAACTCTCAAGACCTTTGCAGGATTTTGGAGGCAAGGTCTGATCCTCCCAGGTTACCATGGAAAGCCCTCCATTTGGTGTTGGGTGGGCCCCTTGACCCTCCTTTCATATTGCTCCATCACTGGCAAGTCAAGAGTGACAGACTGAGCTTGGCCTTGTAATTCTCAGTAAAGCACTCACTGCACCTCCCTGAGGGGATCTATGGGTTGTTGATGAATCAGGCTGCAGAGTTCGTAGGGAAGAACGGGATGGGAGAAAAGCATGCCAGGCAGCAGGGACTGCTAACCCTGCAGAAGTGAGGGGCACGGCCCATCTGGAAAGGAACTTTGAGCGAGGAGAGAAACTTGAATGCCTTTGAGCGAGGAGAGAAACTTGAATGCCTTAGCAGTCAGAAATGCAGCATCCTATGAGGATGGAGAACACACTGGTGGGGCAGAGATGATGAGCCGGAAAGGAAAGGGCAAATGCTGTTAAAGGCTGTGTCCTCCGGAGAGAAAAGATGCCTCCTGCTCTGAGAGAATAGTCACCGGGATCAGGATGGGTCCATTCCATGCCTTTCTCAAAACTGTTTTAACATGTTGCCTGTTTACTTCTATTTCTTTAGGAAAGTAGTTGATGGGGTTTGGGTTTTTTTTTTTTTTTGAGGGGGGCTTTGTTTGTTCATTTGTTGTTTTTAGCTTATTTGTTGTTTTGTTTTTGTTTTTGTTTTTTGCTTGTTTTTGGGTTTTGTTTGTTTTGGATGTTTGTTTTATGTTTTGTTTTCTAAAAACTGAGGCATTTGTGGGATAGAGCTATTAAAGAGAACAATGAATATTTGCAAAAGACATTCGAGAGACAATCAGCTGCCCAACAATAAGAGAAAGAATTGCTAGCAATATCAGGGACCCAACCATAGTTGCATTGGAGCGTGCGCCTGTGCTGGTGTTTGGTCGAGTTCAGAAGGTTGGATGGCAAAGAGGTTTGTGGTGTGTGATCAAGCCATGGAGAAAAGGAAACTGAAAGAGGCAAACTGTGAAACAGCTGAGTCAGCCAGGCTCTCGCTGGGTCCAGAGAGTGAATTGTGTAGAGGAAATAAAGGAAAATGACTCCAAATGTTCATTCAAGTACACCATTTGTGTGTATTAACTCACAGATGGACAATTCCAATGTTTGCCTTAGAAGGAGTGACGGTAAAGGGGACCACTAGAGATGAAGAAGTGAAGACACAGAGAAGAGGAGTTGGCAAGATGGCTCATCGGGTAAACACACCTCACACCAACCAGATTGCCTGAGTTCTAGCTCCACATCCCAGGGCAGAAGGCGGAAGCCAATTCCAACAGCTGCCCTCTGACTTCTATCTACATGCACCATGGGTACATGGTGAGACACATGCATGCACATGTGAATGTGTACACACACACACACACACACACACAATAATAATAAACTTTTTTGAAAAAAAAAAGAGGAAGAAATTAGAGATGATGTCATCCTCAAGAACCCCAAAGTCACTGACAGCAGTGGATTGCTTGAACTGGGGTGAGAGGAATGTTGTCTCTGGGATCAGATTCATCATGGAGTGGAAGGTGGAAGACACTGTGACAGAGAGAAGTGGCTCAGGATGGTGGAAAGAAGGCAAACTCAAAGCAGCAGTGAGCTCTAGCAGATGGGCTTCAGTGCCTCAGTGGAAACAAGAGCACAGTTGGTCTATCTCCGGCATCCACAGCTGCAGGGGTGGTTATCATTTTTTTTCTAGGCAGGCAGAGAACTGTTTTTTTCCTGCAAAGTGCTTAGGTTCAAAAGAGTTTCAGAGCCAGACATGCTGGTGAGCTTCTGAAATGCCAGCAACTGAGGTAGGAGGCAGGATGACGGGAAACTCAGGGCTCTAGAGTGAGTCGGGCCAGCCTGGGCTACAAAAGGGCTTGTATTGAAAAACAAAAGCATCGATTAATTTAAATAAGTGCTTCAGGGGACTTGCTTGTTTGATTGCTTATGTGAGCTTCCAATGTGTTTGTGTGCACACACAAAAAAAAATGTTATGAAGATGAGGCCTAAGTCAGACCATGGAAGCTATTTGTACTTCATATATACCACATGTAGTTAGACTAAGGTAATTGTATGAGATTATTTTGGTTTTATTGGTGTTTTTTTTTTGTGGTTTTTGAATACAGGGTTTCTCTGTGTAGCCCTGGCTGTCCTGGAACTCACTCTGTAGACCAGGCTGGCCTCGAACTCAGAAATCTGCCTACCTCTGCCTCCCAAGTGCTGGGATTAAAGGCGTGCGCCACCACGGCCCTAAATCTGCCTGAATTTTTACTTCAGCTTGCCACATTGAGGTTGGGGGTAGAGTTTTCCATTTATAACATCATTGTCAGAGCAGAGAGAGGTTCAGGTTTGGGAGTGTTCTAGATTCCATACTTTTGGATTGAGATGATCAGCCTAGTATTGTTCAAAAGGAAAATAAATTTACTCAACCAAACTGAAGTCACATTCTGTGGCTGAAATCCATACAGTCAACTCCAAGGTGCTATGAGTTAACTCTCAGTGTTTGGCGGGTGTGGTCACAGCCTCAGAAGGTTCCAACAGTAGTCAGAAAATGTCTGTATTTAAACCAACTTGACAGGCAGGCTCGTATATATGAAACACTTTTGTCTTTAAAGAATTATTACATTCTCGCTGTCTCTGTCAGTCATTCTGTCTGTCTGCCTCTCTCTCTCTCTCTCTCTCTCTCTCTCTCTCTCTCTCTCTCTCTCTCTCTCTCTCTCTCTCTTTCTGTGTGTGTGTGTGTGTGTTTTTATTGTTTATGCTTGTGTGTATGCACACCTGTGCATGGCTGCAGAAACTTGTGGAGGTCAAAGATCAACCTTGGATGTCACACCTCAGGTGCTTTCCACCTCGTTTTGAGACAGGGTCTCTCACCAGCCTGGAATTCATAGCTATGCTGGCTAGCCAGTGAGCTCTGTGGACCTTTCTGCCTCGGCATCCCTAGCTCTAGGATTAATAGCTCATGTCACCATGCCCCGCTTACATTTACACGGCTTCTGGGAATCTAACTCAGTTCCTTTCCCCGGTATGGTGAGCATTTCAAAAACTGAGCTGTCTCCTTAGCTCCTCCATTATAAGATTCTCAAAACTAGTTTTGCCAGTTAATTTCAAATATAAATTCAAAGCTTGATTTTAGTAAGACTGGGTGCTTTTCAGCAACTTCTGCCTGATGTACCCAACGTGCCATGGTCTTGAGACAAGCAGTTTGGAGTAGAGGTTACTTTCTTCTAGGGGGAAATTCAGTTGCTAGAAGTGACATTCAGTCTATTACCAGTGGTAGCACACTTTCAAATACTAAAATCTGGTTGTTACTCAAGAGTAATGTGTGATTATTTAGAATAAGACATGCAGAAGCCATCACGACACAAAGCAGCCCATTCATATAAATAGATAAACGACCACAACATCCCACCGAAGGAACTGAAACGTGTCAATATACTTGCTCTGCCCATCACTGCAAAGTTTTTATAGGCTAAGCAGCAGCACCCTTGGCAGTTCTGGTGCCTGAGAACCAGACAGTCATGCGCTCGCCTGACTTACATCTTTCCCTAGGATCACTCCCCAAATACTTTCTAGAGCGGTCACTGTAGAAAAGCAAGGTTGCCATAGAAACGGGATGACTGACAGGCAGTTGGCTTAGGCACAAGATGGCTGACAGGTGTTTTGCACTTGCTGTGTTGGATTCTTTTGAACATATGGAGTCGTTTAGGGATGTCTTTCAGCCTCCCTGGGACTTCAGGTCCTGGGAACCGTTATCAAGAGACTCAAGAGCTCATGATAATAGCATTTGGTGCGCACCCGGCATTAAAGCCAATGCCATTACTTGCCTTTAATTTTTTTTTTTTTTAACCTCGAAGTATTGAAAATCCTAAGATAGATGCTTTCTTCTTCACATTTTAAAATGTGAAGAAACTGTCATGTGACATGGGACGAGGTGCTTGAGGGCTTGATGACCTGGGATCTCTGGAAGCCACATAATGGTGACAGAAGAGAACTGTCCCTCTCCAGTAAGCCGCCCTCTGCCCTCAGCTCTTGAGCCATGTGTTCCCATCCCCCAATCATAATGAATAAAATAAAGGTTTGTGGTTTTTTTTGTTTTTGTTTTTGTTTTTTGTTTTTGTTTTTGTTTTTGAGTGAAAACCTGAAGCCTCGAAGATTGAGCAAGCCAAATCGCTAAGGTATTGAAGGTCCAGCCAGGATTCAAACCCGGTTCAGCCCCCACAGTCTATGTGCATCAATTTCTATGACCTTGGAAGAGAGATTGCTGTGGACAGATCTTCAGGAAATGTCGGCTGGTAGACCTTCTCATGGTCTCATGTTTGCATTCCGCTATCCACAGAAGATGAACATTGACGGCCCTAAAAGTCAGATAGGGTGAAGAAAACTTTACCTCATTAACGAAGTATTTTCTTTGACGTTTTTCTTTTGTGTCTCTGTTTTTAAACGTCTATCATCTACCATCTATGCACTGCCTGCTTGCCTCTCATATGCGTACCTTTCTATCTATCTATCTATCTATCTATCTATCTATCTATCTATCTATCTATCTATCTATCATCTATCTGTTGCAGGATTTTCCCTGTCCAATTACATTAGGGCAACAGGCGGCCTGTGATTGAACAGGGAAAGGAGAGGCAGAGCTAAGAGTTTCAGGGAGAGAGAGCATTTTGGGGGAGAGAGGATGAAGGTCAAGATGGCAGTGGTGCAGATGTGACCCAAGGTGGCTTTAACCAACTACAGATAGTTATGATATCATAAGATTAGAATAATTGGGATGAAGCTTTTATCATTACCAATTGGCTCTGAAATGATTGTATTGGCATCTTGTAAATTGAGAATATATTGATACATAAATCTGATTGGTTAATTATAAGGTTCAAGAGTTTTTCTTTACTTGGTTACTAGAATGTGGGACTGCCTGTGGTGGAAAGGGAACTAGTGGCTCCAGGGACAAGTGAGCCAGCCTCTGCGGGGCAAGCTGGGAAGAGTTACTTGCGGGGCAAGAACACAGGAGCACAGTCTGGCCCTGCTGGGGAGTTGGCAGGCTGAGAGAAGCAGGAGTACGGAGAGTTCGCGGGTTATTTTTTAGTATTTCCTGCAGCATCTATCTATCATCTATCTATCATCTATCATCTATCTATATATCATCTATCTATCACCTATTTATCATATATCTACATATCATCTTTCTATGTCTATCATCAACTTGTTTTTAACTAATTATTTTATGTACTTGCATCCCAAATATTGCCCCTGGTTCCACCTCTCATCAGCTGTTATCTGACTGTATGCCTGCCCATACACTGTGCTCTCTCTTTAGATATCTATCTAGACCAATACATTATATTTTATGTAGATGTAAAATGATTGATGGTTGCTTAGAAGGGATATTGTGCTAATAAAATAATTTACACATACCCCTTAAGTTTAGGGTATATATAAAACATACATCCACGTTTGTTTATCCATCTGTTATATCAAATTTCCTTTTAGAAAGTGGGGAATGTCTCTTCTTCTTTAAGTCTCTCTGACACTCTGGTAGATATTTTGGTTATCTCTTGTTACACACCGAATGTCTGTCAACCTAAAATAGGAGCATATCATTTGTAATGTGAGCACTTTTTCTTGAGGCCCACTGAGTTTGAAGGGTTCTTTTCTCCTCAAAGGAGATAGGGGATTTTCAGTTGTGAAGTTCACGTATCCCCAGCCTCCTTTGAGCAAGGCCAGGTGTTTCATGCTATTTCTCATCTGCCCGTGGCTCCCTCAGGGAAGAAGAGCGGAAGTGCAGTTTTGGCATTTTTGCAATGAAAAGCATCAGAAGATGATCCAAGAGCATCCTGAGGCATTCTGCAGAACCCAGCGAAAACGATCTACAAACAGTAACTTGTTCAATATGACACAAGACTCATCTTCCCCTCTCCCTTAAAAGTGCCCCCTCCTTCTCCTGTTTAAACAACAGCTATCTCAGATATAGCAATGTCACATTGGACGAAGTTCAAACTATACACACAGAGAGGAAAGTGCAGCTGTCAAGGAACCAATCCAGTCAGAAGTGCCCCAGACAAATGGCTGCACATCACTGCCTGGTTTTAATTAGCAGCAGACACTGGGCTGGTTTTACTCCCACCCCCTTCTTCGGTAACTTTAAACAAAGTGATTTGTAGTGTTCTGTCTTCTACAGTATCTACCCCAGTGGAGACAGAGGATGCTCATGGAAATAGCTGGAGCCAAAGTTCAAAGCAGATTACAACATCTAAGGGATACCTTGAGATTTTTATCTTGGCCCTGGAAGAAGAAGGAGTCAAGTTTATTCATTGTTTCTGCTAAAGGGCCAGGTCCTGTGAATAACTGGGGTTATCCAGTTATTAGTAAACTATATCGTTAGTCATGTGACCTCATTTTCAGGACATTTTGTCCTGTAGATAATAAACAAATGCATTAGGCTGCAAATAGCTTCAGTTGAGATAATCTGTTAAAGCTTTGTTTAATGAGAAATTTTCTTTAGTGAGCAAAGACATTCCTCAGCATGTGAAGGCTCCCCCATGTGCAGACACATCTGTAGTTATCAAAGAGCAAAAATGTTATTGCCAAAAGATACCTTAGAGGTATGCAACCTGGCGATTTCAGTATATACATGAAGAGGAGAGGGAGGAGGAGGAGGGGGAGGGGGAAGGAGAGGAGGGGAAAAGGAGGAAAGGGAGGGGGAGGAGGAGGAGGAGCAGGAGCAGGAGCAGGAGGAGGATATTACATAATATTTAACCAATGAACATGGCCCATCAGGTTAAAAACTAACACTTTTCTTTCCTACTTGAAAAACTGCATACACAATACCCCCTGTCTTGTTGGCCAGTTAATCACTAGAGAAAGCAGAACTAGAGTCTGCCATCTCCCCCATGTTGTGCTTGACATAACTTGCATGAGTCCATTCAACATGGACCTTTGCCTCAGGAAGGAAAGGCTATTCATCAAAGAGCAGCACACTTCTTCCTCGGCCACACCGTTCTCCAGGAAGAGCATGGTGTAAAAGCCTACGCTCACAGGCTCCAAACCAGTCTGCTAGGTCATGTCTTGGGCCCACTATTCACTGGCTTGGTAGAGTCAGAGACATTCAACTCTCTCTGACTTGGTTTCCTCATCCAAATAGCAGACAGGCAGAGTTTAGACTGAGTTCTGTGGATAGTCTGTCAGTAGCACTATTTCCCTTACTTGACTCGGTCTAGCTCCCAACACCACGATGCCAAGACCCCCAGGTGTCTTCCTGGGTGTTTATTGTTCTGTTCTATCATTTTGGATCTATTTGTTAAACTTTTTATGTCTTCTGAGAGAGAGAAGACTTTGAGATACTTTCAATTTCAATGAAAGATGATAAATTTAAAAGGGGATTCAAGATCATATCTGCAAGCCATCACTCAGTGCCACTTTTGGGGCTATCAGAGGAGACAGGTAGGGTGCTGTCTTGTCCCTAGGTGTGTACTCGTATGAGGGTGATTCCACACTAAGGTTACTCAGGGCTCAGTGGATAAAATCAGTTGCAACCAAGCCTGACAACCTAATTCGGCCCGGGGCTTACATGGTGAAAGGAGAGAACTGACCCCAAATGCTGCCTTCTGGCCTCTACACGCCTGATCTCTCACATGTTACATACACAAGTGATACAATAAATAATTAACATTTACAAAAAGCAATACACTCAAGTTTTAGTAAATTCTGACTGCTAAAGGATACCTATCAGCGGGATATTGATTATATAATTTGGTTGAGAAGTTACACATGTATCGTAGTCAGTGTATCAGACACTGATAAATTGTTGGGAGTTAGCAAAATGAGACCAAGGAGAAAGAGTTCCCCATTCCTTACCTGTGTATGGTCCATTCCTTACCTGTGTATGGTCCATTC
>NC_034601.1:83963683-83964840 GCF_900095145.1 Mus pahari | reverse complement strand
TCCATTCCTTACCTGTGTATGGTCCATTCCTTACCTGTGTATGGTCCATTCCTTACCTGTGTATGGTCCATTCCTTACCTGTGTATGGTCCATTCATTACCTGTGTATGACCCATTCCTTACCTGTGTATGGTCCATTCCTTACTTGCATATGACCTATTCCTTATTATGTGTGGCCCATGGATGAAGTAGAGTTTGCAGTTCTTAATGCTGTTGTAAGAGAGTACTTGTAGCTGAGTGTGACTAGAATATTATTTATCTATAATATGAGGAAAGTGTGCTGGCTATTGAATCAAGCTACAACCAAGTCACACAACAATCTTATAGTGTGTAATTTAATCTCCCATGGGTCAGAAGACACTTAGGATCCTTGTAATTCCAAATTTGAGATTACAAATGTCAATTAAAATGGAAGTGTATCATGGTTAAAACTGTAAATCCCCAAATATCCCCCGGGTACACTAGTTACCTTTGTTGATTGAATAAAAACCACTCTTTATTTTTATTTTTATTTTATAAGACTCAAAGTGACTTTGTTCTGGCTTATGGTTTCAGTGATATGAGTCCATCATGGAGGGGAATCATCATAGCAAGCAGCAGACATGGCAGCAGGAGCAAGAAGTTCACACCTCCAACCAAATGCAGAAACTAGAGAGTGTGTGAGAAGTGAGGCCACACCACACACACACACACACACACACACACACACACACACACACTCACACATAGTATACTTCCTCCCGCAAGCCTCCACAACCTGATGTCCCATAACCTCTCCAAACAGTGTTATCAAGCATTCTCCAAGCCGCCACACCAGGGTTGAAGGTAGAATCCACCACTCACTTATGTATGATCTTTACTGGGTCCTTCAACATTCCTTAATGCTGGCTTTCTCATTTCTTTCAAAGCAAACGTTGTAATAGTCATGTCGTTCAGGTGAAGTAGGATCCACGGACTTAGCACCCAGGGCATACTTTTTTTTTTTTTTTAAGAAACAATACTTTATTTTTAAAAAAATAGAAAATACACTTTTTTTTTAAATACCACAATTCCCTCACTCAGAAATAGCATCTTGGTGTGTGCGTCTGTGTACAGTTTTTTATTATTATTTTATTAGATATTTTCTTCATTTACATTTCAAATGCTATCCCGAATGTC
>NC_034601.1:83953570-83962543 GCF_900095145.1 Mus pahari | reverse complement strand
GTCCCATTTGTTGATTCTTGATCTTACAGCACAGGCCATTGCTGCTCTGTTAAGGAATTTTTCCCCTGTCAGGGCGCACTTTGACCTTTGGGAATGATCATCCAGCTGTAGTCACTATTGCTATACTTCTCTTTTTGGTTTTGGTTTGGTTTTTGCTTTTCGAGACAGGGTTTCTCTGTGTAGCCCTGGCTGTCTTGGAACTCACCCTGTAGGCCAGGCTGGCCTCGAACTCAGAAATCCGCCTGTCTCTCTGCCTCCCAAGTGCTGGGATTATACTTCTTGGCAAGAGCAAGCTAGTCATATACTGGTAGATTGTTCAAAGTAGACCACAGCGTCCTCATGAGTAGAATAATCTCTTGGATAATTATTTCAAGTGGTATATCCATTTGCTACCCACTCACCACAACAAGGCTTACAGGTTGTACCATGGCTATCACATGTAAGAAAACTCAAGAAGGAGCATTATCTACATGGACACTCCATGCCCTGTTTACACCCTCCTGCCATTCGCTCATGTCAGTGCTGATGGCTCTATGTAAGATGCTCATAGCCCAGCACCTTCTAGAAATCCTCTAGAATGCTTGCCTTTGGAACTGACCTCCGGAAAGAGTCAGGATAAGGCCAACTTCACATCGACACAGTCTGACTAACACTATCCATATAAGGCTGCTCCGGATTCAGCTATCAGTTATGGAAGAGACATGTGTAACATGCAGTGTAAGTAGGAAAGAACTCTGGGTTACATAAGATGCTCAGATTTGGGACATCATGGATTGCTATAACACTGTCTCACACACTCTGATTTGCATACTGGCCCAACAGGAAAAATCTATTTCTGCAGAACTTGCTAGTAAACCTGGATTTTCTAATGTGAGGATTATCACTTGCCGATTTTTAGACACATTATCCTATTTTTAGATACATTTTCTTTTAAAAAAGGACAAGAAAATCCTTGTGATCCGTGACTTGAATATGTGAAGTGTTAAGGAAAGATGAGTGCTCCATGATCAGACATCACTGTTGTGCACAGAACAAGTTGTAGAATGGTTATAAACTTGACCCATTTTGAAGAGCAACCACAGAGTCACTGGCCAAGCATGCTGAGGGCCCCACAGACCCAGCCTGAGTGAGTGAATCCCAAATACCTCTTCAAAGGCCAGAATCTCTCTGTTTTTCTCTAAATGCCCTCCATTGACCTAGCAGAGAAATGAATGCATCATTTCTACTATTTTATCCTCTAACCAAAATGACAAATGAGAAAAAATAATGATGGAAATACAAAATATTTCATTAGTAATGAGTGCTGATGTAGTTAAAATAATGACCTCACAGGAAACAGCATTTTGTCACAAAGATCTCAGGTCTTGGGGTGTTCCAGCTATCCCTTGAGAAAGCAGTTGCCATTTCTGTTCCCTGCCCCCTACTTCTAAAGTGTATTTCCATCAAACACCCTTCTCAGCATGACTGCTTTCAAGAGTTGTCCAGGTTCCATGGCTCAATTCTGTTTCTCCCACACCAGGAACCCCCTCCATTGTCGTCTTCGGTCCCAACAGTGGTGGCCTGTCTTTCCCCATGCTCACTATGGTTCGCCCCCAAGTCACAGCTTCTCTGGTCATCTTCCTTCAATCTTTAACTTTGTATATTTATCCTTTAATTCTCACAGTGGCCCTGATGGGCAATGTTAATGTTATTCTTGTTCTGAACATAGGAGAAGCTGAGGCTCAAACAAGGTTAGCATCTGTAAATCTAACACACCCAGCATCTGTGCAAAGCTCACACACCTGGCATCTGTGCAAAGCTCATACACCCAGCCTCTGTGCAAAGCTCACACATCCTGCATCTCTGCGAAGATCACATAGTCAGCATCTGTGCAAATATCACACAGCCAACATCTGTGCAAAGATCACACACCCAGCATCTGTGCAAAGATCACACATCCAACAGCTGTGCAAAGCTCACACACTCAGCATGTGGGCAAAGCTCACGAACCCAGCATCTGTGCAAAGCTCACACACCCAGCACCTGTGCAAAGCTCACACACCCAGCACCTGTGCAAAGCTCACACACCCAGCACCTGTGCAAAGTTCACATACTCAGTACCTGTGCAAAGCTCACACACCCAGCATCTGTGCAAAGATCACACACCAGCACCCGTGCAAAGGTCATACACCCAGGTGACAGAGAAGCAGTTGTGTGATTCCAAAGCCCTGGCTGCTCATGTACCCTCCTGAAGCTCCATTTTAAAGCTGTCCTGCCATTCCATTGCTCTCCATGAGATGTTCTCTCATTTTGCATCCTGTCACCCTTTCCAAGGGAGCATATCACTCTTCCACTCATGTGTATGTCCTGTAGGGAAATGACATTTGTCAAACTTCTTACTTTGGAGAGCACTCTGAATGGTGTGTCCTCTATGAAAAAAATCTCTCAGGCTAACAGACTCAACACTGACACACATTCCATAAACAGGGCTCACATGTTAGCAAAGCGTGTCAACTTTCTGTTCTAAGGTAAGTGTGTATAATGTATGACATAAATCTTGGTAATAGTATAACTAAGATTTACCAAGACAGCATAGATCTTGGATTCCCAATACACATGAAGGTAAATTTGAAGTAATGACTATGGTAATTGCTTGTGTGTTAAATTACTTTTCCTTGTCTGTACTTGACAAAAGCAATGTAAGGAATGGAATGACGGTCTTAGTCTGCATTACAGAGTGAGTCCACAGAGGCTGTGAGAGTCTGCAGGACATGAGAGACCTGATCACACTGAGGTCACAGTGTAGGACATGAGGGTGCTGCCCACACTGAGGTCAATGTAACAGGACATGAGGGAGCTGGTCACACTGAGGACAGACAGACATGGTGCAGGACATGAGGGAGCTGGTCACACTAGGTCATGGTGCCAGCTATCTGTAGCAGCTGTTCACACTGTGTCCACACTCAGGGGGCATAGAGTCATGGATTCTGGTGCTCAACTCTCTTCTCCTTTTCTATTCAGTCCAAGACCCTAACCCACAGGATGGTGTCACCTGTACTCTAGTGAGTCTTCCCATGTCAATTAATCCATCTTAGAAGCTCCCTCACAAACACATCCAGATGTTGGCTGCCTACATCACTAGATCTTATCCCATTGACAGTGTGATTGATCAGTGTTGGCGTGATAATAATTTCACAATGTTACTATATCAAAATGTCATGTCATGCACATTGCATAGTTACAATTTTTACTTCTCAGCTAAATTTCAATAAAGCAGGTAGAAAATATGCCATGATGTTACAGATTCGGAAGCTGTGCCATGAGAGGTGGGCCAGCCATCAGTGGGTATGGCACCAATGGCAAGTCCCACTGTACTTCTATGGCTGTTTCATTTAACACTTTTTTTCAGAACCTTCCTGGTTCTTCCCACCTGCTGCTTTTTCCAGGGACTGCTTTCTGTGAGTGGAGTTATTGGTGGGTAGTTCCCCTTGAATTATCCGTGTCCTGTGCAAATTTTACAGTGTGGGGGTATATCTGTTTAAACATCCTCAACCTTACATGAAGTCTTGGAAGATTTATGATCCTAGATTTTTCTTCCCAGGGTGGTTTTGTTTGTTTGTTAAGTGAAGATGACTTTTCAGACACACACAAAACGGGAGTGGGTATACAGAAAACACCATCTACATCTGGAAGTTTTGTCCACTTACTTTCCTCTATTCTGTTTCTACCTATTAACCTCTTCCCTCCATCTGCCTTATTTTTTTTATTATTATTATTTTCTTTATTTACATTTCAAATGCTATCCTGAAAGTTCCCTANNCCCCCCCTGCTCCCCTACCCACCCACTCCCACTGCTTGGCCCTGGCCTTCCCCTGTGCTGGGTCATATAAAGTTTGCAAGACCAAGGGGCCTCTCTTCCCAGTGATGGCCGATTAGGCCATCTTCTGCTACATATGCAGCTAAAGACTCAAGCTCAGGGGTTAATGGTTAGTTCATATTGTTGTTCCACCTACAGGGTTGCAGCCCCCTTCAGGTCCTTGGGTACTTTCTCTAGCTCCTCCATTGGGGACCCTGTGTTCCATCCAATAGCTGACTGTGAGCATCCACTTCAGCGTTTGCCAGGCTCTGGCATAGCCTCACAAGAGGCCACTATATCAGGGTCCCTTCAGCAGAATCTTGCTGGCATGTGCATTAGTATCTAGGTTTGGTGNCTGATGATGGGATGGATTCCCGGATGGGGTAGTCTCTGGATAGTCCATCCTTTCATCTTAGCTCTAAATTTTGTCTCTGTACCTGTATCCTTTCATGAGTATTTTGTTCCTTATTCTAACATCTGCCTTATTTTTGATGCATTTTGAAGCAAATTGTAGCTATCAGTGGATTTGATTTGTAACTAATTCCACGTGCAGATCATTTTCATGAGTTCAGTGTCTTCTGTACATAGTGGGAAGATGCCTACAGTGAAATGTATACATCTGGCACGTACCACTCTGAAAGTTAGGGCGAGATGTATATGCATGTATAATTCAACACCTGTCAAACTAGGACGAGGCTGTCAGTAGAGTTCTCTCACGCTCCTGCCCAGTTCATCTCCATTTAATTAAAGGCCGACAGGTCTTCCTTTACTTTTGCATTATTCATGGAATGCTGCTTACAGAGAGAAGGTAACTTCGGATTTATTTACATGGTATGGTTGAAATTTAGAGATGAGTTAACTATTCAGAGCCCAGCTTCTTAAACTGTGGGTCATAACCCTATATGGGGAGTAATGAAAAATCTGACAACAGTACAGAGTTTCTGAATATGCAAAAGCCAAAAAATCAAGGCCAAAGAAAATGTGTGGCAAACCCTAAGTCACATCCTGGGACTCCACGACTCTTGTCCTGAACCCGACTTGAGAATTTCACACAGTGGATGCCTTCCCACCATACAACACTGACAAACGCTGCCCAAACACCTTGGCTCAGATTCTACATTATTGTATGTTGTGAACTGTAGTATTTTTATTGAGATATATACAAGGTGTTCTGCTTGTATAGAGGCATAAAGGCTCAATTACAGAAAGCTTAGCCACTCGGTTCTTCTCTGCTGCCATTCCTGGGTGAGAACCAAATTCAAACAATGAGGAATTGGTTTGTGTTGAAGTTTTGATTTTAAGAGTTACTGACTTGAGTCACATGAAAATACATGTAAGTGTAGTTTGGCTTGGGATTAATACAAAATTTCTGACAGTGTGGGAAATGGCTCTTATGATCTTTCTGCCATCTCATGCTGCGGAGTCATGAAGTACCACTCTCAGCATTGACAGTTATTGCATCAAAGCATCAGTCAGCACTGAAGCTATCCCATAGCTCTGCCACGTCAGACATTCAGACAAGATGTAATTCTTTAGATAAATATAAACATGCACATCATCTCATTGCTGTACACACTGGCTTTCTCCTTTAATGAACAATAGAATATTTTCACCAAAGTGATGCTATACAATTCATTTCTTTATTACTTGTCATCAGTGAGTGTTTACTTTGGTGGGTGGGTGGTTGTTGATGTAGGGTCTCATGTAGCCAAGGCTGCCTCCAACTCACAATGTATCAAAGGCTGGCTTTGAACAGGTGATTCCCCTGCCTTCACCTCCCAAGTACTGGGATTAATTACAGGCTTGCATCACTGTGCTCAGCTAACTGTTCAATCTTATACTTATTTTATACACCTGTGTACGAGAGTGGCTATAACATACGTCTTAGATAAAAGGGGTCATGAGTGCCAAAATATCAAAAGCCCGGAGCACAGAGCTTCACCCATGACGTGCACAACCCACCTTTCAGAACAATTCTCTCCATTAGTCCTTTCTCTGGACTCTGTAACACTGGTTGATGCTTGACAACTCCAACCCCCAAACCCCCATGATTGCTTGAGCTGTCTAACAAGCTGATTAACTTAGGAAACACTTTGTGCCTCTTCTGTTTGGCCTCCCCAGCTTCCATTTTGCAACTGAAGTTCCACTTGTCTTTGGCATGGGCTTGCTGGGCACTGAGTGTGAACAGCACGGGTGCAGAGATGATTCACAGCAGGTTAAGCCTGGAGATTTCCCTGCACTCATCCCCCAAAGGTTTCTTGGCCCAGTCTGGCATTGCCCATTGGACACGGGGTACAGTTGGAATGCTAGGGACACCTGTTGAAGCTGTGGTGCACAATGCCCAATTCAAGTCTCCTGTGAGTCACCCAGCACAAGCTCCTGACTGAGCTGCCTTTGCGTCTGTGTCACAGGATGCCATGCCCGGCATGATCCTTGCTGGCATGAGTGGTGCATTCCACTGCAATTAGTGAGGTTTTGTCGGATATTCCAACTCCAGGAACCTGCCAAAGAAAGTTGAAGAAGGAGGAGAGAAGGAGGAAGATGAGGAAGAGGAGGAGGAAGAGGAGGAGGAGGAAATGAAAAAGGAGAAGGAGGAAGAAGAAGAGGAAAAGGAAACGGAGAAGCAGGAGAAGGAGCAGGAGGAGGAGAAGGAGGAGGAGGAGGAGGAGAAAGGAATCTGTAGTAAAGGGCTCTCAGTCCTGTGAAGAGAGCCTGTTGGCTAGCTGTAAATTTTGAACAAATTGCACAGATGCCCTTGGACAAAGTGTGACATCTCTGTGACACCATGGGTGCCCATCTATGGGTAGAGGGAAGCTCTGAAGGAGGATGCTGTGAAGCAAGGTGTCTCTAGATTTCTCAGACCCCTTCAGCGTGTCTGCTGCATTGGCTCAGAAGCCTGCTCCTTCCCTCCTCACCTACAGCTGATGGGTGGACACAGGCTCTAGGTCCTCGATGAGCATTCTAGAGCAGTATCACAATGGCAGAAATCCCTGCTAAGATTCCTTGGTGTGTACCATATAGGGCTGTTGAGCTTCTAGTAGGAAGCAAATACCTAGACACTAAGTGCTTGAATCTGCCTAGAGTAACCATCTTCAGCCCAGGAAATTAATCAAGGATAGAACACGTGTGAACTGGCAATCCTTACGTTTGAAGGGACAAGTGGGAAAGAATGTTGTCCTAGAGTCTGTTGTGAAAGAATGAATAAAAGAAAGAGTGAGTGAAAGGCAGGTCTGGACCAGATGACCTGGTTTCCTGAGGAACCAGTGAGGTAGGGGGAGGACCAATCATTGTTTGAGTTACTGATGCAAATGGGACACCCAATAAATACAGTGGTGTTTGGGGCGTGGGAAGGAAGGTGCATTTGGAGTCTCCCTGTGCAAGACAAGAGATAGCGTATTCACTGGGGAGATAACTCTCTTTGTGGAGAGAAGGCTTGGGTCTCAGTGTCCCTGCAGAGGCAAGGCCTCTCTTACCTGGGAGAGTCATCCCTTCACTGCAGCAGATGTAGTTCCCAGCAGCTAGAAACACCTGCATCCTCTGGTCCTCCCGCTCTCTGTTCATTCCAACGCCAGGCTACAGCACGTGCTTCCAACGGAAGGAGGAGGAGGAAGGAGCTCAGGGACACCCCAGCTGGATCTTCCATGGCGCCCACTTGTGCTGTGGCTTGCTGCTGCGTGAACCAGCTAGAAAAACCCTGGCATGTGGGTCTCAAGTGGTGAATAATTTTGAGATCTGACGTCTCTGAGAGCAGGTTCTCCCGCTAGCCTTCTGAGGACCCTCACTTCCTGAGGAACGTCACAGCAGAAAGGCGGAGGTTGAGAGGAACGTAGGAAGGAAGACACCCTCCTCTGACTATACTTCCCATACCATCCCAAGATGGACACTGCACACCCCAGGCTGCAACAAGCCATCAACATGACAGATTCAGGGGCCCGTCTTGTCTTCCCACGTGTGCTCAAGCTGTTTCCCCTGCCCCGGGGGAGGGCGCCGGAGACTTTCACACCTCCTTCCTCTGTCCCTTCCGATACCTTCCACATGTGGGACACAGGGAGGCTGAAACATTTTCCTTTCTTGACTCTGCTGATTGATCTCACATGCCCACTCCATGTGTCTGGGCTGCCGGAGGATCCGACATACCCATCACCCATCTGCTCAAGCTTAGAGAGAGCAGAGACCTGGAAGCCACACACACATGGCAGAGGTCTGCCTCTCCACTCCCTGGCATGAAATACCCTATACTGCAAGCTTTCATCTCGTTGAGCGTGTAAATGTGAAGTGGAGCAGCCACCTAAAAAGCTTGTGTAAAGGTTGTGTAAACCCATTAATTCTCACTTTCCGTAGCTGTGCAATGGGGCTAATACCGACATATAGTATACGAATGGGTTGGATGATTCTGGTAATGGCTTCAGGTGTCAGGCTTCACACTGGCTAGCCATCCGTTTCTCCACGGAGAATCTGTCTGCCATTGTAGTCTTCTCCCACATCTGCTCCTAGATGTGCACCCACAGAATTCCTTACTGCACACCTAGAGAGGAAGACAGACAAGTAGAGGGGGCCACAGGGTCCCTGTGCTCATTTGTCTGAAACCAACCTGCCCGGTTTCCAGTAGCTCTCCCCCCCCCCACCTCCATACTGCTTCCTGTCAGATGTCTGCTGCATGTTGCCTTCCCCCACCACCCAGGCAGCCCCATCCTGAGTTGATTTAGGAAAGGTCTTTCATGTGGCCCCCTGGATCTCTAAACCCTTCCTGAAGCAGATTTATTCATCTGTTCCCGTGCCGTGCCTCTTTTAACTTGGTGCTTGAGTTTGATTTGTTTCCTGGACTTCCCAGCTGAGCCCAGAGATGGGGAAGGAAACTTCCATTGGTGGCAGCCATGAATGTTGTAAAGGAGTCAGCCACAGCACGTTTATGGAGGACAGCTGGTCCCCAAAGCAGGGCTAATGGGGTGCAGAGCAGAGTACTCAGCGGGCACTTAGTTGTACTACTGAATCTGAATCTCTCTCTCTCTCTCTCTCTCTCTCTCTCTCTCTCTCTCTCCTCTCTCTCCTCTCTCTTCTCTTTTCTTCTCTCTCTCTCTCTCTCTCTCTCTCTCCCCTCTCTCTCCTCTCTCTTCTCTTTTCTTCTCTCTCTCTCTTTC
>NC_034601.1:83925771-83952398 GCF_900095145.1 Mus pahari | reverse complement strand
CAGATAGCGGGAACCAGCATTCATCCATGGCCCACAGTCTGCTGCTGGCCGTTTTCTGAGAATAAAAGTTTGTTATGCAGGTTGAGGACGGTAGCCCAGCTGACAGGATACTTGCCTAACATGCACAGAGCGCCTGGCCCTGGGAGGCCTGTCTGAAGCCTTAGTGCTTGGACAGTAAAGGTAAGAACATCAGAAGTTCAAGGTCATCCTTGGTGACGTAGAGTTTGAGGTCAGCACTGGCTCGATGAGACCCTATCAGAACCAAAAGCTTAGGTGTCCTCTGAATTGAGACCACCTAGCAGGAAGCGATGCCCACTCTTTCGTATTTTAGCTTTGGGTATCCTGTGCGAAAACTTAGCTCCCTAAAATCCTGTCCAGAGTCTTCGCCATAGCAGCAAAACCCCACTGCAGGGAGAGCACTGGCCCGTTTTCCCCAAGGTCTGTGAGCCTTTGGAAGTAGGTAGCTTTGACTTTTCTTCTTCCTCAAAGTCTAAGGCATAAACAGTGAGACCTCTTACATCCTGGATTTTAAAAATATTAACAGAAATGCATGCTGAAAGGACTCAAACTAAAGTTGGGAGACATAACCCAAAGGAATAGGTCTCAACTAGGGGTGGTTTGGTCCCAGGTGACCACTTAGCAATGGTTTTATCTCTCACCCAAACTCCTGAGCAATGTGGGCCAAATCCCCTCAGTAGTTAGACAGGCTCTCCCCATATCACCCGCATCCATGGGCATGACAGGAAAGCCAAAGTAACCTATAAACACCATTCTGCGAGTCCGTTAGACTTTACTGTGGAGACCACAGCTGCTGCCAAGCACCCTGCACCAGACAGCTCCCCTCTGGCCCCAGTGAAGAACTCCGATGATGTTGAGACAACCTGGAATCATAAATATGCATCCTTTCACCAGCTGATAGAGTTTATCTGCAGTTTGCCCATCACCATACAGGATTGACCACGTCAGAAGAACGACATGAAAGCCGGCGTGCAAAGCCGGCCTGGCCTGGTCACTGGTTGCTGGGCAGAAGCTCAGTCCTCACTGCCAGCTAACTCATCCTGGAGAGCCTACGGCAGACTCCGGAACATTCTTCAGTTCTTCCCACCCATCCACTCTTCACTTAAGCCTTGTTTCCCATGGTTGTCTCCTCAGCAGGAACAGGAGTGGCCTTGGACACCTTTCAAATGCGGGGGAGCTGGGCAGCCACACCTCAGTCTGCCTTCCTATCTGCCAAATTATTAAGTTCTTCTTGGCTTTTCCCCTGGGTCCTAGCCTTGAAGGCTTTAGTTATTTGGGTTTTCTCCCCATTTGCCATGTTCCTCCCATAAAAGAACCCGCAATTTATCTTTCTCTTGGGTGGACTCACCCAGTGATTTTTTTTTTTTTTTTTTTGTAAGTCACGTGGCCTTCTTTTCACATCTAGGCGTGGGGGTGACTTTCGTGACTGACTGTGACTGTTGAGGGAATCTGACCCACGTGGTTCAGTAGTTTGAATGAGAAGTATAACCTACAGTGTAGATCAGGGAGATTTGCTCTAAAGACCTAGTTTAGTCTCTAGCTGGTGTCACCCGCCCAAGGACAGAATGAGGGACACAGGTGACAGTGTTTCTTCTTTGGTCATTATGGGTTGATTTGTGTTCTCCCCCTTCACAATGAGACCTTGGGCTGAGAGATGGCTCAGCCAGTCAAGAACTTGCCATGCAAGTACAAGGAGGTGAGTTCAGTCTGCAAACCCAAGCAGACAAAGGCAGGCACCATGGAGTGCACTTGCAATCCCATCAGTGGAAGACAGAGGCAGGCGGGTACCTGGGGCTCACCGGCCAGCCAGATTACCTACTCCATGATTTCAAGGCCAATGTGAAAACCTGTCTCGAAAACCAAGGTGGACAGAACCCCCAGGAATGGCACCTGTTCTCAATTCTATTTGCTGTTTGTGAGATGAGGAACAGCTGGCTTGTGTGGTAAATTTAGGTTTCTGGGAAATCACTAAACTTTTCCCACATCTGTAGCATTAATGGTCCTAGCAGTGATGTGTATATGCATTATCTCCTCTGCTCTATGAATTTGACAAGGTTGGCATATTTTACTAAGGTTCCTGAGAGTCAAGGCTGCTGTAAGGCCATGTGCTTGCCTCACTTCATCAACTCAGAATTTGATCCCACATCAGTGGGTAAAATTCTCAGGTCTTCAGCTTCCTTCTTTGGAGAAAAAGAAAGTTTATCCAGATGTTTATCCAGATGTTGACCACAAATTATGAGAAAATCCAAACACCAATTGTTTAATATTATGTTAACACAAATGTATTTTTATAAACACACATGTATATACACTTTACTTTGATACTTTATTGACATTAACATATATATGATCACACACATATATCTCTATATATACACATACATTCAAATACATACACACACACACACACACACACAATTTTCCTAGGGAAACATGAACATGGAACATCTCACCCTGTATAGAGTGCTGATGACAGACTAAAGGAATTATGTCAACAAAGATGGACCAATGAGGTTACTGGAGTTACTTACAGGAAACAGCTAATGGGTTAGTGACAGGAGCATGGTGACATCTTTCAGAAGCCCACCCCAGCATGGGTGAGGACTCATGAAAGCCATATCCCCAGGATACCCAGCACAACTTGCAAGCATCTGGACCAACACAACTTAAACATCTGGACATGCCAGTCACTTCTTGAGTCTTAGGAAATCTCCCTCCAGGATGGAGTATTTTCCTCCTCTGTCATTTCTCTGTCAGTCAGTCTGTCTGTTTATCTATTTATCATCTATCTATCTATCTATCTATCTATCATCTATTTATCTATCAATCTATAATCTATCAATATATTTTCTATTTATCTATATCTATCAGTCATCTATCTATATCTATATATCATGAATCTATCAATAAATGAATCTTTCATCTACCTATCTATAATCTTTCTATCAATCTTTCGTCTATGTATCTGTCTATAATCTTTCTGTCATCTATCTATATCTATATTTTATCTACATACTTAACTAATCTAAGTATCTATTGTCTATCTATCATCTGTCTATCATCTTCTATCTTCTATCTATCTAATCTATCACTATAATGTATTTAACTAATTTATCTATTTAATTTGTCTATCACCTATCTAATCTGAGAATTTAACTAATCTATATTAATCTATCTATATATCTATCATCTACATATCTATCATTATTACAGAGCATTTGAAACACACACATAGGTTTATGTCACACATTCAGCACTAGAATAATACGTATCCTATGATAAATCTTCATGATATGTTTGTTGAATGGCTTGCCAGTTATATTCATCTTTTCAGATCCTGAGTAAGTTATCCATCTTTGTTTTATAGTCACACACACACACAAAATGCTATATAATGCATATTTGTACATATGCATAAATATGTAAGCACAATTTCCTGAGTCCATTTAGCCATGTTTGTATATGACTTCAGGGCTCAGCATATGGTAGTGCATGAGAAACTAGAGGCTATCGCTGGAGAAGAGTGAGGTCTCCCTTAGCATTTCTCATTTGCCTGCTGTCTAGGACTGGTGCCAGTCAGAGTCTCTCCTACCACATTAGCATGTCTCCTGGTGTTGTTCCTCTTCAGGTCTTCTTTAGGCAGCCATATTGTTGGTGTGTCATGGGAGTAGTATCCCTGTCATTTCTTGGAGACAGAAGCTCACAGAAGATTGCCATGTCTTATGGCACTGAGAGTCTTTATGCTTCTTCTGCAGTGTTACCTGAGCCTTAGATGCAGGAATTCCATTGCAGGTGGTTAAGTTGGAGCTCAGAACCTCCCAACCAGTTATTCTATACAACTTGACCAATTGTAGCTGTCTGTAATGGTGTCTGTCTTCTAAAGGAGACAATTCTACAATGAAAGGCAAGAGCTACACTTACCTGTTATTTTTTCCATTGTTTTAAAATGAAAAATACACCAAGAAAACATATTGCACATTTCAATGGGTTCAGAGTGAATATGTTTTCTTGCAGTGTGAGTCCATGATTTACTTATAGACTAGTAATGTATTTGTCTGAAAAGTTACAGGTCTAATCACTCTGCACTGGGCAACCAATAAATCACTGGCTCATACCTGTGAAAGACTAAGTCTCTTTCTTCTAGTGGTCATTATTTTCCTGTACTTCTCTGTCTATGCGTGGGACCCCATGAAATTTGATCCTTCAATGCTAATATGTTCACTGATACTATATAGTTCTGAACTTGTTTATTTTTCCAAAAGTTTATACACACACACACACTTCTTAGATTATTTCTAGGGGAAAAAACACATTTTCATCCTGTGTGTCAAGAGTGTTCTTCAAATGCAGTGCAACAGGTCGGACTCACTGACTAGCTGTCACCCAGTTTGTTAACCTACAAACATATATCTCTACACATTAAGTACCATGATTGTTATGTATCTGTGCCATCTTTATCTTCAGGGATTTGGGCACTTTGTCAAAAAAGCAGTGAGTGTCAAGACCTAATAATAAACCTGCTTTGAAGTTAGTAAAATTCCCCCTAGATCCATCAGGTTCAGAAATGATATTGCCTGGCCATGTTTGCAAACGTAAGGGGAATTGGTAGACTATTCAATAGACTGAACAGCGAGGTACGACCTGCTGCCCCTGGGCTTTGGCAGAGATTGGCACAGAGCATTTTGAAATAGCACAAACTGGCATTTTTCTGGGTGCTGATATTCAGGCTCCCCAAGCAGGACACCTGGTTTAACTCTCCCGAACAGCCACTCAGAATTACAGTCTGGGCTGTCACATAGGAAGCAACTTAGGGCTGCATGAACTCCTCCAGGAAATGTGGGTTTTACTTCTTCCCTAGGGACAGCTGTGTTTGGAAGATGGGTTGGTACTGGTGGAATGGGGAAATGGCAGAAAGGCATAAAGAGGCAGAGAGGAAAATGCGGTTGTGGGAAAGGAGTGGTGGAGATGAGGGGTGGGCTCTAAAAATACATTCCAGGGGGACCTCAGAAAATACTGTCATATGCATCCCCTGTAAACGGACACAACCCAAGTCCACTCTTTCCCTCTTGGGAATACTACGTTGTTGTAGACTTTTTAAAGCAGTTTCTGGTTGGGTCTTCCCACCTCTTGGGATGCAGAAACTTTGATCAGTTTAACATTTCTGTTCTAGTAGAAGTAAATAGTTGATCCACATTCTGATTGTCCCAGTGGAGAAGCTATGCCCTGCCGGGTGTCATTCTTATGACCAGGTGAACATATCCATCTTTCAGTGTGTTTTGTATAATGTGAGAAAATGTGCTTGACTCTAGTGTTTGAGACTGCTGGGTGTAAAAAGAATCAGGGAACACAGATACAAAGACCAGCTCATGTGAGACACCAGACATTTGCCTCTGTCACTTTGAGGCCCCCTTGTGTCTGATGGTCTCCCATAATCTGTCCTTGGCTGGGTTAGGTAAAGAAAAGCAAATGAAGAGCCAGGGAGCTTCAGAACCAAGCGTGAGAGTCTTTTCTGCATGAGAATTGGGAGAAGAACAGGAGCGTAGCATTGCTGGATGGCATAGACACTGAGGGGAACAGGGTGGCAGCAGAGCCGGGCTGTGGGTCAGGTGAGACTAGGACAAGAGCTCTGATGTAGGGAGGATCTACCCTTCCTGTGTGTCAGAGGGCACCTCCCTTCTTTCTAAATGACACTTATTTGCTATCTAGTATCAACTGCAAAGTTGTTTAGTCATCCCAGTGAGGAGTCAAAAGCAATTCTTACTAACTGTAGGCTTTTTGTCTGGTTGGTGGACATCTTACTAATCAGGAAGTCAAACCAGAGGGTCTCATAGTCTCCTTGTATCCCGTGCTTAGTGGGGGAAAGGAAGGCACCATGTCCCCAGCAGCCACTGGCCTATGGAAGTCAATGACAAGTCGTCTATGCTTCTTTCTAAGTAGTGCGTATTCCCTTGAGGGATCATCTATTTTGTTTCTTGTGTATGGTATATGTGCTTTATTTTCATATTCATGTGTGCATATGAACGTGTATGCATACAGATGTGCATTTATGTAGAGGCCAGAGGGCAGTCTCAGGTGTTGGCCTCAGGTACACCATTTGCCGTTCATTGAGGTAAAGTCACTGATTTAGTGAGATTAGCCTGCCAGCAAGCTCTAGGGAGCTGCCTGCCTCTGCCTCCCTGTGTTATCATTTCAGACACTGGCCACCACACCCAGTGCTTACAGAGTACTGGGGACTGAACTCAGGTCCTTGTGCTTGCAAGGGAAGCAGTTCACTGACTGAGCCATCTCCCCAGCCCTGCTCTGTGGGTATTCGTAAACAAATGGGTTTACTCTCTAACTTGATGTTCCAGTGCTTTTAACTCAACTTACTTTACTGTTTCTTACACCCTGCATACTCATACGGGTGACATCACTTCACCAACACAACACTCATTTCTGACCTCAGCCTTCACAATCACTTCCAGAATTCCCCTGGTGGTTCCTGGTGGCTCCAGCCCTTGCTCTGCCTGATGATATGTCTCAGCTCTCCACAGGACCCTCTACTCTTCTCTGGCTCCCTCATTGACTCATCTTTCCTGGCTCCACTCTCACTCTTGGATAGGGCTCAACTCTTGCTCTTGGTTAGGGTTCCACTCTCACTCTGGGTTAGTGCTCGCTCTCTCGGTTAGTGTTCCACTCTCGCTCTCTGTTAGTGCTCCACTCCCACTCTCAGTTAGTGCTCCACTCTCACTCTCAGTTAGTGCTCCACTCTTGCTCTTGGTTAGTGCTCCCCTGGGTTTGCCCTCAAAGCCCCTCACATCTCAAGTCTAGACACTGTCCTGGAGAGCTGGTTCCTTCCGGTTGCTTTAACTGTCCCTTCTCTACAGTGAATCATAGTCTTCCTCTCCCAGACTGGTGTCTCCCTAGGGCTTCAAGCCTTCACTTTCTGTCTTGAACCTAACCTTCTCCTCACTAAAGGCATCACCACCAAACCTTTCTGTAAACTCAGGTGTTTCTCTTTTCCTCTGATTTCAGGTGGGCACAGTATCATTTTGCTTTCAATGTCTTCCTTCCACGAGTTGTGGGCTGAGTCGCTATAACAAATTGTTTTCATCATATTGTCCCTGGGTTTAAAAGTTACTCCTGCTGGGTGGCTGGGCCATGAATACAGTGTTACTTGTGGTGGGCTGCTGGGCCATGGATACAGTGTTACTAGTGCTGGGCTGCTGGGCCATTGATACAATGTTACTTGTGATGGGCTGCTGGGCCTTTGATACAGTGTTACTAATGATGGGCTGCTGGGCCATGGATACAGTGTTACTGGTGATGGACTTCTGAGCCAAGAATACTGCTCACTGAGAGCACACTCCAGGCTTCGCCTTTGATACCCAGTACCACCAACAAAGCCATTCCTGTTTTTCAGTATGCTATCACTGAATCCCGGGTTCAACCTCCAGAGCAGCTGGCCTTTATAAAGAAACCTTCATCTGATCACCCAGATAAAGTATATTCCAACCCAGGACGGTTGTTCCTTCAACATTCGGATGCCTTTGCTCTTCTTGCATCCTTTAACACTAGGTCCCCCATTCTTTATAAGCATTTAGCCCTTTCCTCTTTGTCTCTCCTTTGTAAAACCCATTTCTAATTTTGCCCATTGGCATTAAACAGACTATCTATAAAGCTTCCATTGCTATGCCAGTCAGAGTTTCTGCTCCTGTCTTGTGTGTGCTCTCAACGCCTGGTCACATGCCTGTCTCTCCTGATCCATTAAACTCCTGCACTGGTATAGCCATATCTCATCCACTTGAAAATCCCTAAACTGCCTTGCACATCTGCTGACGTTTAATATATGCTGGCCACCATGCCCTGCATTTATGTTGGCAGTGGGAATTAAACTCTGATCCTTATGCTTGCAAGGGAACTACTTGCGCCATGGGTGTTCAGCTAACGAACAGAGAATACATATCGAGTGAAATCATCTCCAATGGCATCTCTCCTTCTTCCCATGCTTGGATTTGGTCATGTTAGTAAGTCACATAAGTGGAACATAGAATCAAATGGGAAATTCTTCTGATAGAACCAGACTTTGTGGAACACCAGGGGGGTAGGAAGAAGACATTTAATAGGAATCTCACACTACAGGCCTAGCATATTTGGGGGACAGCTGAATGAGGGGAACAGGAAGTAGTATTTACTAACATTAGCACCATGGAAAACTGTTAAAGTTACCTATCAAGAGCAAATGCTCATGGTGCTAGTCTAAACTCCTGACTAGGCTAGGGAAGAGTATATGTAGAATACAGGTGATCCTTAGTGTCCCTTAGGATTAATATGCCTTCTGTAAAGCCCAAGAGAAAAGCACAACAATACAGGCTCAGTAATAGCCTGGACCTTTCAGAGATGCAGGCTTGGATCACCCCCACTAAATGAAGAGTATCCCCAGAGAAGGCCTTTGTAGATAGTCAAAAGCATACACAATAGGTAGAGGACGGAATATGTAATTACCAGTGGTGACCATCTGCCTGGTTGTAGAATCTGTGACCCTAGCTGTCCTTCCTTCTTTTGCTGTATGTATATCTGTGTGTGCGAATACAGTAGAGCTTCCGACTTCTTCCATCCCTTGTTCTCATGTAACACGAGATGCACTGGCTATATCATAGCATACACTGTAGTGTTGCTCAGTTCACACCATTGTTCCTCACATCCAGGGAATCAGGCTTGAGGAACTGTCCGTCAACATGTCGTCTAGGATAGAGAGTAGTCCATTTCTAGTTGTGTGTCGACAGCAGCTTGGAAGCACAGGAAGCAGACAGCCACTTCACTGTATTCATTTGAGGGACACTTTAAGGGGATACTTGCAGTGAGAAGAGGTGGGTTTGGAATCACTGATTTCATTTATTAATTTGACCAGACGACCCATAGTGCCCAAGCTGAGTGTGTCTGTGAAGTGTCTGGAGATGACCATCTAACTTGGCAGGCTAAGCATCTCCGCCCCCCTGTAATTTACATAGAGAGTGTCCAACAAAGCCAACTGGCAATCTTGAGAGAGTATGGAACCTTTAAAAGGTGGTAGTTAGATCACTGAGGATGTGCTTGATGGGGTCCCAGCTGTCCTCCTCCTCCATGTCCTACCTGAGATGAGGAACTGTCTCTACCATAGCACCTGTCCTCACGTTCTTCTGGTCACAGTCTCCAGGGCATCAGAGACAACCATCCAAGCACTGAAACCTCCAAATCCTTGAGACAAACATACATTTCCTCCCTGTAAGTCGATTCCCTCCAGGTATGTGTTATAGTAACAGGAAACAGACTAACATACTCTCTAATACACACAGCCCTCATCCCAGAGAACCAAAGGCTGACCCTCCAAAAGAAGAAAGTGTTACTCCAGTCTGACCACCTTTGATCTGGGATATCACTGATTTCCTAGTGTCTGGCTCAGATAGAAACATTAGCTTTTCTTGAATCTGGAACCTATTAGCTTTCTTATTGAATCTGCACTGTCAGCCTCTTCCGAAGTCTCTAGCCTGCTGCCTCTTTTGCCAAAGAACTCTAAGACTGGAACCAACATTCCTTTTATATGAAATATAAATAGTCATTATTAACCTTTAGGAGAGAAGACTTGACATTAAGCTGAAAGACAGGGAGTGGGCATCCTGTGTACTGTAGCGGCTATTCCTGGTTGTCAACTTGACTGTATCTGGAATGAACTACAATCCCAAATTGGGGGTCTCACCTGTGGTCCAGATCTTGAGGCTGGAAGACACAAGTTTCTGATCTGGATCTGGCATAGAGATCTTGAGGCATAGTGGCCATGAAAGTTTAGGCCCAGGTAAGGTAGTACACACCTTTAATCCCAGGAGACTAAGGCAAGGAGATCTCTGAGTTCAAGATCAGCCGGGGACAAAGCAAGTCCCAGATCCAGGCACAGTGGAACACACCTTTAGTATGGGCCATACCTTCTGCTGAAGACCTACATAAGGACATTGGAAGAAGGAAGACTCCTTCTCCTGCTTACATTTACTTGCCAGCACATCTCTTGGAATCTACTTCTACAGAAGACCAACTGAAATAACCAGCCTTGTGGGACTGAGTGACTAACTAGATTCTTGGACTTCCCATTCATGGCTGACCATTGTTGGACTACAGACTGTAAGTCACCACAATAATTTCCCGTGATGCATGGAGACATTCTATAAGTTCTGTGATTCTAGAGAACCCTGACTAACACATGTACCCACTCTGACATGTCTGGGAACTGAGTGGCACACATAGCCGGAAACTCCTTCAAGCCAGTGTCTCTTGTCACAACTCTAGGAAATCTTTTGCAGGAACTAGACATATGACTCCCCTGGCCTCAGTGTCTCCCCAGCCTGACTTCCTGGGTGGTTCCAAGCCAGTGGGAGACCCTGTCTCTAAAACAAGGTTGAAAACAAGGCGTGGGTGGAGGGGCAAGAGACACACCTTTAAATCCAGCAGAAGCAGGCAGATCTCTGTGAGTTTGAAGCCAGTCTGGATCAAGCTCCAGGGCAGCCAGGGCTGCTCTATAGTTTGTTTCTTTGTTTGTTCATTTGAAGTTGATAGAGTCTAAAGAAGACCCCTCAGGCTGACTGCCATTCACCTTGCAATTCTCTGCACTGAGCTCTCTGCACTGTGCACACATGTGACTCCACAGACGAGCCTTCAGTTAGATGTTGATGCTAAGGAAGTAGTGGTGACCCTGGTAATCTAAGTCTGTGTGCCTCTAGTTGTCTTCAGCAGGAAATTGGCCAAGGATACCCGAGTCACCTCTGCCACTATTCCAGGAAATTTCCCTTTGACATTCCAGGGGCTGCTCCCTGACCCTGCCTCTCTTGCATTCTGAGAAGAACTTGAAATCCATCATCTGTATGTGTGTGTGTGTGTGTGTGTGTGTGTGTGTGTGTGTGTGTGTGTGTGTGTGGTGTGTGTGTGTGTGTTTAAGAGAGAGAGAGAGAAAGAAAGAGAGAGAGAGAGAGAGAGAGAGAGAGAGANGAGAGAGAAAGAGAGAGAGAGAGAGGAAAGAGAGAGAACTTAAATGACTATTATACAATGGTATCCAGGAAAAAAATTATGTTTAATGTTAGCATTTAAAAAAAATCACTTTTTAAAAAAACAAATTACTTGGCTTTTCTAAAGCTGCCGGTAGGATAAGTGTTTCATGAGATTTCAATTTACAAAAGGCCTAGATTTCAAAAGACGACAACTTTGCTTTCAAGTTCAGAGCAGTTAAACAAGGAGCCATTGTCTTCTCTCTCTTTTATGGGAAGTTAAGTAAGGAAAAGCATCTGATGGCTTGGCTGACTCATCCCTCACCGTGACACTAGAGTTCTCCAGCTTTCTTTTTATTTTCTTTAAAAAAATGTATCTCTCCTTTTATTTCCATTGTAATTGTACCCAGTAAACATGAGATGGCCAAGGGCATCTTGGGACAGGTGCATAATGTACCTTTATCAAAATGTCTGTGATCACAGCTATGGAACCAGCAAGCGAGAGGATCTGAATGTGAGGCACATAAACCACATTTTTAAAAAAGGCAGGTGTAGTAGGTGCATACAATCCTAGTACCAGGACTGGTGGAGTAAGGCAGGCACCTGGCTCACTGTCCAACCTCCCTAGCTTAGCTGGCAAGCTTTAAGCCAATGAGAGCCCCAGCCTCAAAATCCAACACAGACAGAGTTAGAGGAATGACACCTGGGGTGACCCCCAAATATAAGAGCACACCTGTGCACACACATGTCCTCATACAAGTGTGTACCTGTGTATGCACATGTGCTCAGAGATGTTTTCTTAATTGAAATAGCTGTAACCTGATAGGAACCAACAAAGATAATATGGTCGGCTGTACCCTTCACCCAGCGTCCCCTAATGACAGCCCTCACATAAGCAGATGTTTAAGGAGGCTGCAACTCTTGGCAGGATTCTGTGATTGCTGCATGTATTCTCCCAACCCCCCTTAGATTTTGTATGTGTGAGTGTATGTGTGTGTTTGTCTATGTGTATGTGTGTTTTTGTATATTTATGTGTGTGTGAGTGTGAGTGTATATGTATTGTTTGTGTATGTGTTTTTGTGTATGTATGTGTGTGTTTGTGTATATGTGTATGTTTGTGTATGTGTGTGTGTGTGTGTGTGTTTGTGTGTGTCTGTGTGTGTGGTGTGCATGTGTGTGGACACTACCTAGAGTGGATTTATGCTACCACCAGCACGTCTATCACACTGCATATCATCATAGAGGAGCCTTCATGTTTCCTTCTTAGATCTGCATCCCACCTTTTTGTTCCATGTCTACCACCCATCACTGCATCTCAACAACTCTGTCCCTTGAAGGAAGCCTATGCTACAGAAATGGAACCCAACAGTACATGCCTGATGAGATTTATTGTTTTCAGTGGATATAACATCCTTGAGTCCAGCACAGGTGTTATTTTAATTTATTTTATATCTTTCCTTCCACCTCTCCACTTTGGAAGCTATTCTCTTTTACATAGTCTTTTTCATAGAATGACGATATTAGAGCCTGGGGATATCATAAATAACAGAAAATCATGAGCAGCTCCAATGGCCACCCTTGACTCCCCTGCACAATTATAGTAGATCACCCCTCCCCCAACACCACTCTTTCTATCTGAAAAGTTTAGATCGGGTCATCTGAAGGCCATGGAGATACACATAATCCAATAAGGACTAAATCACAAGTTGGTTCCACGAAACTCAAAAGCTTGACTTGGCTTGAGGCAAGGATTGTGTCATTCCCCACCACTAAGAATCACAGGATGGATAACTGTAATCACATGCATATACCTGGCATCTAAATTTAAACAGAATTTTTTCCACTCTTAGCTCAAGTTGATGACTTGAAAGATAAGAAATGAATTCGTTGACTGTAAATCATTTCCCGTTTCTTCTTTATCTTCTCATCATTGGGGATTTGTATTGTGTCTCATCATTGGGTTTGGAATGTGTCTAGTAACTATTCAATAGCTTTTCACAGTGAAGAGAATAGTTCTGGAATGGTCAAGAATATTTTCATCAAAATCAGGACCAGACATTAACAATCTGAAGCCTTAACAATTCCTCTCATCATCTTAAGGAAACATTTCCAAAATAAAGTGTTAGCTGGAAGAAGTCTAACATATGTTTTCTCAAGTAATCACCTAAGGGTTATCTAGTGTGGAAGAGGGGAGCCAGGGGTTCTGACCTTCAGCTATAGACTTTCTTAGCACCAGTCCAGAAGAATCTTCAAGGTCCTAGAGACCTGTGTGAGCTCAATTTTCAAAATAGAACTTCAAACCATTGCCACTGTCCATTAGTTCTTTCTGATTGGTGTTTCCTCCTCAGCGGGTGGGAAGGCTTGGTCAAGTTTCTCAAGCACGAAGTGTCAGCTACCAAGCAAAGAGGATCTTCACTGGACTGCCCAGTGTGAACCAATGAAGACACCTGAAGAGGTAGAAGATACAAGTTTCTGAATATGGACTGGAAATATGGGTAGCATGTCCTCTCTAGGAAAGGAACCTAGGTATGTCCCATGAAAAGTAATGCTGGCCCACCACATGTCACACAGCTGTCAACCAGCATTTATGTACACTGAGTTTTAGGGTATCCATTGCATGTCAGGCTTGCCTCTAAATAGATCTGAAAAAAAATAAGGGTGAGTAGCCCTTATTAGCCATACTATCAAGGGGAGATCACTCACAGAATCCAGTCACATCTTATATTCTTTACATTCAAACAGGTTGAAGGACTTAAACACTAATGGGTAACAAATAGGGACATTTGTAAAACTCAAAGGGAAGGTAGTTTAGAGTTTCCATCATGCGTGGGAAGGTGATCAATGATGTCAGGAAGGAGAGAGCGCCTAAGAGACAAAGCCCCATATTAAGGACAAATGCCATCCCTAATTCTGTACACAGTTTAATGGTCAAACTGCATGGGGAGTAAGTGGCTGGGGAAAAGCAATGTTATTGAGCCTGGTGCCGAAGGTTTGGACTTACAAGCATTGTCTGATTTCTTGTTAATGGTGACAGAGAAAAACCAAGTCTCCTCATTTACACCCAGAGACCCGTGTACCTTTCAGAAATGCCACTTGATAGAATGCAGAGTGTTTTAAACACTGTCCCTAATGAGTCGATCTCGCAAAAATCTCTCTAACAATAAAGTGATTTTTTTTTTTAAATCAACCTTTCTCTTGGAATGCGCTTTCCAAATGTGGAGTGTCCTGACTTGTAGGAATAATAAACAATCTTGAGAGATTAAAATAAATGACTGAAGGCTTCTTTTCAACTTTCAGCAAAACCTTTGCATGAACAAAAGAATCCCTCTCCTTAAATAACTATAGAATTACATCATTGATCAACCACATCCCCAGTGGACAGAACTCAAGGTGTGTGAAAGAAATTGTTCCTTTGGAAAAAAGAAACATCAGTAATTAAAAGTTCTAGACAAAGGACCTTCTCTTTCCAGCCCAGCACCACCCCATCCCACAAAACCCTGCCAATCCCCACCCCAGAGAGAAGAAGAGCAGAGTTCCTATTTGACAGAATGTGCCAAACACCTTGATATGTTGTCTCCATTTCTAAGGTTCAATATGGAAATGCCAGCCATAGGTTAAAGGTGGTTTGGGGGAAAGTGTGCCCATGTAGACTGAATTGGTAGAAACTGGTTGTATTGAACCTAAGATTTATTCAGTGGCACCTGCTTTCTCCTGCTTCCTGACCATGGGTTTGGATCTGTCTTGTAGACACTGTGGGGTTGGTTTGTGGCCACAGCTCCTGCTGGCCATAATAACCATTTCAGAATCACCACTGTGATGGGAAAGGAAGATTGAATGTAGAATTCTCCTCGGGTGTAGAACGTGGCATTTGGGAGTTTCAACAGCTTTTTATTGATTCGTAAAACATGCTGTGGGCCAGCAAGATATTTCAGCTGGTGATTGTACTTGAAGCACAGCCTGAAGACCTGAGTAAGTTAGATCCTGAGGCTCATAGCCAAAGGAGTTAGCTGACTTCCCCCACCCCAGAAAGCTGCCTTCAGGCCTCTACACATGTACATACAACTCCATGAGTGTTATATATTGATAAGTCTGAATGTGTTCAGCTTTCTGCTGATGGGACAGCCAGAAGCTAAACATGAGAACTCAGTCTGTACCAGGTGTCTCCTGCTGCATTCCTAAGTGTTTGCCTCAGTTACAACTGTCAAAAATTATCAGACATAAAAGGAAAGTATTGTTATGAGGGAGCAGAGTTCGAAATTTTCTTTGACCATAGTCACAGTAATGGAAAGTGGTTTGTCTGAGGCCTAAGTCCATGAGACTGTGAGCATTTCCCTCCCCTGGGGTTCTTACATCCCAGCAGGAATTGCAGTTGTGTGGAGGCTCAGTGTGTATCCAGTCTAGCAGCAAAGTCTAGCAGCAAAGCTGTCTTCAGACGCAGAAGTTCTCAGGACTTCAGCTTCTCCCAAACCAGAGGCTTGATCTTCATTCACTCTGTCAAGTTTTCTAAAAATATGAAGACGATAATATCACAACGAGGAAGTTTGTGAATTATTAGAAAAGTGGCCCCCAAACCTTGTTTCATACAATCTTGTTGGTGCTGAATTCAAGCTTACAACTGAGCCCAGATTTGATTCACTTTAATATCTAATAGACTCGTATCAGAAGGGAAGGAAAACTGGGTTTTGTTTTGTGTTTTGTGTGATATGCCCTAAGATTTGAACACAGAGCCTTGCTTCTGATGAGCAAGCACTCTGCTATTGAGCTACACCTCCAGCCCCTTGGTTGCTGTTTATTTTTGGACAGGGTCTTGCCCGAACTGTACACAATGGCCTTGAACTCACTCCACAGTCCTGGCAGGCCTTGGCCTTGCCTTCCCCTGCCTCAGCCTCCTGAGGTTGCTGGCATTGCAAGTTTGTACCAGAGAGCTACATTTCTTTGTGTTTGTAAGGTTGATTTTTTTCTTCTTCTTATAACTATATTTGTACAACATAGGTGATGAATGAATGAGTATAGATTTTTTCCATATATTCATAAGATGCTGTCTAATTCCGTTTTCCAATTGGCATGATTACTAGGTAACATTTAAGTGAGCCATGTGAGAGCAGGTATAGGATTCCGAGAAAAGCACTCAGTGCCTGCCATCTGGAATTACAACTGTGCTTACCTCTTTCCGGATTGAAAGTGTGTTGCACACTGGGAACATCTGGACGCCCCATACCTGCCTTTTGTGCACCCAGTGACTCTGCAGCAGGTTGAACCTGTGCCAGCAGGGACAGACTTTCAGTAGGTGGAAGGATATTTTGTACACAATACAAATATTTTTCTCTCTGTGTATATGTGTGTAGTGGGTGTACATGTATGTGTGTGTGCAGACATATGTGTCTGTACAGGTGCAGAAGCCAAGTGTGAATGCTGGATGCCCTTCCTTATCACAGGCCAGGTCTCTCACTGAAACTGGAACTAGGATGGTGACCAAAGAGTTCCATGGGTCGTCCTGCCTGTCCTGACAGCACTGGGGTTTCAGTCCTGCGTGGGACCATGCTCAGATGTTCTTTTAAAAAATTTATTTACTTTATGTATATGACTACACACTGTAGCTGTCTTCAGACATGCCAGAGAAGTCATTGTATCCTATTACAGATGGTTGTGAGCCACCATGTGGTTGCTGGGAATTGAACTCAGGACCTCTGGAAGAGCAATCAGTTCTCTTAACCCCTTTCTGCATCCCCCTCTGCTTTTTGTGTAGGTTCTGAACACTCAAATTCAGGTCCTAACATATGCTCGATGAGGATTCTTAACCACGAGCATGCCCCTAGCTCTTGTACACAAGGACTGATTAAGATAAATGTAATGGTGTAGGGGAGGAGTTCCATGCAGGAGCACATGCTTAGCATGCATGGGGGAGCCAGGACTGCTCCCCAATACCACCAATAAACAAATAAGCTCATGAAAAACTAGACGTTGGGGACATGTTGCTTAGAGTTTGCTGAATCTGTCACCATTCCCATAGACCGGTATTCTGAAGCCACAACAGAGCTACTTGTAGGAAAGCTCACCTGACACTGTGGTGTGGCTCTCCCTGCGTGTATCCTTCTCCACAGTGAGCATGGATGCTTTGAGCTCAGCTACAGTTTCCAGGGTGAAGGAAGTATGGCGATCCTCAAAGACAAAGGCTCAAGGCATGCTCACCACTTTTTAGAAAACAGGGAAACATGTTCCCAAGCTGCTGAGCTGAAAACATGAATCCAGTTTTGAGGTGCACAGTTTAGGGATATGACCTGGGGGCAAGCCCACCATAGATGGTACCCAGGGTTTTGCTGACACAGCTGCCCAATTCTTTTGATTTTAATTTATTTTCTGTTTCTTTAATTTCTGTAGCTTCTTCAAGACAGGTGGGGGACTGATTGGAAAAGGCCTTGAATAGTTAGGATTGAAAATTCGTGAAAGACACCAAAGTGCAGAAACCTTGAAATGTGCATCTCTGACAATTCTAAAGCAAATGTGTTCTATTCTTGTTGATCTCTCTGTGTGTGTGTGTGTGTGTGTGTGTGTGTGTGTGTATGGTTTATGTATATTTTCATGTGGGTGTGTGCATCTTGCATGCAGAGGCTGTGAATATGTATGTGCATGTGAGTGTGCATGCGTATGTCCAAATGTGCATGCATGTGTGTGTGTGTTTGTGCATGTGGGTGTGCATGTGTATGTCCATATGTGTGCGTACATGTGTTTGAATATGTGTGCATGTGTGTGTGCATGTGTGTGTGCATGTGTGTGAGTGTATGCCTATGTGTTGGGGGGTTGGGGTGGCTCAAAAGTCAACATCTTCTGTCCTCCAGCAGCAGTCTCTTCCTTATTTTGAGACAGTGTCTCACAACTCCATTCAGACTCTCTGGGTTCCAGTCTGGGTCACATGGCTATACACATAGGATTGTTGTTTCTATAAAGTAAGAGAGGGGACTCTGTTTTCCCTTCCCCTCAGTGTGGTATAGAAGACAGTGCATGGTATGGCTTGTTGTGTTCTCATGAGCAACCTGGGCTTCTGTTCAACGTGCTATTGTGAGTATCTATGAGCCTTATGCAGTAGTCTCACCATTTTATAGCCATTAACCATTTCCTCTAGTACTAAAATTGGACCCCAATGGACACACAGATTATTTGAGATTTCTCTGCCTTAAGCTCCAGGCCAGCCAGGGCTACACAGGGAGACCCTACATCTCAAAAACAAACACGACAACAACAACAAAAGTTTGTATGACGTGCTTGTATGAATCTGTGTCGTTTTCTGGTTATTTCCTATCTGTCAGGAATAGACCATAATTACACAATATAATTTTTAACAGTTACTTTGTTCTGTTGTCTGAGACCACAACAATTATCACCATGTTTTCTTCTTTCTCGGTCTGGGACCCCAGTCCCTGGGAAATCAGGATTCATTCCAGAACAAAAATAAGAAAGGAAGGGAGAAGGGGATGGAGGGGAAACGGGATGAAGGAGAGGAAAGAAGAGATGGGTAAAGAGACAGGGAGATGCTTAAAGTCTCACAGGTTATGAGTATTAAAGCCTGGCCCCTGGTCCTGCTGCCATCCCACGTCTCAGTCTCTCTGTCTATAAATTGGGGACATGATATTCTCTCCACCTCTGTTTGAGGATCACTCAGAGAAGGGTGAGGTAATGTCTACAGGGCTTGTGAGTGTCTCAGATGAACGGCAACTCAGAAAGAACAAAGGTTTCCAGCTATAGTTTAAAGCTCCCTACTGTTGAAAGAGCCTTTAATGTAAGCATGCAGGAGCAACTGTAAAAGGGAATACATGCATCCCTTGTCTCTCTTTCTATATCCCAGATGCAGGCTCCCCAACAGTTTTTGTCAGTGTTGCATCAAGAGCACATTCATTTGATTGGGGGCAGCAGTCAGGGGTACTGTGTGGTGGAGGGCGATGTGGCTGTGGTGTAGGGCAGTGTGGCAGGGCGGCGTGGTGGAGGGCGATGTGGAGAAAGATGTGGTGGAGGGCAATGTGGCAGAGGGCGATGTGACAGACAGCAGTGTGGCAGGGTGGTGTGGCGGAGGGTGATGTGGAGGGAGATGTGGCAGAGGGCGATGTGGCAGGGGGCAGTGTGGAAGGGTGGTGTGGCAGAGGGCGATGTGGCCGAGGGCAGTGTGGTGTGGCCAAGGGTGATGTGGAGGAAGATGTGGCAGAGGGCAATGTGGCAGAGGGTGATGTGGTGGAGGGAGATGTGATGGGGAGTGATGCTGGACTGAATTGCCACTGCTTCTCTTCTCTCCCAGCCCCCTAATCCCATGCTAAGCCCTCACAGCACTGAGCTCAGGGATCTACCTATCTACCCTGATATCTACCTTGTCATTAACCCTACCTGTCTACCTCGCTGGACCCTGGGCAGCAAGGGTCAGGCAAGACACAGCTTTCGATGCCTGGAGCTTTGGATAGTGACTGCACCAGCTGGTTCCTAAATAAATTAATTACACATTAACTCATGAATTAATGGCCCAGGTCCAAATACAAGGTTAATCTCTGATGGGGATAGCAGATTTTTCTTGAAAAGACAAGGGGCTCAATCAGTTGGACTGAAGTCTGTGCCCTTCGCTGAGGGTCCCTGGTGCATTTACATAGAGACTATTAAAGTTTCTCACTCAGGACCCGTTCACCCCATAAAATTTCATACAACCCAAGGTATGTAAAGTATGCATTCAAACGAAGCATTTACTGATAAGTAATATAAATTTTTACTTTAAAACAGTTCTCTGGTACACATGCAACTTTATTGTTTATTGAAGACTGAAGTTTGCATACCGATGAGGCAGACTCACCCAGGTGTCTTTGCGTAAGGATGCAGCCTTTCCTGGGTTTTCAGCACTGCAGGACACTGAGCGGCTTGGGTGTATTTCAGAGCTGATCAATGTCTTGATTTTGTTACTGTTACTTCTGAGAACTCTACCTCACTGAAGTATATACCACAGCACAGCAGAAAGGAGTGTGTTGGCTATTTCAGAAATTGTTGGAAATTCTTTCCTAATCAAAGGCAAAGTCCATTGAAAACTTAAGTCAACAACTTTAGCAGCAGTCTTTTAAAAAGTGTGTGTGTGTGTGTGTGTGTGTGTGTGTGTGTGTGTGTGTGTGTGTGTGTACTATGTACATGCATATCCTACAGTTTGCATGTAGATATCAGAGGACAACCTTTAATGTTGGCCCTTGCCTTCTACTTTGTTTGAAACAAGGTCTCTTGTCATTTATGCCAGGCTAGCTGGCCGTGATCTCCTAGGGACTTGTCTACCACCTCATCTTAGGAGTGCGGGGATAGCAGACATGCATTTCCCACCCAGCTTTGTGTGAGTTCTCGGAATCTGAACTCAGGACCTGATGCTTGCAAGTCAAATACCTTATCCAGAGCCATCACCCTAACCATAGACAGCAATGTTTAAAATCAACCTTTCTAACACAATCAAATCCAAAGTCAGACTAACATGACACATGCTAACTATGATGGGGGAAATATATACTAAACCATTTTGTTTCTATGTGAGCAGAAAGTTGCAGTGAAAAACGAAACAAAACAAGGAAAAAAAATCTGTGATTCATAGCATGCAGTGGTCTGGAACCTGACTGGGAGAGTTTCATCAGGGCTTCTTAGATTGGCATGGTGTGGCATCATGCACAGTGTAGAGTGCATGTCGTGTGTCCGGAACCAAAGCTGCAGTGACATCCCAAGATGCAGCACACAGGCACCTCCAGAATCACCTCTGACTCACTGGGGGTTTGACTCTGAATTAATTTCCAGTGGCAGAGTACTCAGAAACATTTTACTCTTGCCAGATTTTTCACTATCTCCACATTTAGTTATGTGATCCCCATATGGCGTTGTCACCATCCACATCTGCACCACTGCAAAAGGTGCCTGTGACAGGGACATTAATCCTGGTCACTGGGTGTTTGAGAGTAAGAAGCACAGGTTGCGGGACTTTTTTCTATTGGCTTGCTGACTTATAAACAGATAGAACCCTTCCTTGCACTGAGAACCTGTTTGAGGGGAACCTGTGACTTTCATTACTTCTGTGGCTTTAAGGAGCAGGCACGGTTTACTGCCATTGCATGAATCAAGGTCCCAGATGCCCAGTCACCAGTACAAACTCCTACAGCTAAACCTTTAACCAAGGGTTAGAGTCCCTACATCCTGTTCTTCCTGCAGACTGAGTTCTTGTAGCATGAGCCTGGGGCTGCTTCTCTCTCTCTGCCAGGTTCCTTGCTCCATACACAAATATGTTGTTCTAAGTGCAGAGCACCATACTCTGGTGTTTTCAGGTAGACAATGGGTCAAAGTATTTACCATATTTATCATGTCATTTGGTACAGCCCAGCCAGTACACACGAATGTTGGTTATAAAACCAGCACAGGGTCGCCAGATAGAACACCAGATCAGACTCTGAATTTCAGACACATGTAAGTAAACTTTACTATAGCTCACACACGGGATACCTTGATACTAAAAGCAGTTGCTGTGCAGAGTGAGACACCCAGGCTTTCAGTCTGGCCTTCAGTGTGTAAGGGCTACCAACCTGGGGTAGCCCACCCACCCTTCTCACCCTCATGGTAACTTCTCAGCAACTGCCAACATTGAATAGGACAGTGTTGGCTAAGACCAGTGTTTCTAGATGTCTGTTTTATTTTCAAAGCCTGGGAGGTTGTGTTTGGACCAAGAATTTCACACCCACCCTCAAAGGGTCAGTGAACACACATGGTGCACAGACATACATGTAGGCAGAACAGCCACACCATAGGAATAAATAACTTACAAGCAAGCCATGGGAAAGCACACAGCATCATGGAATGATGCAGGAAGGGCAGCTGATCACCGAGAACTAGAATTACAGGTGGTTTGAGCCACCATGAAGTGTTAGGATTTGAACCCGAGTCCTCTGCTAGAACACCAAGCTCTCCAAGCCTCGGTGCATCTTCCTAGCTCCTGTGGTTTCACCTTCTCTGACCATTGAGTAAACAACCCTAGCTAACGCTGCCCTGTAGCAGAACAAGACAATGGAAGCTAACCTACCCCAAAGTGTTTGCTCTTCTGCACCAAGGTCATGTGGCAAGGGTGTGTCTGCTCCCTCTCGAGAAAGAACCTCTGTTTATAAAGGAGTATGAGATTTTTAATATCTATGCAAACATTGATAGTGGTATGAGCCTGGCCGGGACAGAACCAAACGAGATCCCATCTGGTTTCAACAGCTCAAAGCACTGGGGTTTGAAGAGGTTATTACGGTAACTCTGATTTGCAGCCCTGTGAAGTGGCCGCCCACACAGGAAATAACTTGGAACAGGTGGTCCAAGGAGCTTGCTGGTCTTGTCTGGCTTCATGGGGAAAGCTTGTGGGTTCCTGAGTCATTGAATAATTATGAGCCTGAACAAAAGGTTCTCAGATAAGCGGAAGTCAGGACAGGGAAAGGCAAGGTGGGAAGAGGGTTGTCTCGGAGTGCTCACTAGGCAAGCCCACTTGATGGATGAGGCCTCTTGGGAAACAATACCCCCTTGGTTTGTGATCCCGAGTCCCCCAGCATGATGAGCATGATGAGCAGGCACAGGTGGCAAGAGTCGCTTAGGATTTAACGAACTCCCTAGAGTTGGAAAAGATAGCCAGGTTAGGCTCAGTGCCCACAGAGACCTTGTAAGAATTCTCTGCGAGCCTGCCCTGTGCCGACTTGTGGTGCACTTGAACATTCGTTATGTCTCTGATCTATTCCCAAGCAGAGAATGTGGTGACAGCTTCGCTCCAGTGTCACTAATGATGACACTGAAGTTTTGTCTATCGGTCAGGAGGAATGATGGTGCTACACATTGACTTGTGTCCTTCCAAAGAAAACAGACACTGGCATCTTAACTCTGAGTGTTGCCAAATGCATCCAGGGTCACTGCAGGGGTTGTTAGTTCAGATGATGTCAGAGTGACATGGATGGGCTGCTCATTCAATACCATGGAGGGCTTCCTTCTATAAAAGGCTGTCAGGCAGTGATGGGGCTCTGTGTATTTAAAAAAAAAAATTGCCTGTCCAAGTCTCAGACCTCCAGCCAGAGCACCATCGGGGAAAAGACAGAGACAGAGATCAAGTAAAGAGATGTCACGTGAGCAGAGAGGCGCTGGGCAGCCATGATCCAGAGAAAGAGCAACGTAGCCGTATTCCTCAGAAGGTAAAGATGGTGGGCAGCCACCAGAAGCCAAGAGCAGAACAGGATTCCCCGCACACTTGGCAGAGGCAACGTGGGCCTCTCGGCAGCTTGGCTTTAGGTTTCTGTCACAAGGTTTAGGTTTAGGACACAAGTCAATGTGTAGCACCATCATTCCTCCTGACCGATAGACAAAACCTCAGTGTCATCATTAGTGACACTGGAGCAAAGCTGTCACCACATTCCCAGCTTGGGAATAGATCAGAGACATAAGGAATGTTCAAGTGCACCACAAGTCGGCACAGGGCAGGCTCACAGTTCCAGAACTGTTAAGAAAGCACACGTCTGTTGTTTGAACCACATCTGCCTGCTTTGTTAAGGAAGCACTGGCCATAGACAGACTGGACTTGTGGAGGGCTGCCATGGGGGTCTTCAGAGGACTTCACTTTTCAGGGTAGACCTCTGTAAAGACTGTTCTGTAGAGCTGGGCGTGTACGCCACTGTTCTATTTTTTATCATTTTCTGTTTGTCACTCAGTTGTCTAACCTGGCCTTGAACTCCTGAGGCTCCTGCCTCAGACTCTTGTAAACAGAATTAATTACAGGCTTTTGCTACCAGTCACCCCTCAATGGACCCTTTCAGATGCCCTCAGAGGAATGGGAATGTAGCTCAGTGGTGGGGTGTTTATTAACAGCACAAGTGGCAAATACAAGCAAACAAACAAAACACACTCATACACACACACATATACACATAATCACAGACATACACATACTCACACATACACACTCACATACATATACCTGCACATACTCACACACACATACACACACACACACCCATCATCCAAATCTAAAATTAATTTCTAATTTAAATGTAAGTAAGCACAAAAAAAACCCACCAGAAGATAGATAATATATGTTTAAAAGAGTATGGTAGAGGGAGCGCTGGCCCAGCACGCCTGGGGCCCTGGATTCAGTCCCCAGTACTGCATAAGTCTGAGTGGCCAGTGCCTGTGCTTTGGAAATGGAAGCAGGAAGACCATAAGTTAAAGGCCACTAGTGAGTGTGAATTCTAGGCTAGTCTGGACTACATGAAACTCTCAAAATAACCAAAGGAGAGACAAGTCATGTAAACCATGCTTTTGCAGGTCAGAATGTGAGATTTGGGGAGACTGCATAGGAGACACCCTACCATAATCCACAGAGTTACAGGGACAGTGTCTACAAGGGCCCCTAATTTATCACACCAATTCTAATAATCAATGCCCTCAGCTCTGATTGTACCTCAGGAGGACCCTAGAACTCACTTAATGGAATCCTACCCATGGCTAAAGTCTATTCTGGGTAATGATACAGAGTAAATTCACCAAGGGGCATCAGAGTCTTAATTGTAGACTTAAAAATAAATAAATAAATAAAGTCAGAGACCCATAGGACCAGGCCTTCAGCAGGTTCAGCCCATAACCCACAAGCCCGACCCACAGGCCTCACCCCCAAGCCTGATGAAGTCTCTCAGACCTCCTGAAAGCAGTGTCTATCTGCTGGCTCACAGCCTCCAGGCAGACAAAGCTGCTCCTAGCAGGCCTGATATTCCAAAGACATCATCATTTCCCAGAAGCCAAGGACAGAGATCTCCTGGGGCAGTTTAAATACATTACACCCTATGTTAGACACACAGTCTACTTCTCTGTCCTGTGTGGCTTCTCCCGGGAGATACTTCCACAGTCCCATCTTCTAAGGAGACCTAGGGAGGGGAAGAGACCACTCCAGTTGCTTCTACAGGACCATTGTATGAATGGAACACGCCCTGCTCTGAGCATCCTTGCAGATAGGAAAAGTCTTTATGTAGCTTGGTCTTTCTGCCCAGTCTGTGGCTGCTTTTTCTAGAACCAGGAGAAAGCTGACCTGAGAGGAGTAATGAATGAGCATCTCTTTCCTTGGCCAACAAGGATGGACATGGGGACATGAGCAGCCTAGTCGTCCGACTCCCAAGAGAATCACCTCTGTGATTCTTCAACACCAGTGTACCAGAAAGAACCAAAGGTCATCAAGGGTCCTTTCTACCCCTGACATGAAAAGTCTTTTCCTGTGGTTATTTTTGTTTGTGTGCATATGTGTTGGTACTTGTTTGGCTATACACCTATGTGCTGGCACACATTCACATGTGTGTTCATACCTAAACCAGAAGACAACCTCACCTGTTGGTTCTTGGACTATTGCCCATCTTGATTTTAGGGACACTGTCTCCTCCTGGTCTTAAATTCACCAACTATTATAAGATGGTTGGCCATGAAATGCCAGGAGTGTACCTGTCTCTTCCTCCCCAGTGCTGGGATTATAAGAACATTCCACCTCACCCTGCTTTTTAAAAACATAGTTCTGAGGATCAGACTTAAGTCCTTGTACTTTACCAATGAGCTACCTCCTCAGCCCTACTGATGCTGTTTTTATACCAAAATACAATGCATGTGATTATCCACAAAAGTCACTGATGTGATATGGATGTCTTATGGGCATTCTATAACAAAGATGGTGGAGAACTGAGGTCCTAGAGAGCGAGCCGGTCTGGGCACATCTGTTTAGGTGTTTGACGTTGAAATGGAGACATCTGAAATGCTTGCATCAGCTCTGTATTTTTATAACCATTTGAATATTTTCATCTGGGTGGCTTGCTTGGGTCCTAATTGTAGAGACCTCTTAAATAAAGGTATTAAGAGCCAAACCTTGGTGCAAGCACAAGTTTTATAGGGAGAGAGGTACTTTATTATTCTGAGAAGTTCAAGGGCTCATGGGGCTCCAGCAAGCACACAACTCCTCCTTTGAAACACAACTGGATGGAAGCTCTGGGATAAAAGATTAATCACAAAATGGATAATATTCCAGCATCATAAAAGTTTCTTAAAATATCTACAATAAGAAGTCATCTTTTGCAACTATGCCCATGTAAGAGGGTGTGGGAACTGCTCCTCCTGGCATTCTTTCTCCTGCTGTTGGTTGGGCACCTTCATGTCCCAAAAGCACAATGTCTGTCCTTAGAAGGTAGTCGTCCTGGGACTAAGGAAACAGCTCAGTCTGTGCGACACTTCTCTGCAAGAGTGAGGATCTGCGTTGTAACCTCGCAACTCTTGTAAAATAGCCAGGCACATGGTGGTGTGTGTTGGTAACCCCAGGGCTGGAGAGGCGGAGACAGGAGAAACAGCAGTGCTCGATGACCAGGCACCCGACCCTGCACTGAGAACTCCAGTCCTGTGAGAAACTCCATCTCAAAACCTAGGATGAATGGCTCCTGAGGTCATCCTTTGTCTATCTGTCTGTCTGTCTGTCTGCTTCTCTTTCTCTCTGTCTCACTCTCTCTGTCTCTGTCTGTCTCTGTCTCTCTGTCTCTCTGTTTTTCTCTCTGTCTCTGTCTCTGTCTCTCTGTCTCTCTCTGTCTCTCTCTGTCTCTCTCT
>NC_034601.1:83920174-83925761 GCF_900095145.1 Mus pahari | reverse complement strand
TCTCTCTCTCTCTCTCTCTCTCTCTCTCTCTCTCTCACACACACACACACACACACAATGTTCTACCCCTGTGAATGAACACTCAACCATCTGTCTAATTTCTTATATTTTGCCATCAAACCATCTATTATTTCCACATCTTTGTGCATGAGGCACACACATGTCAACTACTTGACATATGTTTACCATGGAAGCAAAATTAGAGTGGGGGGTGAGAGCCACCTGAGCAGAGAGAGGTCCCATCCCAGCCACCATGTGAGAGCAAACTTCTAGCCTCTACACAGCCAAAAAGAAACGGAAAACAAAACTGAAACTGGGGGACGCACTTACAACTGATTTGAACCCCTCCCCCATAATTATACAAAATTTAAAAGATTCAGTGCATGGCAAATGGCTGAAATAAAACTATTTTTACATGGGGCTCTATGAGTAACATACCTGCAGACTGGGACCAGAGTTCAAGTTATCAAAATTATTTCCATGGAAGCAGGAGACCTCCAGGATGGAATAAATGTGTTTCAGATCTTGAGTTTTGACCCATCATTTGAAATTCATTCTCTCTGACTTTTCCATAAACCATGCCAAGGAAAATAAGAGAGCCAGCCCTCGCCCACACATGGCTCCCCCACCTCACCCACCAGGCACACCAGCTTCCTGATATTGCCATGTGGCAACTCAGGAAGACTCTCGGGGCTGCAGAGCCGGTCCTCCTGCCGTCTGGTTTTCATTGACGAAGGCAGAAAGTCAGCATCACTGTCAGCTGGATTCTGCCTTGTGTTCCATAATGCATCAGGGGCTTCTCTGTGAGTTCATTCTGTACTTAGGCTCGATAGCGTGGCTTCCCCTGACTTCAAAGGTTGTTCTCAGCCGGAATAACTCATCCATGATCCGAGCATAAGAAATGGGCCTTTATTCTCCATATGGACTAACTACACCCTAGCAATCCCATAAGGGAGGCAAAAGGCAAATAAATGTCCTTCATAGTGGAAAAAAAAGGGATACATCCTTAATGAGATACTTGAGGTAATGAGGCAAAATTGACTTTGGAAAAGTCCAGGTGTGACCACATCTGTGGACAATGACTTCTATGGTCAATGGTGTCTTGTTGTGGGCCGCTGCAGACCCTACTATTCAGAGCTGGATGCAAATTTTTGCTCCTAGCCATAAGGAACCTGAGTAGAACTCAGATTTGCAGGGTGTGTTTGTGCTTTTCCAGTCTTACACGGATCCTTTATAGTATATTAGTATCATGCGTAATGTCAACATTTGGAAACAGCTCGTGACTGACAGAGCTAAAAAGACAGATTTCTTCCCCAGCCTGTTTCTATCACTGGCATCTGTCTTCAGCACGCAGCCCATCACATGCTTCCACCCCTCTGCACACCCCCTCCAGTCCTCTCAGAGGACCTTTACACATTGATTTCAGTACAGATTTCAAATATAATATGACAGATCCAAACACCGAAGCCAGTTCACCCTCGGTGCCTGCCCTCACCCCTCATGATGCGTAAGCTTTCATGCCAATCTCGCCTGCAGTCAGAGCATGCTATGATAATAGAAGGTTTAGGGAGTGTGAACTGCATATGCCAGGCGCTGGGATAGCCTCCCAAGGACCCCATGAAGGGCTAAACTGGAAACTGTGACACTGAGATAGACTCAATAATTTGCCCAGTGTCCCAGGGTTAATGTAGCTATGTGACGCACAATATCCAACTCTGTGGCCTTCATTTGCAATATAGTAATTGTGCTGGATAGTTTTATGTCAACTTGACACAAGTTAAAGCCATTGAGAGGAGGGAACCTCAATCAAGAAAGTGCTTCTATAACATTGGGTTGTAGACACGCCTGTAAGGCATTTTCTTACTTAGTGATTGATGGAGGAGGGCCCAGCCCATTGTGGGTGGAGTTATTCCTGGGCAGGTGGTCCTGGGTTCTATAAGACAGCAGGTGAGCAAGCCCGTAAGCAGCACCTGTCCATGGCTTCGCCATCAGCTCCTGCTCCAGGTTCCTGCCCTGTTTGACTTCCTGTCCTGACTTCCTTTGATCATGAACTATGGTATGGAAACATAAGCTGAATAAACCCTCTCCTCCCCAAGTTTCTTCGGTCATGGTGATTTTCATCACAGCAGTAGTAACCTTGAGTAAGTCAACAACCCGCAGTGGCACATAGCAGCATGCACTTGTTACACCCATGCAGGTATGCAGCCATATATCTACGCCAGCATACAAGGCTGTCTCTAGGCCTTGTGGTTGTACAAGCACAAAAGAGGACCTGCTTCCCTTTCTACTTTACTCTGAGTTCTCACAGGTTGTCAGAATGTCCTTTTCTGTGGCTTGGTCCATCCCTGTAAGATGGTTTCAACCCACCTCTAATTTCTACCCAGCACCACCCACTTAGGTGATGAGAAGTGACCTGGGAATATCTGTCAAGCATGTTTATAAGGTGCTTATAAAACACATGTTATTTTAGTGGAGGCACCGATGTTCATAGATTCTCATTCTTAAAGCAACTTGTTACCTCCTTCCCAATCACCTCCCAACATATAACAGCTTGACTCCTAAACGTTCATGGAATGTTCATGGGTTGTTGTGTAAAGAGTAATTGGGAAGAGCCAAAAGAGATAATTGCTTGATTTGAAAGGGTTCTGAGTCATTCACAAGAGAAGAAAGGTTATTATAGGGAAGAGTTCCTCAAAACAGTAATGGACAGACTGGGAGGCATAGAAAGGTCATCCTTATACCAGTGTCTTATGAAATTCAGCTGTCTTCCCAAGGAGTGTGTATCAATTTGCTTTCTGTTGCTGTAACAAAGTACCTGAAGCTGGATACTTAACAATGAGAAGATTATTTAGCTCCCAGTTTGGTAGACCAGAAGTCCAAGATTAGGCAACCATATCTGTGCAGTGTCTGTCCCAGGTCTTCTTGCAACACTATAACTTGACAGAGGAGCAGAAAGGGAGAAAGTTACAGCCAGAGGGTCAAGGCAAGGGTTGGTCTTGCCTTGTATTCTAAGGCTTGTAACAGCCCACTCTCCAGAGAACTTACTCATTCTGCATTAATCCTTTCCAAGGGTGTTGCCCAATGACCTAATCATTTCCCACTAGGCTCCACCTCTTAAAGGCCCCACCATTTCCCCACATCTCAACACTGGGGACCAAACTTCTAGCACACAAGCCCTTTGGGGACATACTTAAATCATGTCCAAACCACACAGTGCGAACATCCCCTCTGTGAGTGTTCAGTCCCTTGGTAAGGACAAACTTCACTCATCAGTGGTCCCACGGTCAGAGCTGTGTCTGCTTCAGAAGTACAGCTGAGTAGAGCTGGGACAGAGGGTGGAATCAGGAGGAAGTGGACCAGGTACTGGGACTCAAAACCAGCTGACCTCTGACCTTAGAGAACTTAGAACCTAACGCATGGTGTAAAGTAAATTCTGAACCACTGTAGTGCAGAGATCAAACCCACCTGTCAATCAGATGTTGGGATGACAAAGAGCCTAAAATTCATATGAGAAATAAAAAATTGGCAATATCTTCTTTGTATATTCTGGAGAGATGAGGTGGGATATGTTGTCCTAGGGAAGACAGGCTTCTTTCACTATAGGGCAACCTGTTTCTCCACTGTCATGGGAAGCCCTGAGACCTGTAGTCTCCTGATTCTCCTTCTTTATGGCAACCTGAAGGTATCACCTCTGGAAATCATTTCCAAACACTTGCGGGTTCTCTCTGCCTCCTTTTCAAGAAGGAGAAATGAAGAGTTGGGGAAGGAATGTGATTCTCGAAAGATAAGAAGACTGGGGGGAGGGCTCAACTCACAGGGGCTTGGGTTGGGACCTGAATGCAGGCCCTGAGATTTCAGCTGAAAGACGCCACATTATTGTACACTACTTGTAGTTTGAAGCATTTGCATATCTCTCTCTCTCTCTCTCTCTCTCTCTCTCTCTCTCTCAACATTTTTCTAGTTCCCATGAGTTGTTCCCTTCACACCTTCCTCACTCAATCAGTGGAAGTTTCGTTGAGCAGCTGTAACTATTTCATGGTAAGGTTGCTCCACTAATTAGACATGGACCTAATTAGACAGAGTAAATGTGTTATGTGGACATTTAGACCACTTCTTAACCTCTATAGAGAGATTTAAACACTGATGAAAGAGAGTAGATAGAATTACAGCATAGGAAAGGGTTAGAGCAGATGATAACCAAGGCAGATGAAGATACTATCTTAACAATAAATACAGGGCTGGGAGATGGCTCTGTGGGTAAAGGCACTATATATATATATATATATATATATATATATATATATATATATATATATGCCTTATAGCCTGGATTTGATTCCAAGAACCCATGTGAAAGGCTAGGGTATTGGTTCACATCTATATCTCTCCTGCAGAGAGAGTGGAAGTCAGAGACAGAATTTCCAAAGAAGGTGAGGGTCAAGTATATATGTCATGAGATCACAGAAATAATCTTCCTATCACACACACACACACACACACACACACACACACACACATTAAATACTCCAATTCCAGGAATAGGTATGGAGAAATAAACAGGTTGGAGGATAAGATGGATGCATGCATGGAGTGTTAGATGGATGAAGATGGATGGATGGATGGATGGATGGATGGATGGAGAGATGGAGAATAAAGAGATGTAGAGATGGCAAGATGAATGGGTGGATGTGTGGATGGATGGATGGATGGATGGATGGAGAGATGGATGAATGAATGGAGAGATGGATGATGATAAAACCTGTGCCTTGGTCTATGATTTGCTGAGCATACTGTGATCAGGTTAGATCCTTTTGGGGCATTGCCTCTTGCTTACTAACGTATGTCACCTTCAGGGAAATACTCAGGGGATATTTTTGTGAATGGATTCCTCCAACTCCTTTATCCCTCAAGGCCTTGTGTAAACAACACAAGTAAGCAGGCCCAGGAGGTGTGTGATTGTAGCAAGTATTCCCAGCTCTGGAGGAGAAAAGGCATGATGTCACCTTCCTGGCCCTTAGTGTCAGTCTTTGGTTTGTACCTGCCATGGCCATGATCATTAGGAGGAATCAAGGAGTCCGTGGTCTCTCCTCTAGCACATGAGCAAACCCTCCTCGATCTTCTAGAATCCTGAATTATGTACCTACAGTTATCTATGAGGAGGACTGTGGCTTTCCCATTATTGGATGGAATCTGAAAAGATGGCCCAATGATAGCCCTGGGAGGAGACAGAATGGGGCTGTGAAAGCTGCAACTCACCAGTGCCACTTTACAGAAGAGGGAAAGGGCTGCCAGCATGTGTCCAGACCTGCTCCCAAAGTTGCCAAGCAACTGGAGAGATGGTTTAGTGGTTAAGAGTACTGGTTGCTCTTCCGTAGGACCCAGGTTCAATTCCCACACCCACATGGTGGCTCACGACCAACTGTAATTTTAGTTCAGAGAAATCCAATTCTCTCTTCTGGCCTCTGTGGACACCAAGTATGTATATGGTACAGAAACAATGCATGATGAATACATGCAGGCAAAGCACTCATAAAGAGAGAGACAGAGAGAGAGAGAGAGAGAGAGAGAGAGAGAGAGAGAGAGAGAG
>NC_034601.1:83894308-83919429 GCF_900095145.1 Mus pahari | reverse complement strand
CACACACACACACACACACACACACACACACAACTGTGTAACCCGTGACAGTAAACTTGATAATTCTCCAAAAAAGGATGTACAGTAAAATTAAGTTTGTTGTAATTAGACAAAGCAGAGGGGTTGCATAATCGGCGGAGATAAATCTTTCTGAGACTTCAGCAACTGTAGCTCCACATTTCCACGGCCCTCTGAAGATTTATCCCCATATTTTTATTGTCATCGTTAATCTTGTGACCAAAGATCGTGTTGTTGGATTAAGGGAGGGAGCATGAAAAGTCCCAGCGTTTAACGAGGTGCAAAAAGGCTCTGGGTCTGAGGAAAATGCAACAGAGAGCCAGGCCCTAGCATCAGAGCTGGGTTCTGGTTTAAAATTCTGGGTGGCACGATGAGTGTGTGTGTCGCTCTCATGTGTAAATAGCAACTAGTGGTAGAGCTGCCCTGGAAAAGTCCTTCAGCCTGGCGTGGAATTCCTTCCTCAGCGGAATGACGTGGCTCAGTAGAAGGCACCCTGGGACTGCCACCGAGGGAAACAACTCCAGTATCTGCCCAGGGTTGTCTGGAAGCAAAAAGCATCTTTGGAGGGTGTTGAAGTTCAGTTCCTCCAGAATTCTGGCTCACCGCTGTAGGGGATTCAAACAGAGGATGAAATGGGATCTCATTTTATAACCTGGAAGTCACTGTGTGGGCCAGGATGGTCTTGAACTCATGGTTGTAAATGAGAACTCCCACTAAGAAGCTGTGTTTGCAGAGGAGAGGCCGGTTGACTGATGAGAACTACATTACTGTGGAGAGGTGGACATGCCACTGGGCAGAAGCTAATCGCTTTCTCTTGCTCCCTGGGACAGCCATTCCTTGCCTAACTCTGTCAGAGCTAACATCCTACGACTTGAGATCTATTAATCCAGCTGACCACTGGCTTTAACCAAAGCCCATGCTGAGAATGTCTTCAGATACCATCTTAGGCCTACAGAAAAGTATCCTCCTTTCTTAATATATCCGCCTCTCTGATTACCTACCAATGTATTTTAAACTTACCTTGACTTAGGACTGTATTTATCCTATAAAACTATAAAACTTCGTGACACTGCTCCCACATTGAAACATGGAATTTAGGGTAGCATAAATCTATGTGTCCTGGGTTCATGGTCACTCAAAACGGCTCCAGAATAAACTCTTGTTCCTGTAAGATGAGAGCCGTGGTTTTGCACTGATGAGTGATCAGCCTGTCTTCTGCTGTACTGGGATGGTGGATGTTGCCCATCATATCTAGATTAACTAACTTTAACATCCTTAAGATTATTATGTGGGTGCAGCTACGTTTCTGTTTTAGTATCTGTATAGACACACATGTGTACAAAACGTTTTTGTTTTCTCCATAGAAAAGATTTGAGAGAGAAAATTTAAAATCGGGTGTGCGTGTATGTGTGTTTGCCCATGTGTATCTGTGTGAGGCTGAGGCTCCTGTATCTCGGCAGAGAGAAAGGCACCTGATGTTCTGCTCTATCACTGCGTGCTTTGTTCCCACTGAGCCTAAAGCTCAGACTTCTAGATTGGTTGTCCAGAAGACCCCAAACCACCTGTCTCAGTCCTTTCTGCACTGGGGTTAAAGGCGTCCACCTCCACCCTTACACAGCTGGCGGGGATTTGAACCCAGGTCCTCACGCTTGCTGGCAAGCATTTAATCTACAGAAACTTGTTTCCAGCTCCACGTGTCCAACAATTTGACACTGAAACATTACCATTTACGACATTTGCCCAGGTTACAAGTTACCAATATGTGCACCGGCCAGCTTGGAATCCTTTCAATTAAATCTAGGATTATGCATTGGGCCACTTTCATAGCTGCCCTTGGTAAAATGTGTCCTTGTGCGTCCTGCTGGCCTGTTGATTGGGCACTGAATCTGGGTTCAGGGAAGATGATTACCAAGAAGGGGAGCTGTGTGGGCCTCCACATATGTCCAAGCCGAAAGTAGGAACTGGGAAAAAAACAAAAACAAAAACAAAAAAAAACAAAAACAAAAAACAAAAAACAAAAAACCCTGAAAATCAGCTCTTGTCCCTTCTCTAAAGGAGAACTGGGGAAAGCGATGAGATCTTCTCCCCTGGGAGTTGAAGGGCTGATAGGATGGTCACAGGCATCTAAAGTGTTCCACCAGCTGTGAACTAAAGCGCAGTGGGAAATGAAGGCTGACTGGATGAAGGAGCTTCCCATCTCAAGGGCTCCTGGTTTTCAGGCCTTACTAGGTGCCGACAACCCCATCCCCAACCCTCCCCACCACTCAAATCTTTCAGAGCAGATGTCCCTGTAGGACGAGGCCCACCCAGCATGGGGGAAGGGACTCCAACAGGAGAACCAGGAACTTGGGGGTCAAGGCTTGCCTCTGACAATAGTGGTTTTGGAAGCTCAAACAAGGACATAATTTGCTGTCTCTCAACTCCCTAAAAACAAGTCCATGTGGCGATAGGGTCACAGGCACATACAGAGGCTTGCAGCATGAACCCCAAAGGAAAAACAAGGACTGTGACTTGACTCAGCCACATTGCATGTTGCCTCAGAACGTTAAAAAGAGAGATTTTTCCCCCCAGAACCACAGAAGTGAAAGATGTTTATGGGGCCAGGGTATGATCCTATCATGCCTAAAACTGTCACTTGTCAACAAAGCCCTCAAGATCTGTGACTGTCCTGAGCCTTAGGAGCCTCCTCAGGCACAAAGAATTTAAGTGGCATTCTCTTACACTACCCACTTAAAGCCAAATCTATCTACCAGGTCTGTCTGCTTCACAGACACAGTTTGTATCAGTCGAGAATGAGAAACAATGTTATCACACACGACCACAACCAGCTGCTCAACAGAACTTCTCCATTCTCTTACCCAAGTCCCATCCAATCTCCTCAGGGTACCTCACTCAGGGTTACTTGTTTCTGAGAGATCTGCCTGCAGTATCTTTTGCATTTGGACAGCAGTGATCTTTCCAGTCAGATTAAGCAAAGGGAGCCAGCAAAGGGAGAAGACAAGCCTGCCCCTCTCCACTCGTAGATGGTGCCCGAATAACAAGCCCCGACTTTCTGTCTGGATAGAATGCTCCTGTAAGCTCCTGCAAATCTCACTCCGCCTTCCGCACCCTATCCTTTAAGCGTATATTTGCTAATTATAGTCAAGCATGAGCACACATGGCAGTGTGATGCAGCCCACATCTTGGAAGCAGGCCATGGATTTGTGTCCAGAGCAGCCCTTTCAACCGCCCCATGGTTTTGGTCCGGTTATACGTGAACTTGACTTTTCTTGTCTCAAAATCAGAGGTTGGTGTCTAACCTCTGTGAAATTAGGAAAATTGTTTCTGTCTACTGGGATGTCAGCATGCAGTACGATTGTGCATGCATAAATACAGAATTTCTCTATGTGTCATTATTAAATATTTAACGGCACCATCTGAGCTAAACCACACAACTTTGCAGTTTGCTAAAATGGCTGCGACAGAGAAACATAACCAGTACAGTGTCTGTAAGTCTGTAATCAAGATGGCATCCCACAGCCTGAGAGGTGCTTGCTGCACACACATGGGGACCTGAGGCCCCCTAAACCCATGGGAAAGCCAGATACCATAGTGCTCACCCATGAGCCCTGGCTCTTACAGCAAGGTAAGAGGCAGAGACAGAAGTATCCCCAGAACCTAGAGGGCCAGTTAGCCTCGAATGCTTAGTGGCTAGCAAGAGACCCTTCCTCAAACTAGATGGACGACTGGGAGGTGAGGGCTGGTGTCAGAAGCTGTCCTTTCACACACACACACACACACACACACACACACACACACACACACACACACACGTATACATACACACTCCTGCATGTAAACAAGCATACACACATATCATATGCACATGCTAAATTAAATGAGTTTCTTGTCCTAAGGTGCCACAGCCTAGCTCGATGACCTCAGAGACTCTGTCTTCCAAAGAGGTCACACTTGGGCACGTGTCAAGGAATAGAAGCACCATTCAACTCCTCCACTTGATCTTAGCCAAAAGGCCGAGAAGCAATACCATTCAACCCCTAAGTAACTCGGCTAAAAGAAAAATTTAGAGCCCCCATCCCATAATAATCTTTCACCACTGAGGAGACACAACCCATCTGAGATGCTGAGAAGATGAGGGACAGCTGAAATGAGAAAAGTGCTGTTAAAATCATCATACCTGCTTGGTGGTGTCAGTTGATGCGGACATTTTAAAACACAGCTGGAAGGGAATACCTGAGGGCTCAGCTCAAATCCGTCCCTTCCTGCTCTCTGCCAACCCTCAGTGGCCAAAACATCATCTGTGGTATCACCGTCTTCTGTGCAGTGAGTTAGACCACTTGATTTAAATCTGAATGCGAAAATCTACGGTCAGGTTGAGGATGGGGCGGAAGGAAGATAGACGGCACGTTCGAGTTCCAGAGGGCAGATACGGCGTTTCGTGCTTACGCATAACTTATTTCAACTCAATGCATGTGCACGTCAGATGACTCCAGATTTCAAGTGATCTTTCTGGATTCCATGGCTGAATAAGAAAGTATATTGTAGCTCTTTGTCCCCGGAGAAGGGGTAGAGACAGTCAATAATTTCCCCCACCGGATACTAACCGTAAGCCGACCTAGTGACCTATGGGCTCCTTTTCCCTTCAGGGTTTCCATCTGAAAATGTGACTCCTTGTTCCTTGATGAAGAGCCAAGATTGTAAAGGGCTGCATTTCATTAATAATTCTGCCATAAATGATAGGATTACCTTGGATCTTTCTTATGGCCCCAGCCCCCAGGAAATCTTGGCCAAAAGTTTATGAAAAGTGCTCCTGGGACGGGGGTTGGGACAGTGATTCTGTGGTTCAAGTCACTCTCGCAGAGACCAAAGTTAGGTGCCTGGCATCCATATCAAGTGATTCAAAACCACGCAGAACTCCAGCCTCAGGGCTCCTACCTCATACGTACATCCCCACACGAAGGCACATAGGCAGATACCTAGCTTTAAGATTTTAAAAAAAAAATTTTTAAAGAGAACTATATAGGACAAGAATCGGGTTGAAAAGAATGAAGAAAAGAGAGGTAAGTTCTTTGCACAATGCTGCTCTGTAAGCTACAATTTGGTTTACATACTGTTTCACTCTGCTCTTCCCTGTTGTCTGGCTCCAACAGCCTGTCTGTCCCCTCTTTCTTGATGGCTTCTGACCCTTCAGGATGGAGGATATAGATACCCCATTTGTGGCTGAGTACTCTGCTGATACTTGTTCTCTGCACTTCAGGCAGTCATAAGCTTCTGAAAGTGGATGGTAGATGTTAACTATCTTCCACTGTCCAATGAAACTTCTCCAGTGAAGTCTGAGAGCTGAACAAATCATCAGGATAGAGAGATGTGGATTTAGAGGGCAATCTCCCACTATCTCCATTTAGATTAGTAGCAGTAGCAGTAGCAGTAGCAGTAGCAGTAGCAGTAGCAGTAGCAGTAGCAGTAGCAGTAATAGTAGTAGCAGTAGTAGGATTACTACCAGAGTCACTAGGCTCCCTGACTATATGTACTTGGTTAGATACTACAGGTGTGTACTAGACATATGTTTCCTTTTATAGAGTAGGCCTTAGATCCAACCAGAAAACATTTGCTAATCTCCATAACATCTGTGCCGCTATTGGACAAACAGGCAGAGGTTGGTACACCTGAGTCATTTCTGTAGTCGGTAGGGTTTCCAGCAGGGAAAGACTGTTGATAACTACCGGCTCTGCACACACACCAGCTTGCATGCCCTTTCCCATGCTACGAGAGCTCCTTAGGGGGAAGCTTCATTGTTGGTACCAACTTGACTTCTCCATGGCCTGTGGCAAATGGGTGTGATGTCTTCAGCAACCAAGAAACAGGGACAACAGCCTGTGCTGTTGGGGGGCGGGTGTCCAGGACATCTCTGACCAACAGCTCATTGCTGTTTTCATCTTTTACGCGTTGACTATCACTCACAGTTGACAGCATTCCTAACCAGCACACGGCCTCTAATACCTTCCCGATACATCCATCTTTTGCCTTGTTTTGATCGCAACCTCCCTGTGGCCATCCCACTAATACATACCCTTGTAGCCTGTCACCCACAGCCTGCCATCATCATGGAGGAACAGCCCATCATAAGTCCCCTCTCTAGGTCCTGCACTCTTCCATAAACAAACCAACATTGGAAAGTATCGCTGTCCTTGAACACGGCTCTCCTTATAATTTCCTTTGTCAAAAAGACCCTGATATGATTGTAGTTGCAACCAAAGAGGGAGCTAGAGAAATTCTCAGAGCAGGCATCAGCATCTCCGTGACAATATGCAGAGAACAAGTATGTACATGGAACGGGCCACTGCACACACAGTAATATGGCCACACAACAGTAACCGAAAGGTACTAGATTATGATCTGTACTAGCTGAGTATAGAGACGTATAACTCAAGAGGATGAGATAGGAGAACCAAGAGTCCAAATTAATCCTTGGCTATGTGGCAAGGTTCAGAACAGCCAAGTGGTGTGTGGGATTCTGTCCCAAAACAAAACAGAAAAAGAGTCTTGATAACATATAATCTTCTGTGAACATGGGCTGTTTGCTGTTTAGATATTGGATGGAAACTAAAGACTGGTTCCAGAAACGAAGCCCCACAGTAGTTGCTTCAGAACAACGAGGTTTTAGGGAATTTCATTCTCCTTTTTTGTTCTGTTTTGATTTTTTTTAATGTTTCTTATGAATACATATCACCATTAAAATAAAATTAAATCTCTCTCTTGTTTTCTCTCTGTGTGTCTCTCTGTCTCTCTGTCCCTGTCTCTGTCTCTCTCTGCCTCTGTGTGTGTGTGCATTTGTGTGTGCATGTATGTGTGTATATATGTGTGTGTGCGAGTGTATGTGTGAGTGTGCATATGTGTGTGTGCGTATGCACGTGTATGCATGCATGTGGGTTTGTATGTGCATTTCTGTGGAACAAGAAGTTAACCCTGGTGCTGTTCTGCACAAGCTATCAACCCAGTCCTTTTGAACCGTGTTCTCTCACTGGGGCCTAGAGTTTGCTCAGGGGTCTGGTTTGGGTGACCAGGCTCCCAGAGCTACTCATGGCTCCCTCTTCCCTGATGCTGTGATTACACCAGGCCCCCACAGCCAGCTTTGCATGTGGGTGATGATGATGGGAACCAGTCCTTGTGTTTATGTAATGATGCTCTACTGACAGAGCTTCCTCCCAAGAGCTGTATACTCTTAAATCCTAACAATTCTTTGAGGCTCAGCTTGACCTGCTCAGAAAGCATGCTGTACATTTCCCTGCAGGGTCCTCTCCATCTGCTTCTAACTCGTTTGCAGAATGCTCCCTCTTAGCACACATGCCATGCGTGGCCTTGAATTAGACCCATCAGGATGGTGTGACTTTTACTCCATGATACCCTTGTTCTCTACTTAGAATGCATCCTATCATCTCTGTTTCCTGAGGGGAGCCACCACACACCCGCTCCAGAGTGGGAGGAGGGTTAGCTGGCATGTTTCTCTCCAGGTGGTCAAATACATCGTGCGGTCAGATTAAGGGTATTGAAATCTCGAGAGGTTGATTTGCCAAGGAAAGCACTTCCTCCAGTCAATTTAACACTTGTTTGCCAAACTAGCCTACTTGGTGAGTTTCAGGCCAATGAGAGATTTTATCTAAAAATCAGTGTGGATGATATGCCTAAGGAATATCAGACAAGGCTGTCGTCCGGGCCTAGGTACATAACCAGATAGCCTAGGGTGGCAGTGTCCCATAGACCTTTCAGACCTTTTCTCACAGCTCAGCCTCACATAGAGAGCCAACCGCTCATCCTATTCTGTTACTCATCTTTCCCTGGAAACACCACATGGGTCTTCCCCTCTCTGAACAGTTCACTCTCTGCTTTTCAGAAGTAGGGGCAGCTAGCACTGACCTAATGCTCAGAGCTGGGCTCAGCCCGGGCTGAGGCCATGTCAGCGCAGGCCTGTAAATCACTCTCAGTTCTTGCCTCTTTCCTGTCGTGCTGACAGCATCAGGAAGCTGCTGTGAGGGCTATAACCCACACTAACAACTGGCAGATAGTGCTGAGCTGAAGGAAGAAACATGTCGAAAGCCCCACTCAAGGCAAGTTGTTAGCAAGTGTGAACAATGCTCGGAATAACAGGGCTTTTCCCAGAGGCCCCCTGCAAGAGCCTGGCTGCTCACATCTCTCCCAGGCCACCAGAGTCTTATCTTGCCGGTACCATGTGCTCCCACTTATCTGCCGGCAGCCGGCCCCCACTGATGTCAGCTTGCAGCGCTGGCCACCTAATGAAGATCAGGTGGTGGGAACGATGTGTTCTCCCCTTCGCTTGCTCTCAGATGGTTTGTGTGTTTCGACAGCAGATGGGAAAGTGTACTTCTAAGACCATGGTGTGCGTGTTCATACTCAGAGGCTGAGTCTTCTCACAGCCTTGTCAGGGCTTGTTTGTAGCTGTTATTGATGTTGAGTTACCAAGGGTCCTCTGAGTGTCAGAATCTTGAATTATCCGAATAGGCCCCTCCCCAAAGGCTTCCTCTCATTACTCTGAGAACCTTTTGTACTTTTGATTGAACTGTAGATGGTGATGGAGCTGGCATTTTAAGACCAGGCACAGTTGAACTTGTAGAATTAGATAGAAGAACTGGTGTTGACCTCAGGAAACTGGTCACTATGCATATACATACACACATATAGACACATGGAGACACACACAAACTACACACATATACACAAATGCAAACCCACACAAAAACATATATATAAACATAAATACACACTTTACTCTTAGCATTTGCATACAGATCTCTCTCTCTCTCTCTCTCTCTCTCTCTCTCTCTCATACACACACACACACACACACACACACACACACACTGGAAAGATATGTTTAGAAAGATAGAAAGCCAGGTTCCATGTGTAACAACATTGTTCTCACCATGAAGCCACAATGATGAGGTTTATACTGAGCATTTCCTAGTAATAGGATCATGACCTTGACCCAAACCTACCCCCTACACAAAAACAGAGGTCAAGTGTGTATAACTTAATAATGGCCAGCATCTAGAGAATATGAGGAAGTGTGGGTTTAAAGGAAGATCTCCTCTCTCTTAAGATGTCTCTGGGCAAGCAACTTTGAACCTTGGCAACTTAAGAGCTCTATCATCAAAGACCTGGAGAGAGGCGATGCCCCATGGGTGACCAGTTATCTCTGGTGTGCATAGCTCCTGGGCTAGTTTTTATATTACTCATGTGTGCACTTGTACTCCTTACTTAAAACCAGGCTCAATGGGTTCAAGTCAATAGAGAAACATTCTTCACTGTGCCCAAATCTTATAATATGGAGCTCAGCACATTATAGATGGCTGACGTCCATTGAGCATACGGTGACAACTGCCACCCATTAATCCTCTTCCTGATGCTATTCTCAGAACAGAATTTGATTTTCTATTTCATATAGAAATGCAGTTTCCTGGAGATCATGCACATTGTGTGAAGATGATATTAATAGTCAAATAATAGTAAACGGATGATATTCCATAAAAATGATAATGAACTTTGTTAGAAATAGAAGATTTTGTCAGGCATGGTGATTCCCCAGATCTTCCAACTGGTAATAAGGACACATGCTCCACTATGTTCATAGCAGCCTTATTTATAATAGTCAGAAGCTGGAAAAAACCCAGATGTCCCTCAATAGAGGAATGGATACAGAAAATGTGGTACATTTACATAATGGAGTACTACCCAGCTATTAAAAACAATGAATTTATGAAATTCTTGGGCAAATGGATGTATCTGGAGGATATCATCCTTAGTGAGGTAACCCAATCACAAAAGAAGTCACTAGATATGCACTCACTGATAAGTGAATATTAGCCCAGAAACTTAGAATACCCAAAATACATCTTGCAAAACACAAGAAAACCAAGAAGGATGACCATCATGTGGATACTTCATTCCTCCTTAGAATAAGGAACAAAATACCCATGAAAGGATATAGGTACAGAGACAAAATTTAGAGCTAAGATGAAAGGATGGACTATCCAGAGACTACCCCATCCGGGAATCCATCCCATCATCAGCCACCAAACCCAGATACTAATGCACATGCCAGCAAGATTCTGCTGAAGGGACCCTGATATAGCAGCCTCTTGTGAGGCTATGCCAGTGCCTGGCAAACACAGAAGTGAATGCTCACAGTCAGCTATTGGATGGAACACAGGGCCCCCAATAGAGGAGCTAGAGAAAGTACCCAAGGCGTTGTAGGGTGCTGCAATCCTGTAGGTACAACAACAATATAAACTAACCAGTACCCCCTGAGCTCGAGTCTCTAGCTGCATATGTAGCTGAAGATGGCCTAATCGGCCATCATTGGGAAGAGAGGCCCCTTGGTCTTGTAAACTTTATATGACCCGGCACAGGGGAAGGCCAGGAACAAGTGGTGGGAGTGGGTGGGTAGGGAATCAGGGGCGGGGGAGGGTATAGGGAACTTTCGGGACAGCATTTGAAATGTAAATAAAGAAAATATTTAATAAAAAAGATAAAAAAGAACAAAAAAGAAATAGAAGATTTTAAAAAAATCAGAACTAAAGAAGAAAGAATAAATATGATCAAGATTTTTCCCTCCAAACTATGAAAGAAATAAGTATCAGAAAAATTTCTTCAGAACTGTAGAAATTAGTGTCTAATGCCAAGTGATTCAGTCAAGGGTAATCTGCAAAGAGTCCAGAATTGATGCCAATGTTCACTCACCACAGCGTTAGGCACAGAATATAATCAACCAACAGAATATTTTGGTGTAGAAAGGTCACCAACACTAATGACCTTCACCAGAGTTTAAGTCAGTAAAGTACAGCAGAAGCTTGTTCAAAAGAATTGGGACCAAAGGCTGGAGCAGTCAAAACCAAGGATAAATAAGGTAATGGCGACTCTTATGGTAGAGTGGAACAGAGAAGAGCATGGAACATTGAAAGCTTGGGATCGGAGAGGGGGCCTGCTGAAGACCACCCATCCACATGAGGAAGAGTGATGTCTTCCAGGCCCAGATCAAACAGATGTTGGGAGAGGCTGTGTGACAGCAAGAAGGCCATGGGGACTGGAGGAGGCTACATACCAGCTTCTTTGGATCTCTTCTAACCAATAAATAGCAGGGTCTGTGGAGAGACAGGGACAGGTAGATCTGGCATCTGCCACAGATAATGGTGTAGAGACTAGAGGAGTTTGTGGCCAGCTTTGAAGAAGTCAGAGTAGTAAAATTTCAAAGAATGGTGGAATGCAAGGCTGGAAGATGAAAGACCGGGTCTCCTCCAGAGGGGCTCTGCGGCAGTGAGAGCCATACTGAGAAGGAAAGATGGGAGGATGGAAAGAGGGGACCAAAGATAAAATTCTCTGGTAATGCCAGATGTAAAAACACTGCTCTGAGAAGTAAAAATAAACATGAAGGAAAAATGGACATAAAGTGGAAAGAGAAATGGAGCATTGTTCTTGGAGGGCTTGCAGAATCTGCTAAGCCAAAAAGGAAGGACGAGAGAAGGGGTAAAGACAAGATAGAGGCTCTGGAAGGGAGGGGGGTACAGAGTGAAGTCATAGCAGCTTGACTCGGTCAGATTAGTTTTTGCCTACTGCCCTCTGTATGCAGCGAGTGTGCTCCGAGATATGATCCTGTTCTCAAGACGCTCACAGGCCAGATAGGGAAAGTGGGCAAAGCCCATTACACAGTTATGTGTCTGGATGGTAAGCTTCTGTAATGCTGTGGATCTTTAAAGATTAGAGTGCAACATTTTAGAAAACACATGAGAAACACTCCCAAGGAAAATTACATAGGGGTCTTAGATTGAGAGACACAGTCTAGTGGAAAGCATAGAAATGGGGGTGAGAAGAATCGACTCAGTAGTTTTGGGTGTGCAAGCAGAATTTGAGCTCAGGTCCTCAGCACCCACTTAGAAGCCTTTGCAGCTACAGGTACTGGCCTGGACTCATAACCTTGAGGCTGGAGATGCACAGGCAGATGCCTGGCGCTCATTGACCAGTCAGCCTAGCCTAATCATGAGGTCTGGGTGCAGCGAGAGACTCTGTCTCAGAGCAACAACAAAAAAAAGAAAAAAGAAAGAGCTACTAAGAAGACATGTGATCTTGAATTCCACACACACCACCGAAGTCCAGTAGGGGAACATTGGGAGACATTACCTTTGAAAAAAATGTTTCTCTGGACTAGGTTTTGGGCTTTAGAAATATTATCTAAGCAGGACAGGAAGTAGATATGGAACAGGAAGAGGAGCAGTCTATAAGCCTCAAAACACCACCCAACAGTGACTCACTTCCTCCAGCTAGACCCCGCCTCCCCAAGGTTCCATAACCTTTTGAAATGCCACCATGAGCTGAGGAGTCTGTGGAGGACATTTCACATTCTAGGCAGAGAGGGGGCCAAGCAGATCACACAGAAGTCGGAGGATAAGCTCTGAGACTGTAGCTCGGCTGCTAGAGAGCTTTCCTAGCATGCATGAAGCCCTCAATCCCCAACATTGCATAAACTGAGCATAGTGGTGAACACCTGTACTCCAGCACTGGGGAGGCATGGGCAGTTCCAGGTCTTTTTTAGGTTGCTCAACAAATTGGAAGTCAGCTTGGACTACATATGCCTGTCTCAAGGGGAAAAATATAAGAACAAAACTAATGTAATCATATGAGCTTAGAGTGAGGCGGGTATGTGAGTGTGAGCTTGCAGAGAAGGCAGGGTGTCACCCTCTATCAAGTTCCATGGAGTGACACTAGGAAGGTGGTGCAGTCAGGGAGGCACCAATCAGCAGAGGTGAGGATGTTGAGGCAGGGTAAAGATGGAGCTGCTCAGACCCAGGAGAAAGGGAAAGGATTGAAGGAGAGGTGCTGAGATAGTTGGCGAGAACAAGCACAGAACATGGCTGGTGGGTCGGCAGTAGAGCGCAGTAAAGGGGAACAGCAATGAAAGGCAGGTCTGCACCGACTCGCGCCTGTGAGAGTTTGAGGCAGGAGTTTAGAGGATCCTGGTTGTTTTGGACAGCCATCTTTCATTCAGCTATGAGATGGGAAAGCGGCATGCTGGGGTTACAGAAGAGTGTTTCCTGAGCAAGGGTTAAAAAGCCTTAATGATTAACTCTTCTATGTTCACCATGTGGGCTAGTGGTGGCAAGACTAATAGGTAGCATTTTTCTACCCCTAGATGACAAGAATATTGGGGAATTATCAATGAAACTTCACACACCTGCAAGAGAAGGAGGCAGGAACAGATAAAGATGAAAGTTAGAGCAAGTAGCTGCTGGTGGGTTGGAAGAAGATGGAGGAGGCTAGGCTCCCAGGGACCTCAGGAAATGGAACATGGGGGTGATTCAAAGGGAACAGAGAGGGGAGACCTGTGACTTAGTGGAGTTTGTGGGGTGATCTGTGTCAACACAAAGATGAGATGGCTGTAATCACAGGTGACACTGTTATTTCCCCCTGGGAGATTGTGAATTTCTTTCTATTGCATAACAATATTCCGTCATCAATGTCATGCATGCGTCAGTGACAGCTCCATGTACCTGACTCCCCTGCTATGTGCATGTGTCCATTCATAAACTGAGACAGATCCTGCTGCGAAGCCCAAGTTGATCCTTCTTCCTCAGCCCCACAATGCTCAGCTCACACGCACGTACCACCACACCTGCCATGATGAACCATTGCACACTCGGTACTGTGCTCAGTACATCAGACACACACAGGACAGTGTGCTCAGGGATGAGAGGAGCCACACCATGCTGTCCTTCATCTGTACTGTGCTCAGCATATCAGACACACACAGGACAGTGTGCTCAGGGATGAGAGGAACCACACCATGCTGTTCCTTCACTGTACTGTTGTCAGCACATCAGACACACACAAGACAGTGTGCTCAGGGATGAGAGGAGCCACACCATGATGTCCTTCATCTTAGGCTTTATATCTCTCGGGATTATGAAACCTAAACGAACTTTCCTTTGCATAAGTGCTGTGGGGACAAATACTTTAATTTCTAAGGTTAAACTTCTTGACAGTCCTAAAATAAGAGGCTAATTTTGGTAGCTACTTACTTATTATTTAATGACACCACAAGCGATACAGAAGTATAATAAGCAAATACCTTCATCTTCTTTAACTTAAACATACAGGCCACCATGTTTTGACTCTATATCCTATCATTGGGTGGAGTTGTGCACTCTTACACATAGAAGAGATTTATTTTTAACAGAACAAGACAATGGGAAAATAATTCCGCAGTAACCTACTGTCTCTGCAAACCTCCACATGTTGTAGTTTAAAGTGCAGCTATGTTAAAAATGCATACAAGCTAGAGATAACTGATTTGAGTCACAGGGACGGCAGTGATTGCTGCGGTTACTTACCAGACAGACTGTCATAATATGAGGCCCCTACAAGCCCCATCTATCATTTGCTGTCTCCACAAGCACATGGTCACCATTAGCTCAGGATAAACCACAGTCCTGGCTATGGTACGAGTCTGAAGTGTCTCTCGCCGGCTTATGTTTTAAATACTTCATCCCCAGCTGTCACTAGTTGGAAAGCACATGGAACTTCAGGAGGTGACGTCTGGCTGGTGGACTAAAATGACTAGAGATAGCCCAGTCCTGGGTTCTAGCGAGCTCTCTTCTGAGATCTGCTGTGCGGTGAGGAGCCTCTGCCAAATGATGCTGTCACCATGGGCTCTGGCATTCTTCCCCTTCTGGATAGACTAAGACCCTTTGAAAATGTAAGCTGAGATAAATCTTCCCTCACGTAACTTGCTTCTGTCATATATTTTCTCATGGTGATGTAGGTCGTGTTTATAGTCTAAGCATAAAAGTCACCCTGAGGACTTAGGAATAAAGTACAGCAGAAATCTTTCCTGTCTCAGCTGTATCCATTTGAGGAGTTACTTGTTATGACAGATGATAGCCTGGAGATAGGTAAGAAAATAGATGACCGATATCTTAGATAGATAGATAGATAGATAGATAGATAGATAGATAGATAGATAGATAGATAGTAGATGATTGATAGATACATGCTAGACATATAGATAATAGATGACAATAGAGAGATAATGGACAGGTAGATAGATAAAATTACTCTGCTGATAGACAAATGGATGTAGCTCAGGAGTCCAATCCTTACTCCCAAAATGTGAAAATTATTTGATTCTAGTTGTTACGTTTTTCCTTAGACCCACTGCTTTAGTATGTATATTTCTTTTTCTTCTTTTCTTTTTTCCCTACTTTTTGAAATCAAATATCCTACAACACTCCCCCTTTTAATTGTACACAGCTTAACTTTTTGCAACAGAAACAATTATCCATCCACAAGCTTAACAATCCAGATGTCCTTGTGAAGATCCCTTGATGTAATAATCCTCATGACTGCAGTCCTGACCATCTGGCCTTCAGCAAGTAGCCATTTCTGCACCACCGTTTTCAGTCTGCCAGTCTGATGGCCAATCTGTCCTTCTTCAGCTGCTTGGTTGAGCTGTCCCATGCAGGAGATCAGCACCAATGCTTTCAGTCTGCCAGTCTGATGGCCAATCTGTCCTTCAGCTGATTGGTTGAGCTGCCTCATTCAAGAGATCAGTTTTCTGCATCATCTACATTGCCTTCTTTCTGTGTCTCAGCCTTCCTTGAACTGAGCTTCCCTTACTTGAATAGGATCCTTATCAATTCTCATGGAACCTGTAGTCTTTCATAGGCAAAACCTCTTCCCTGACTTAACACATTCCCTGAGTTCCATTCTGATGTTAAAATTCCTTTAAAGTATACAGGTTGACCTAATTCAGCAGTTTTCTATAAACCAATGTCTTTCAATTGATCTTGTTCCCCCTTTCTGTTTATCAGTGTACAATTAGATCTTTAGGAATCTACACATAAACTTGACATTTAGGAACTTGCATCCCATGCCCAGTTTTATGCCAGCAACCCGTGCTCCACACCAGCAAGCCAGGCTCCTTACCCATGTCAACGGGCTGTCCATCTTGGTCCTCAATTTCATTAGATATCGTAGGTTCACGATTTAGCAGTTACTGGCTACTGAATTTCATTTCCCATATTCAATAGTAACTTCTATTCATCTGAAGCGATTGTCATCTCAGAGGCTTACTGCCTCAGTCTGCTAACCCAAGCCCACTCCTGGAAGTTTCTAAGCCTCCATACAATGTAATCTAGGCCTAGAGTGTTTTCAGCAGCTGAGACTTACCACTGAATAAGCTCACCCTTTCTAGTTCTTTCTGAGTTCTGGCTGGGTGGTTCAACTCAGCTGTTCTAGCTCAAACTCCTCTTCAAGCTGACAGACTCAATCTGGCTTCTTTGGGCTTCTCCTGAATTGCTATGCTAGGCCTCAAACTAACTCTAGCAATCTGTCCTACTCTTCTAGCTCCTTCTGTCATCGCCTGTGTCTAGCTTGTTCTTTCTTCAGCCTGTCTCTGTAAATCTGCCTCTTTCTCATTCTCTCTTTTATAGGGGTTGATTATTTTAAAGATTTTTATTGCATTTATTTATGTGCATATGTGCAGTGGGGTACACGTACCACTTCAGGAATGTGGTGGCCAGACAGAAGGGGACCAATTCTCTCCTTCCACCTTGTGGATCCCTGGGATCAAAACTCAAATTGTCAGGATTGGTGACAGGTGTCTTTACAGTTCAGGTACCTTTCTAGCCTCAAATTCATATATTTAAGTAATAATCTGTTGTTATCATATTTATAAATGGTAAAGGAGAATCCTATTTACTTGCTGATGTTATCCTAACCTCTCTGTACAGCCAGTATATGATTACCTCAGGTTCTAAGAAATTAGAAATCTTCTCGGGTCTAGAGACAGGGAAAATATCAGTAAGAAGTAGAAATTATGATTCAAGATTTCATTAAAGAAATTACTGTCATTTTCCCATTAGTATACCATTGATGGAAGCCTCTGTGAATCCTGACTGAATGAACAGAACTGCTCCATTTCCTGTTCAGACATTATTCAGATAAAATTAAAAGCGGCTGATTCAAGAAAATAAATAGACTCTTCTGGAAGAGTCCTTGGAGCAGGCTGGGTTCTACCAGGCTGTTTGGGTATCTTTGATAAGGGCTCAGGGTGGGGAACCCATGGCATTGACTGAACTGGAAGAAAACATCCGAAGAGACCATTTGAAAGGCTTTTGTTTTCTGATATCTGATAGATATATGTGAATAAGACACAACCTGTATGATTTTATTGCCAAGTTAAAAAAGAAAATGTTACATGTTTCTGCCATGCTGAGAGATTGTTAGATAAGCCCCCAAAGGGTTGAATATGCTCACTCTTACATCACCCAAGTGGAGAGGACAAGGGCAGATTTGTAGATGGGTCCTTTCTGACGATGTTACTGAGTAAATACAAAATGTGCTGCCCTAGCAGCTCATTTGTTATTTGCATGTTTGACTTCCAACTGGTGATGCTATAAGGACGTGAAGCCTGGCTGGAGGAAATAGGTCACCTGGATTGTGGGACCTAGTCCCATCTTCCTGTCTGTCCTAGAGTGAATACCCTCCCCCACTGACATGCTCTGGCTTCCATGATATTCTGTCTTACAACAGCCCAGAATCAAGATAGCCAAGGACTAGGGACTGAAGACCTGAAACCATGAGTGAGATTAATCTTTGCTCGTTCTAGCTGTTCTTGCCAATATTTTACTCTCTGATAAGCAACAGTAACTATGGTGGTGAGTTAACTGTCAACATGACAGAATTTAAAATCACCTGGGACACCCTCAGCATGTGTGTGTGTGTGTGTGTGTGTGTGTGTGTGTGTGTGTGTGGTATCTTGGTTGTGTTTCTTGAGGTAGGAAGACCTGCCCACTATGGGTGGTTCATTCCCTACTTGGGATCCTTGGCTATGTAAGTCAGGAAATGGAATTGAGCAGCTGCATGCAGGCAATTCTTTCACTGCTTCCTGATTGTGAATGCAGTGTGAGGAGCCACCTCAAGGCCCTGCCTCCTTGACCTCTCCACCATGATGGGCTATGCCCACAACTGTGAGCTACAATGAACCCTTTCTCTTTCAAATTGCTTTTGTCAAAGACTTTTATCAAGGCAACAGGAAAGGAGTTAAGACCCTAACTCACACAGTTAAGGTAACAGGTAGTCACTGACCTAATCCATACAAACATTAACAGTAGAAAAACACTGCTCTCTGGCACAGGAAGTTTGAGCTCTTGTCTCTGCTTATCAAACCCTTACTATACACTACCTAGATAAAACCACGGAGTTGTCCTCTGCGGACACTGGGGAGGATCTAGTGGCCAAAACCCATTTGACTATTGAAGAAGATCAATCTAAAGATTCCCCATGGGCTTCAGCTTGCTCTCTTCCTCTTCTATCATCCCCTAAGGTTGTACGAGGAGTTATCATCTGAAACCAGAAGGCAGTCAGATGACCACTCTGAGGCCATCCTACTTGTGGTGGATCTGGGCTCTACCTCTTGATAGCTATGAAATGTGACTCCATAGCTCTGATCTGACTTATGTTTGTCTGATTATAAAGAAATATACAAGGATGCATAATCTGAAAAAAAAAGAAAGAAAAAAGCAAAAAAGAAAAAGGTTTGGAGGCTGAACATCTAACCCTGGGTAGCTTCATCGCTTTGACCTCTGTTGAGGACCTAATGACAGTTGCTATCATAAGAGGAGCATGAGAAAAAGGGGATCCATCATGTCAGAGAGGAAGGAGAGAGCCATTCCTCAGCCAGGCTTGCTTCCTCACGGGAGAAGTAGCCACACTACCTACTTTTAGTCTAAAGGCATCACCTTTGAGGACCAATCACCTTTCATTCGGATCTTCTCAGAGGCTCAACTCCTCTCAGGTTGCCACACTGGGGACAAAGTTTCCAATGCAAGAACTCTTGGGTAATGAGCCGTACGCAACCCATAGCATTGTGCTTTCACGGCATTCAAATGCTTCCCGAAAGGTTAGGTGTGGGAAGTGTCATGATCTTAAGCTTTTTCTTGTATCATGTTGGTTTGCTATATGTGTGCCTGTGTGTGTGTGTGTGTGTGTGTGTGTGTGTGCGCGCCTGTGTGTGTGTTCCTGTGTGTGGTGTATGTGTGCCTGTGTGTGTGTGCGTGTGCCTGTATGTAATGTGTTTGTGCCTGTGTGTGGTGTGTGTATGCTTGTTTGTGCCTGTGTGTGTATGTNCTCTGTGTGTGTGCCTCTGTGTGTGTGTGTATGCTTATATTTGATGTGTATGTGCCTATATGTGGTATGTGTATGTACCTGTGTGTGGTGTGTGTGTGCCTGTTTGTGCCTGTGTGTGTGCCTGTGTTTGTTTCTGTGTAGTATGTGTGCCTGTGGGGTGTGTGTGTGTGTGTTCCTGCGTGTGGTGTGTGTGTGCCTATGTGTGTGTGAATGCCTGTGTGCAATGTGAGCATGTGGTGTGTGTGTGTGTGTGTGTGTGTGTATGTGTGTGTGTGTATGTGTGTGTGCCTATGTCTGGTGTGTATGTCTCTGTGTCTGTGTAGTGTGTGTGTCTGTGTAGTGTGTGTGCCTGTGGGGTGTGTGCCTGTGGGGTGTGTGCCTGTGGCCTGTGTGTGTGTGTGTGTGTGTGTGTGTGTGTGTGTGTGTGTAACTGTAAGCATGCCATGGCACCCCTGTAGAGGTTAGTTGCTTCTCTCTTCCCAGCATGTGGGCTCTGGGGCTCTATCTCAAGTCATCAAACTTGACAGCAAGTACCTTTACCCTCCGAGCCACCTCCCTGGCACCACTTGGAAATTTTGTAGGTGATTTATTATGGATGTCAATGTGTCTTCAACAGGAAAAGTATTTTGGGGTGCCTGCCACATGCCTAAGGCCTACTTAGCTAAGGGACAGCAGCCCAAACATAAAGATTTCCCTGTGGTCGTCTAGTCTTACTGAAAACATGAGAAAAACTCACTCACCTCCAGGAAGACAACGTCTATTCCTTTCTTTTGGACTTTTCTTTTTATTGGGAATGATTCTGTGAACAAATGGCAGAATGCAGAGCTGAGAACGACGAGTGCGCAGGAATCAGCCTGGAGAGCTGGGCCAGGAGACGTGTTGTGGAACTCGCTGGGCCGGTGTGGAGTTTCACGAGAGAGAGTGAGGACGGAAAGAATAAAGGCACCAGTAGAAGGTTGTGAGCTGGAAGAAAGCATTGCAGTGAGGCATTTGGGTGGCTTGCTTCTGGAGAGGGTGGGGCATGCGATGTAATTGGTGGTGCCCTTGATCCAGTGTCTGGCAGTCCCTTGAACACTGTGCTCTGAGAACGGGCTCTCATGGCACTCCAGTGTGGTTCAGGGCGATGAGCAAAGCTCCTCATGTCTGTCAATCTGGCCTTCAGTTAGCAGTGAACTCCTGGCAACTGGTCAGACTAAAGGAGAACTGTGCTGCTGAGAAATGATGGGGTGGATTGTCCCAGTGAGAAAACTATAGGGGAAAATACAGACAGCGTAATTGCGTGTGCCTTATTCAGGTATTCTCAGCCTTGGTTGCCAGAAATTCCACTTTTAAAGCTGTTTCAAAGAGAAAGGTTCACTTTGAGGGTATGATGCACTGAAGCCAGAGTAGGCCCACAGGAGCCCAGTGTGGTTGGCTCTCCCTAATGTAGAGGACAGACCTACACATCCCTACTGAGAGCAGAGCTGGGTCTCCTGGGCTGGCAGCCTGCCACATGGGCCCCTAGCCTCTGCGTGGATGGGTGTCGAGTGCATCCTGTGATAACCGGAGTCTGAGGGGTCAGCACACATCATCATGAGGCCCCAGTAAGGACTGGGATGGGTCAGAGAGCGTCAACGGAAGCAGTTGAGGACTGCAGAGAGGCACGTCTGATAACGCGTTTCTGAGTAGTTATATTTATCGTAACTACAGGGACAGGTTTGCCATAGTTCTCAATCAAACAATGTTCTATGATGACTTTAAGCTCTAGAATGAACAACAATTTTCAAAATAAAATTTGGAGGGTAGCAGTCAGGTCCTGGCAACACGGAAAGTCGGGGAGGGTCCTGTGACGGATGGAAACCACTGGTTTCAGGTGGTTGGGAAGTTATGATCCAGCACCATTCTTGAGAAGTTAGATAATAATCAGCAGACAGACAAAGATTGTAAACTCCCTTTTCTCCCACAACGCTTGTAAGTAAAAGATCCATCGAGTCTCTCCATCCGGACAGACGGCTACACAGCAGACATCTGCTAACAGTCCTCTGTGACATAGGTTCCAGACATGAACATGACCCCATTCTCCACAAACTGACAACAAACTGCCGGGAACTTGAAGCCACCCAGGCAAACAGCAAGTCATGTTTTATGTAAAGTAATTCTAAATATGGCCGTGCTTTTGTGTGTGTGTGTGTGTGTGTGTGTGTGTGGCCATGAACACACACATGAACACACATGTGTGTGTTCCTGTATATAGTACATGCACACGGTGTGGGGTGTGTATGGGGTTCAAAGACCCTAGGTATATAGATCCTCGGGTACCCCTCACCTCTTGTGGGGGAGGGATTACACATGCGTGTAGTATATGTACACCTGTGTCTGAGTACATGCTGAGACCTTAAGTGGACACAGCTTGTGCTCAGTTGCTCTCCACTGTCCAGGCTAAACCCAGAACATGCCAATCCTAGCTGGTCTAGCTAACTAGCTTGCTCTGGGTATCTCCTGGTTATGCCTCCCATGTCCTGGGATTACAGTGGCCATCAAACTTGCCTGCCTTTCATGTGGATTTTCAAGAACAAACTCTGGTCCTCATGTATGGATAGTAATCACGTTATCCACTGAGCCACCTCTCCATCCCACACCTTGTTATTGTTAATTTTTTTAAAGATATGGTCTCTAGGCTCGATTTCTGGCCAGGGAGCCCTAGCCACTTGCCACTCGCCTGCATGTTAGAAACATGCAATCGTATCGCCATGCCTGGCTTTTTTTCTATATAAGTTCTAGGAGCCAAATTCAGGTCCCATGCTTACAAGGCAAGCACTTCATCAACTGAGCTATCTCTGAGACCAACATATGCCTGTGTTCCTAAATGAATTCAGAAAAGGGAAACATTGATTCTGCTGGTAACGTCTAGAAAGGTCCGCGGGGGAACAGCGGGTAAGCTGCAGTCTCAGGGGTCGAGTGTCTGCTGCCACGGGAAAATCCATGGGCACGTGACTTACAGCAATACAAGTTTATTTCTTCATTTTGGAAGCTGGAAGTTCAATATCAATGTGCCAGTAGATTTGACATCTGGTAAATCGTGTTGCCTGGTTCACAGATGGCATATTCTCTGGTGTAAAGATCTTATGTCACTCTGAACATCTCCTATAAGAATGTTAAAACTCTGCTCACATGACCCAATTAGCTCTAAAGGCCAACCCCCCAAACCCATCGTCTTGGGGGCAAACATTTCAACATATGATTTTCTGGCACACAGACATTTGATCTAAGGGAGTAAAAGTGGTGACGTCATGCCAGGCGTGGTGGCGCATGCCTTGAATCCCAGCACTTGGGAGGCAGAGGCAGGCGGATTTCTGAGTTCCAGGACAGCCTGGTCTACAAAGTGAGTTCCAGGACAGCCAGGGCTATACAGAGAAACCCTGTCTCAAAAAACAAAAACAAAACAAAAAAAAGAAACAAAACAAAACAAACAAACAAACAAAAAGTGGTAATGTCTTAGCTGTTGGTCAAAACCCTTCCAATTTCTATGCCAGGAAGAGAAAAGGCACGCATGCAAATGTTTGAAAGTGTTTAGGTGGGGTATAAAGTAAGGTGTGTTCCTGTGTATGTGAGGGGAAGATGGAGACAGACAACCAAAAAGGAAGAAAAGCCAAGAAGTTCCCCACTGTGTTCACAGGGAATTCCCAACGTGCTCTGTGTATTCTTTCTCAGTAAGCCGCGTCTGCCCACCTCCGCTCTTACCTCCACTCTGGAGGACAGAAGTCTAACATCCAACCCATCACACCTCTGAAGATGGGAGGACCACACTAAACTCCTTCTATTGGAAGAGCCATTGAACGACCAGGCTGTCTCTACTTGGATACAAGTTAACATTCTTCTGCTATTATCACCAAAAGTTTTCTTTCTTCCGGTGGATTTTCCAAACTACATAAGAATGGAGCTCCTGTCTGCCAGTCAAAGCCTTGAGTGGCAGAGAGCCTTTCTTCATGAACGAACGAACTAGCTGTCTGGCAAAGGGAAGGCAGGGTAGAGGATTGTCCTCATCTTGAGGATGGATGAACATAGTCTGTATCTGGTTTACAGTGATTTCTGAAGCTCATCCAACGTCACTCTTAAAGACAGCAATGGGAGCCGGGCGCGGTGGCCACGCCTTTAATCCCAGCACTTGGGAGGCAGAGGCAGGCGGATTTCTGAGTTCGAGGCCAGCCTGGTCTACAAAGTGAGTTCCAGGACAGCCAGAGCTATACAGAGAAACCCTGTCTCGGAAAAACAAAAACAAAAAAACAGCAATGTTACAGAGCCACGGGCCAGGGCAAGACTCGTGCCCAGCCAACACAAAATGAACTCAATGGTATTTTTGTGGGTTTTTTGTTGTTGTTTGTTTCATATTTCTTTGTTTCAGACTTTATTTTTTGTCTTCTTGCTCTTTTAACTATTTGGCTTTTTGTTGTTTATTTGTTTGATCTTCAGTTTTTGTGATTTGAAAGGGCTGTTTTCTGCTTGATTTTGTTTCTTGGGGGTCTCCCCCCCCCCCAAGAAGAGAGACAGAGAACATAAAGTTGGGAGTATTGGAAGGTGAGGATGATCTGGGAGGATCTGGAGAAGGGGAAACATAATCAAAATATATTGTATGAAAATAATGCTTTAAAAAATACAGTAAGAAGCAACAGAGTGGCACAGCTGCTAAGAGAACTCGGCTGAGAGGAAGAAAGGAAAGGGGCTGACGAGCGGAAGCCTGCTCAGAAAAAAAGGAACACGATAGAGACAGGCTTCCTGGAAGCCTAGAGTGGGGAATTATAAATAGACAAGGCAAGATGATAAAAAACATGACCAGTGTGCAAGGAAGCTTGAAGTGGTCCCTTCCAGGAGGTAAATGTGAGAACGAAGAGAAAGTTCTGGTAAGTCTGCATGAGCAAGGATGAAGGTGCTCATGTGACCACTCACACATGCATGGACTGGAGGAGTCATGTACCCATCCCTTCACACATGAGGGAGTCGTGTGCCCATCCCTTCAGTAATCAGGAACGCTGCACACAGTATTCATTTTTTTCCTTATCTCAGGCCATGGTCAAGGGCAAAGAACATTATCAAAGCTAGACCAACTCTCTCAGAGCAGAATACCTAGACTGGCTTCCTGGTTGCATACCCCATAGCTGTTTCTTCATGCCCTGGTTTTAGCTGTCGACTTTACATAGACTAGAGTCACCTGAGAAGGGGGTCTTAACTGATAGATTAGCAAGATAAAATTAGTCTATCAGACAGAATTGGCCTATGGGAATATCTGGAGGGCATGTGTGGTCTTGATTGTCAGTTGACAGAGGAGGGCCCAGTCCACAACAGACAGGTGGTCTTGGAGTGTATACGAAAGCAAGAAGGCTAGAGAGATGGTGATATGGCTCAGTGGTTAAGAGCACTTGCTCTTGAAGAGGACCTGAGTTCAGTTCCCAGCACCAGTATGGTGGTTCACAATCATCTGTAATTCTAGTTCTGGGGAATCTGATGCCCTCTTCTGGCCTCCCTGGGGTACTAGGCAGACAAGTTATGCACTTACACACATAAAATAAAAATTAGATCAGAAAGAAGAGAAAATGAAAGCAGAGCATGAGCCATGGGTTCCTCCAGGCTTCCTGTTGTAGCCTCTGAGGGTGGGGAAGAGCTCCTCAGTCAGGTGGTTAATCCACATAGACTCACGCTGACATCCTTCAGTGACAGACAGTGCCCTGAAAGAGCAAATAAACCCTTGACTTCCTGAAGTGCCCTTGGTCAGAGGGTCTCCTCAGAGCAACAACAGTCGAACTAGAACACCTCCCGATCTTGTGTTCCAGATATTGAACAGCATTCTCTTCGTTCTCAAAGTAGGCCAGTCGTGTTCTCAACACAGATGTCTGAACCAGCTGTGGGGGTCCAACTCTTCCTCACCCATCATCTTT
>NC_034601.1:83886483-83889153 GCF_900095145.1 Mus pahari | reverse complement strand
TCTCTCTCTCTCTCTCTCTCTCTCTCTCTCTCACACACACACACACACACACACACATTTAACCCATTTAATGATGTCATCATGTGATGAGCATAAGTTTTTAATATGACCCAATTCAATAATAGTTTACTTTTCACCATCAATTTCTTTATTTGCTTTACATCCCTATTGCAGCCCCCTCTCCTCCCAGTCCCCACTCATACCATGACTCCCCCCATTCCCATTTCCCCTTCTCCTCTGAGAAGGAAGAGGTCCCCCTTGAGTACCAACCCACTCTGGCACCTCAAGTCACTGCAGGACTAGGAACATCCTCTCTCACTGAGGCCAGACATGAAATCCCAGTTATGAGAGCAGGATCCACAGGCAGGTAACAGAATCAGGATTATCTCCCACTCCATTTGTTGGGGAACCCACATGAAGACCAAAGTGCACACCTGCTACATATGTGCCTGGACCCTAGGTCCAGCCCATATAAGCTCTTTGGTTGGTGGTTCAGTCTCTGGGACCCCCAAGAGTCCAGGTCAGTTGACTCTGCTGGTTTTCCTGAGGAGTTCCTATCCCCTCTGGTTTCCTCCATCTTTCTTCAGCTCTTCCACAAGACTTTCAAAGCTCTATTAATATTTGGCTGTGGGTATCTGCATCTGTTTCCATCATCTGATGGGTGGAGCCTCTCAGAGGTCAGTTATTCTAGGCTCCTATCTGCAAAGATAAAAAAAAAACATTAATAGTGTGAAGAATTGCTTCTTGCTCGTGGATGGGTCTCCAGTTGGGGCTGTCATTGGATGTCCATTCCCTCAGTCTCTGCTCCATCTTTGTCCCTGAACTTCTTGTAGGCAGGACAAATTTCATGCCAAAGGTATTGTGGGTGGGTTGGTGTCCTTATCCCGCCACTGGGATTCCTGCCTGGCTATAGGTGATGGCCACTTCAGGCTCCATATCCCCCACTGTTAGGAGTCTCACCTGAGTCACCCTCATAGACGCCCTGGATCCTCCCCATCCCAGGTCTCCGGTACATCTTTAAGATGCCCCCACCCCTGCACACCAATTTCTATTCACTCTCCTAGCTCTCTCTCCCCAGCTCTCCCTACACCTGATCTACCCCTTCCCCTCCCTATCCACTCTCCCATCTAGTCCCCTCCCTCCACCTCTGATGATTATTTTATTTCTCCTTCTAAGTGATATTCAATCATCCTCTCTTGAGCCCTCCTTGTTACTTAGCTTGTTTGAGTTTGTAGATTATATCATGTTTATCCTGTACTTTATAGCTAATATCCACTTCTCAGTGAATACATTCCATGCGTGCCCTTTGGGGTCTGGGTTCCCTCACCCAGGATGAGATTTTTTAGTTCCGTTCGTTTGCCTGCAAATTTCATAATGTCCTCGTTTTTAATAGTTGAGTAGTATTCTATGTAAATGTACCACATTCTCTTTATCCATTCTTCAGTTGAGGGACATCTGGGTTGTTTGCAGTTTCTGGCTATTATAAATAAGGCTGTTCTGAACCTAGTGGAGCAAGTGTCCTTGTGGTATGGTAGGGGATCTTTTGGGGTATATGCCCAGGAACAGTAGGCTGGGTCTTGAGGTAGAACTATTTCCAATTTTCTGAGAAACCACCAAACTGATTTCCAGAGTGATTACACTCCCACCAGCAATTCAGGAGAGTCCCCTGCTCCACATCCTTGTCAGCATTTGCTGTTCCTTGAGGTTTTTTTTAATCTTAGCCATTCTGATGGGTATAAGGTGGAATCTCTGAGTCATTTTGATTTGCATTTCACTGATAACTAAGGATGCTGAACATTTCCTTAAGTGTTTTTTGGCCATTAGAGATTCCTATGCTGAGAATTCTTTGTTTGGGTCTGTATGCCATTTTTAAATTGGATTATTTGGTTTGTTTGTGTCTAACTTCTTGAGTTCTTTGTATATTTTTGATATTAGTCCTCTGTCGGATGTAAGGCTAACAATAGTTTACTACATACTTAAGGTGCTTTCTGTCCCTGTTAGTATTTATCTGCCTGGTCTACGGAAGTGAAGATTTGATCTAAATTATCCTCTGGAAGTTTTGAAGTTTAACCTTTACCTTCCGTAGTTAAAGCTACTAGACAGCCATAGTTAATTTGTGTGTATGGTGTGAGGCGGGGCTGAATACAATTTTATGTGTGCATCCTTAATGATTGCTTGACAGCCCACCCTTTGTCCCCAGGATGCAGCCTTCACTCCTCTATCCCTGCGTCCTTATTTCTCTTTTCCTAAAAGAGGCTCTGCTGACTTGTACTGTGGACCTTTGTATTGCTTCCACATAACCTGCCGTTTTATAATAAACGTTAAAATCTTACTGTGTAGCTCATCCAACTTCATTCTTCCTGCAGGCTCACCAGGCTCTCATGCTCATATCAATATGGTATTTCCACACACAAACATGGATCTGTGGGCTTCAGATCTCAGAACTGACTGACGCTGGCTTGAAGAGGCTTGTGAACAACTATCTGTTCATGTGGTCAGGCGTTATGATAGTCCTGATGTTCAGAGACTGAGGCAAGAGTTCAAAGCCAGCCTGGACTACATAGTGGCTTTAAGCTTGTCTGGGCTAGACAGTGAGAATTTCTGTAAAAATAGACGGTGGTGGTGGTGGTGGTGGTGGAGGTGGTGGTGGTGGTGGTGGTGGTGGTGGTG
>NC_034601.1:83879429-83885752 GCF_900095145.1 Mus pahari | reverse complement strand
GGTGGTGGTGGTGGTGGTGGTGGTGGTGGTGGTGGTGGTAGTAGTGGAGGTTTGTATAACTACCCCAAATCTCCAACACAATACCCGAATTTTCTGAACTGAACAGTGGGAAATTGTGCAGGCATGCATAGCTTTGACTGCTATGGTTCCCCAGGGCTTTATTCTCTCTCCTCCTCTGAACGAGATGCGCTCTGAGTCTCTGTGATTATACTTAGGCCTATGATTGTGTTTATGCACAACAAGTATAGGCTTCCCTTTCCTGTCTTCTCAGCAGCATAGCATAACAACAATTTGCTTGGCACTGATATGACAGCTGTTACTAGCAGCCTAAAGATGACTTAAACGGTATGGGGGATATGCAGGGACCATGGAGCTACTCTACTATTCTACAGAGCGACGAGCACACATCGTAGACTTGGGTGTCTATAGGAGATCCCAGAAGCAGCCGCTGGCTTGTTAATGCTGCTCCTCTAGTTGGCAGGCCCTGAACTAATCTATCTTCTCATCCAGTGAGTATCATGAGCACGTAGGAATTCTGCATCTCTTTTATAGATTTTAAGCAGCTGGTTTCTCTGTCTTGTCTGCCTCTCAACAAGACCTGTAGGACAAACACAGATTGGAGAGCTGGTCTCCGTTTCTGAGCTTCCTTCCCACTTCATGCCTCCATAGACCTGAGCCTCTATCGCTGTATCCCCAGGCCAGCATAATATTCTAGGCTCTTCATTACAGACTCCCTTCCTTCATAAGACATCAGACCCTAAACAGTGCTCAGTTTGGTGGTTTTCACACAGGTCGTGTACATGTGAGGTGTGAGTGTGTGTGCTCTCGTGTGCTCACGCGCATGTGTACACATGCTCATCATTCATCTGTCTGGCTTTTCCCCTTCTTGACAGCACGATTGGATCACCTCATGCTCCTAGCTGAAAGCTTCAGACCCAAGCCTGTGAACGTAAAAACCAAAGTCTAGAGGACTTGTTCATCTTTCTGTCACCTCTCCACTCCTCTCGCAGGACAGTATGGAAGGAGGGAGCCGAGGAACCCTTAGAGTAATGGCGTTCCCAGGCAAGTCCCGTGACACTGATAGCCCATGCATAGCCGTTGTTTATTTCCAAAGTCCACACACTTGACATTGCCATGTATGGTGTCCTTACCACTTGCTCCAGCCACTCTGGTTACACTCTTTCCACCCCAGCTCTCTGTACTGGGAGCTACTCCCCAGCTGTAGCCAATGCATGGTATGTTTGTAAAGGGCCTCACTTTCCATTGGCAAGTGTCCTGATCCACCTGAAATACCCAGAGTCCCCTCTTATTCTGTCACGGTAACTATTAATGTGCTGGACAGCTCTGGTGCCAAGGTAGAAGGGATGGCAACATGAAGAAGATACTGTAAGCCATGAGGAAGACACATCAGGGCAAGAAATGGGTCTTGCTTTAACCTGACGAAACTGTCCTATCAGTGGTTACCACATCATAACATAGCCTCTGCTGACTGGAGCCCTAAGGGAAGTAAAGAACATTCAGGCCTTTCCCATTTCCTGGCTATTGTGAGAACAGCGATGTCCATCAGTGAGCAGGTATCGCTACAATAGGACACGGAGCCATTTGGGTTATATGCCCAAGAGTGGTAGAGCTGGATCACACAGTAGACTTACTTTTAGTTTTGAGGAACCCCCACACCAATTTCCATAGGAATCCCATTTCACTGATAAAATCAAATAATCTCCTTACAAACATGGACAATGGCCTTGCTCTGTTTTATTGCCCCTTTGCTAACCACTTAACACAGAGGATGTCTGGGGACTTTCAAGATGTCTTGTCCAGCGAACAAATAAATTCCTGTGCATCAGTCTGTGAATAGGAGATAAGGCTGCGGGCCCTGGTCTCACGGACAACTCTGGACACCAACCCCAGGCCTAACACCAAGTGTGTGACCCTGAGAGAGGATCTGGGACTCAGCAAGCAGCTGTTTCCTCGGCAATGAAGTGTGAAAGCAGTGCCCACTCCCAGGCGTTGTTGTGAGGGTAAATTGGGATGGTATTTGTGCTGTGGTTTTCATAATTTTGGTCCACAATGTTCCTCAAAATGGCCATTGAACAAATTAATTTGCTGCTATACATTAAAAGCCAGAGGGAAGAAAGCAAACTACAGGAAGCCATGTGAGTGTAGAATAGGGCGCTTTCACGAGTTGTCCATATAGTCCCTTCAGGTCACATCCAAATCAAAGTCCATGAGGGCAGGGGACAAAGCAGGGGCATTTTAAAAAGTTAACTGAATCTGCTAATCCATTTAAGGAATTATGAAGTTAAAATAAGTGTTTATTAACTAATGTGTGTCATAGTAAATACATTAAAATGACTGCATGCAGGAATGTTTCTACATAGTAGATATATGTGAGGCACATTAGAAATTTGAGTTGGATGGATAGATAATAGGTAGACAAATTGATATAAGTAGATGACCGATAATAACTAACTACATAGATAATTGATAATGGAGATAATAAATAGATTGATAATAATAACTAATTAGATGATAGATAGATAGATAGATAGATAGATAGATAGATAGATAGATAGATAGATAGATGATAGGGAGAAAGGTAATAAATGATTGATTGATAGATGATAGATAGAGGATAGATAAGTAGATGTAAGATAGATAGATTAGATAGATAGGCTAGATAGATGATAGATAGATAGATAGATAGATACATAGATACATAGATACATAGATAGATAGAAAATAAGAGTCTTATTCAAAGAGCACATTTCTCTTAAATCAAGTCATCTGTGACATACACAGCTTCTAAGAAGACAGTGAGTATCCAAAAAGACAGAAAAGATTGCGCAAGCCATTCATAGATGCCAGCAATGATGCAGAACTTCTGAGGATTTGTCCGAAGGTTCCAGAGCTGCAGCAACTGGCTACTATAAGCAGTGACTACTACAAGCGGTGGCTACTGCAAGCAGTGGCTACTGCAAGCGGTGACTACTGCAAGCGGTGGCTACTCCAAGGGGTGACTACTGCAAGTGGTGGCTACTGCAAGCCATTCCCCAGAGGGATGCTGCCCACTCCTTCAACCTGGGTATACAGATGTCCCATGTGTTAGAGTTGTTTTTACTTCTCAGGCTGGAGAGATCACTCGATCAGTTGAGCACATGCTTTTCAAGCTCCAGGACCTGAGTTGGATGCTCATAACCTGTGGAAGAACTGAAGAACATGGTGGCATGAGCTGGTAATCCTGGCACCAGGGAGGTAGAGTCAGGTGAATCTTGGAGGCCCGATTGCCAGCTAGGCTAAGCTGCTTGAGTTCAAGAAATATGAAATCCCATCTCAAAAAGAATGAGGAGGCCACACTCGTCCTCTCTCCAATCATACACAGACAGCCATGCGCTCCCACAGAAAACCTGGTTTAAACTCTTCCCCTCTGGCCACCCTCCAGGCCTTTACTCCCTTTCTTGTCATTTTCTCTGTGAAATAGCCTCTCTTCCCTTCCTTCCCTTCCCCCCTGCCTTGCTCTATTCCTTTTCCCTGCCATTACTTGAGAGTAATAAGAACAGGAGACGGCTACTCGAGGCCATCCTGGTGAGTTGTGTGTTTGCCAAGTCGACGATCTCAGCTTTGAAGCTCAGGAAACAGAAAAGGAAAGAGAAGCAGCAGGTCCATGTTTTTCTTCATTGTACAAATTTGAGACTACAGGTCTACACTCTGCAAAGTCTTACTTCCTTTTTCAAATTAAAAGCAAGGAAGACGGAGAGCTCTGTGAGTCACAGAGGCATCCCTGGACAGCATCCTGACTGTTTAAGTGTAAATGGATAAGAAATACTTGGATTCCACTCCACACAAGGCACACACGTTGGAACTGAGAGGGGTGCGTCTGGCAGAGCATGTTCTGGTTTGGTAGAAGTCTGACTGCTTGGTGGGAGTGTAGGGTGATACATGAGGGACCCTAACAGTCAACGTGGGCTGAGCTCACTCACCCCACACCCCCCAGTCCAGAGCTAGTGGCACATTCATGTTCAAATACACTTTGCTTTGCTTACAACATGGTTTTCTGCCTTTTCTTTTTCTTTCTTTTTCTTCACATTATAGATTTGGCCCAGTTTGAAGATTCCTTCCACTCTGGGCTTGTATGAGCTCTGTGTCCTGGCGTGTGGGTGGTAATCTGATACGAACTGACATAAAGTTTGGGAAAACTGACAATTTGATCTTATGTTCACTTTAATATGGAAAGGTTGAATAATGTTCGATGGTAACTCACTCCAATTTTGATCTTCTCCATGAAAGGCAAGAGATTGCTAAGGAGGAAGAGGATGTCCTCATCTGGGGTCCCATGGGAACAGGTGCTCCTGAGGACAAGGCAGCAAAGACTGTGGGGTATGAAGCATTTCATGTTGGTGATGATCATCCCCAGAAAGTCTAACCATACTGTCCCTAACTCAGCAGCCCTCTGTGGCCTGCAGTGACCCCGACTTCAGCATCTCACAGGAGGTGCAGGATGGTCAGTTCCAAGGCCACTCCTCCTCAGAGGTAAATATTAACCACATCGTCCCTCTAGTCTATGTCAATTCCTTAGGCTCCTTGTTCTCTGTGACTCTAAACCCCTCTGCAGGGAACATCCTCCTTTAACTGTCTCCCACATTTCCTTGGTTCACCAGCTTCCTCTTCCTCCTTCCTCTGTCTCCCCACATCCCTGGCTCATAATTCTTTTTCTGTCACTCTGAGAAGACGACCCTGGACCTTCCTGGGAAGGTCACTCACTATTCTACCCACATCCTCACCGCTCCGGGGTGCTCTAACCTCCGTGGTGGCTTGGGCTGGCTGAGCAACTGCACTGTAGGTTCTAGCAGGACGGGCCAGGGCCCATGCCCACCATCGCATCTGCAGTGCCTAGCGCAATTTGGCATTTACCAGATACCCAGAGACATCCAAATGACAGTCCCATGCCTGCTAGTGTGTCTGTGTGGCAACTCTCTTGAGGTGTCAGTGCAGTCTGGTTGGTGTTATTGTGAAGGTATAATTTGCATGTGGTTAATATTTACCTCTGTAGACTGAGTATGATAGAGTTATCCGGCAGCCTTGCTGACACAAAGTCTTAAAGTCTGAGGTAGCCTCTCAAGGAAGGGATTCCCGAGACCACACTATAGAATCCATACTGATTCAACCTCAGCTCTCTCCAGCTTTATACCAGTGGAGGTCTTCAACTTTTGTGTGTGTGTGTGTGTATGTGTGTGTGTGTGCGCGTGTGTGTGCGTGCATGCCCAAGCGTGCATGTGCAAATGTATGTGAAAGTGAAAAAGAGATTGTGTATATATGAGAGAATGTGTGTACATGTGTGTATGTATGAACGCATGTGTGTTTATATGTGTGTGTATGTGTATGTGTAAGGTATCTGTGTATGTGTGAGAGTTTATGTGTATATGTGTATGCATGTATGAATGTGTATTATGTGTGTGAGTGTATGTGTATATGTATATCCATGTATGAATGTGTATATGTACACATATGTATGTTCCTAATGGTTTTGTTTCTCTAGAGAGTTCTAACAGATACAAAGAAAAAGACAGACAGCCCCTCCCACTTCTTCTGGGTCTCGTGCCCTTCAGTGGGATGGGACGCCCACCTTTTTTAGCATCATATGATCTTCTTCCCTAGAGTTGGATCTCAGACCAGATACCATGACATGGTGGGACAGCAGGAATCGTATTGTCTAGGCATATCCCTTTTGTAGATGGGAAGTTGCTAGGGTAGTCGCCACCTCACATGGCACTACACATCAAGCACACTTCACTCTCCCTCTACTGTCTGAATGACTCTCAGTGCCCAGAAACACCATTTTGCAGTAGAGATTTGGAGAGAGCCAGCCAGCCAGCCCTGACTGCCTTTCAACCCAGACAGCCCTCAGCTCCAGTTTCTTCTTTGCTTACCACAGCCTTACCTAGGAAAATGGGCTGCCCACGTCTACCCACGAGGACCCAGAGGGAAGCAGGCTGACTCACATCTACCCACAAAGACCCAGAGGAGAGTGGGCTGACCGCATCTACTCATGAGGGCCCAGAGGAAAGCAGGCTGACCCATGGCTAACCCACCAAGACCCAGAGGAGAGCAAGCTAACCACAGCTACCCACAAGGACTCAGAGGAAAACAGAGGGAGCACGTCTACCCACAAGGACTCAGAGGAAAGCAGGGGGACCACATCTACCCACAAGGACTCAGAGGAAAGCAGGGGGAGCACATCTACCCACAAGGACTCAGAGGAAAGCAGGGGGAGCACGTCTACCCACAAGGACTCAGAGGAAAGCAGGGGGAGCACGTCTACCCAC
>NC_034601.1:83867952-83879124 GCF_900095145.1 Mus pahari | reverse complement strand
ACCCACAAGGACTCAGAGGAAAGCAGGGGGAGCACGTCTACCCACGAGGACTCAGAGGAAAGCAGGGGGAGCACGTCTACCCACGAGGACTCAGAAGCTCCATCTAGGGACACGCCAGCAGCTCAATATCCTTCTCTGTCAAAGATTCTGTCACAGTGGTGGTCCTCAAAATGTGTCTGCTTCATATCCCCTTGACTCCCATGAAAACAGTCTTGTTAGAGATGGTGTTATAGTTTTCTCTCGATTGCTGAGATAAGACACTCTGATCAAAATTGACTAAAGGGATGAAAGAGTTAATTTTAGCTCAAACTCATAGGTCACAGTACATTGTTGAGGAACTCAAAGCACGCTCACGTGGTAGTCCATGGGGTATTACCTCCAACCAAGAAAGGACAACGAAAACCGCAGGAATATGCTCACTGCCCAACTCACACACCTATGCTTCCATAGCTGCCTGAACACAGCCCAGAACCAGGGGCAGTGCTGTCCAGAGTGGGCTGGGTCCTCCCACATCAGCAGCCAAGAGAATCTCTGTCCACCGCGCACAAGCCACTCCTGAGTAATCCCTCAGCTGAGACCATCTTCTCAGATATCTCCAGGCTGCGTCAAGTTGATAACTACAGTCGATCACTTTATAGAGTTGGTTAGTGATCTTGAGATGAGACCACCCTTGATATCCGGGTAAGCCCTAACTCCAATGGCAAGAATAAAAGCAGGGGTTTCCCTCCTTTCCCAAAGTTCCCAGAATAACAACTCTGACACTCAAAATATTCATATACAAACACTTCGGGCATAAGCCTTGGCTTATTCTCCGACTAGTATTAATTCTCCTATTAGAATAAACTCACAATTTTGTTCTGATCTAACTTCTGCCATGTGGCTGGTTACTTCTGTTCAGCCCCCATGCTTCTGCCCTCCTCCATGTTCCCGTGCCAATGTCCCTAGCTTCGCTCTTTCTCAGAATCCTTTCTGCCTACAGGATGTCCTACCTTCTATTTCCTGCCTCGGCTTCAGGCCAATCAGCTTTAACTGATAGCTTCTGTACATCCATACAGTACACAAGAGACTTTCTCTACAGGCAAGTGTCCTGGTTAGGGACAGAGGTGACAGTACAAACACAGCGGAGGCCTTGAGAAGATGAAGGCAGAGACTGAAGTGATACAGCCCAGGGACACCTGGAGCAATGGAGCAAGGGAGAGACAAGGATAGCCCTGCATACAATGTTGATTGTGGATCAAGGGAGAGACAAGGATAGCCCTGCATGCAACGTTGATTGTGGACCTCAGGATTCCAATACTATTGAAAGAATAATCTTTCATTCTTAGAGACCACTAAGTTGGTGGCCATTTGATGCAGCCTCTTGTAGTGTACCTCCAGGAGGGCTCATTTTGCAGCCAATATGGGAGCCCAGTAAGCTGCTGTAACACGTTTTGCGATTCTTTGATCTGATGTTAGTACCAGGAACATTTCCCATCCTTTCGGAGAATGAGGCTTCTCTGAATGTCTATCACAAACCAAGTGACTAAGCACTAGGGGACTGGATCATAAGAGTAAACTACTTGACACCAAGGAAATAATATACAAGTGATTTTAGTTAAAAAAAAAGTTTTCTAAGAAGTATAATTTTTCACTAAAATTGTCCTGAATTCTCACTTGAAGACATATGGCCAGGGAATTTAAAACACTGGTCTGCTAAAGATGGAAACCAATCCCTCTCCCTGCATTTGTCTCTCATAAGTAAGAAGAGCTCGGCTAGATTCTCCCAGTGTGTGAACTGACTGACTGCGACCAGAAGACTGGCCATTAGTGAGAAGATTGTTTCTACGGTGACACTTCCTTGGCTCAGGAGCTGCCCTGTTCATCACTTGTCAACACCACTGCAAATCTCCGTCCCCACTCTCTCTTTCAGGAACTCTTCTGGCTCCCTTCTCTCCACAGCAGAACAACTGCCAAGCCTGCAGTTTCCAAGGCGCTGGAGGATGTGCAGATGCTGGGGCCATTCTTCTGCACCAAGCTGTAAATCACAGGTCCTTGCAGTTCCTGGGCTACCTCTACCTTTGTGTGGACCTGGGTTCAGATTTCACATTGGCTTGAATAATCACTTGCTTTGGATTAATATGGAGAGAAGTTACAGTAGCAGAAGCAGTTAGCACCAACTGTATTATCTTTGTTTTCTGCAGAACACCTCTCATTCACCCCTATAATGCTTAACCAACCATGAGAGATTATGATGTTGATTGCTATGTAGACAGAACACTTTATAGATATTTCTTAACATACAAATGGCTTGTATTGCCATTGCTAAGTGAAAGAAAGATCATCTGGCCCCACTTTAGACTTGAAAAGCACACAAAAACCTATACAAACTCTTACATAAAAATGTATAGAAAAAAATACAGTTTAGAAGGATGCATAGAAAAATCTGAATAGTAGGTGTGCTAGTTCATTTTTAATCAACCCAGAGTCGCCTGGGAGAAGGGCATTTTGATAGGGATCAAATTAGCCTGTGTCCATGTCTGTAAAGAGAGGGTCTTGACTGATGATTGATGTGGAAGAGCCCAGTCCACTGTGCCCACTGTGGGCAGTACCATATAAGCCAGGTGGATGGATCTGTGCTGTACAAGAAACTGGTCACAAGACAGAAAGTAAGCTGGCATGCAGCCTTCTTCTGTGGTTCCTGCCTCGGCTCCTGCCTTGACTTCCCTCAGCAATGGGCTGTGATTTACAGGGAGAAAACAAAAATTCCTTTCCTTCATTAGTTGCTTTTGGCCAGAGCATTTTATCTCATCAGCAGAAAGCAAAGTCAAACAGCCTTTGCTGTTAACTGTTGCCATTCTGTGGGTAATGAGCTTTTTCTTTCTCATTACTTTTAGTTTTCTTTATAGTGGACTTATAAGAAAAATGATGAGCACAGCCTTTGAACAAGTCACTCAGACTGCAGGAAATGGGGGGGGGGGTCCTTACTCAGATCCAGGGAGGAGAGAAGGCACTCAGGTCTCAGTTCTGAATACTCGCTGTTGGGTTAAAAGGGGATTTAGTAAAAGGAGCAAAAGTCCACGTGCTCTAAGAGCATCCTATGTTGCATGCCTGCGAGGGATACATGTGAGAGTATGGCTACTGGTATGGTCAGCTCCGGCTTCTCCAGCATGTGCCCTGAGAGTTTGCCCAAGCTCCCATGCTCACCCTTGGTTTAAGGCCCTTCTTAGTGAGTTTTGAACAAGGGACCCATGTCTTTACTTTATATAGGATGACGTGGTTTGATTGAATCCCTCAAGTTCAGGTGTTGGGAAGTTAATTGCCAACAGTGCTGGGGAGGAAGACTTAGTAAGAGGATTTCAGTGACCTTCACCTGCTGGCCTGACCTCCATGTGTGGGCATGAGCTCCATGTGTGGGCGTGGCCTCCATGTGTGGGCTGGCCTCATTACCTCATGGGCTTTGTCTTTGGGAATTGGCCAATGTTGTTGACTAGGGTATACTTATTTCGAGAGTGCACTGACATAAAAGCATATTTGGCCTTTTCTCTGTCTATTTCTCTTGCCCTTCTGCCTCCCATTATTTCCATCCTTCATTAGCCCCAAACCCCCTTCACCTGATTCATTCTCTTGACCTTCCCAGCCTCCAGAGCTCTGAGCCAAATGGGTACCTGTTACTTATAAACTACCCAGTGTGTTGCTCTTCACTGTAGCAGTAAAAATATCTAGGACATTCACAAATTGTAAAGGCTCAGCTAAGTGTAGCTGGGTAGATAAGTGTGCGAGGTCTTGGGCCTCCATAAAGATCTGGAATATTCTGTAGTAGGAATGAGAGGTACTGGGATGCTTGGGAGAGCAGGAAGTGTGGGAGTGAAGCCAAACACTGAAGAAGCAATGAGCAGAAACAAGGACCATGGCTCCTGCTGGACACTAACCAAGAAGGGATGAGAACATCTCACAATTAAGAAATGTGTAACATGCTGGCCAGAATTTATCATAATAATTAATAATGTAGATTAAGCTAAGCTCTGAGTAAGGGGCTTCCTCGACATTCATATTCAATATCTGAGAACCTGCTCCCACTTTAGATAAAATTTGAATGAAACTGGCTGAAATGCCTATAAAAATAGAAAGAAAGAAAAAAAATTAAGTTCCTTTTAAACGAGTCAGTTTGGGTGTAATGGCGGAAATACATTCCTTAGGAAGACACCAACATCATACCATTCAGTGGCTCTCTCTGCCACAGAAGTCAGTGAAATGATCTATTTATCCAGAGATAAATGTATCACAGGGATTTGTGTAAGACTTGGCTGGATGCCCCTCTCTCGGCTCATCGGGCTTTTTTCTGGAGGCTGACATAATGGGGTTTATGAAGGAAGATGAGTGATCACCATTGGCTATGCTCACTCTGTCTCAGCCAGTGTGATTGGCTGATCTGAAGTTAGATCTGTATACTGCCTCCCCAGACTCTGAAGTGATGTCATCTTATCTTCCTGGGAGGAACTTGGGTCTCTGCCTGTTACTGAATTAATTAGTTCCTCTCTTGGTAAAGTACCAGGTTTCACACCAACTAATTGAAAATCTTAACGTTCAAAGTCAAGGTCACCATCTTGAAAATTACTCAATCCATCTTTTTGGGTCAAAGCATCTTTCTCTCATATTCCTTTATAATTACTACTAATACATTTTAAATCATAGTAGCTAGTTTTTTAATTATGAAAAGTTGATATAGGACATGGATTTTTTTTTTCCAGCCATACTTAACATTTGTGTACTGATTAGTCTTTGCCAACTTGACACAAGCGAGGGCCATCTGGGAAGAGGAAACTTCCCAGAAAAAAAATGCTTCCATCATGTTGTCTTGTAGGCAAGTTCCTGAGCTACTTCCTTGATTATTAAATGGTGCTGGAAGGCCCATCCCAGGGGACCAATCCATGAAAGGGTGGCACCACCCCTGGGTACCTGATACAATCCCAGAAAGGGTGACACCACCCCTGGGCACCTAGTACAATCCCAGAAAGGGTGGCACCACCCCTGGGCACGCGGTCCTGGATTGTATAAGAAAGTGGGCGGAGCAAGCCAATAAGTACCTTTCCTCCACAGCTTCTGTTTCCGTGGTGCCTGCCTCTAGGTTCCTGCCTTGAATTCCCGGCCTGCCTTGCTTTGATAGTTGGCAGTGGTGTAGAAGTCAAAGCAAAATTAAACCCTTTCCTCCCCAAGCTGCTTTAGGTTATAGTGTTACATCCTAGCAGTGAGAAAAAACTGATACAGTTTGTCTTTCTAAAGCTGTGCCAGCACCCCAGAAGCAATTTAAAATAGCTTAAGCCCTTATATCATTTTCAACCTTGGTTACTTTTAGAAACTGGACAACTCCTGACTTCATAGGCAAAAGTGGCAATTAAAGAAATGGGAAACCTCATTGGCTAATCAAGGGCCAGAGTCACTCCTTGGTTCCTCCAGAGATGTTCTTGTTTGTATCAGACACATTTTAAGGTTACAATTTTTATTCTAATCACATCCTTACAGGTGTAAGATGTGCATGCTCCAGCAGCACTCAGGGCAAATCAGATTGAGCTCATCAACTCCACTGTTTGAGCTTAAGAGCCCATAGGAGGGGCCACTCAAGCTGGAACTGGGAAATATGCATTTATCTAGGGTTCTGGGATACAGTTATAATTTTCTTAGAACTAAGAAAACAGATGCCCTCAAAGGTCACCCTCAAAAATGAAATCGTTTATTAATTTATTGATAAAGAGGATTTACTAATTTACTTGGTTTTCCATGCTCCCTTACTGCTCGCTCCGTTCCACAAGGTCAAAATGGCGGAAGCGGATGCTCACAATTGTGTCGCCTTTTAACAGCAGGCAGTCTGACTCTAGACCCTTTCTGCCCCTTAAGAAGTCTGGAAAATGAAAAGGACTAGTTACTCAGCTCGAGCTCTCAGGAAAATAAGCCAGGTGAGTGTCTAATGGATCCCTCCCCACCTTAGTAGCCTATTTCTACCCTAACAAACCACAGAGAAATCCCTCCACCCTCTTAAACCAGTTCTTGGACCTATCTACGAGGTGAAGGTCTTTTTCCTGCTCTGACAGTCAACTTAATTCCCTTAAAGTGATGAGTGATGGCCAGGGACATTTCGTTTTTCTTTCTCGCACCGAGGTTTTAATTCTCTGGCCCGTCCACAGGTCCACATTGGAACCAAAAGGCAAAGGCAAGGACCAGAAGCAAACAACATTATCCTGTGGTTTAGGCCGGATAAACTCACTGCAACAGTGGCCTCCTCGACTGAAGGCTGAACTTGTAAAGCACAGATCTAAGTCCTGTAGCTGTCCAAAAGAGAAAAAGAAAAGAAAAAGGGAAAGAAAGAAACATCAAAAGCAGAGGACCGGGCGTCTGCTTTCTGTATGCCTCTCCCCAGCAGGGCAACCCTGCATCCATACCTAATCCCCAGTTCTAGTCTCTGTGCAATCACGAAGAGCTCAGAATAGAAATAGTTTTGTCTGTATGTAGTGGAAAACACCAGTTTAAACAGGATGTTGGAGATCAGGGCGCCTGACCCAGAACACGGGCCAGGGCAGACATGAAAGCCCGCTTCGTTTCATTCACAAAGGTTTTCTGGGACGAAGCGCCCTCTCAGCCTAAACAGAGTCACGCACAGCCTGGCCCCCACCGCTCCCACGCTGCTTCCAGAAGGCAGGCGAGCTCTTTGAAAGCTCTTCCTCGCTGCAGCTTTGGTGGACTGCAGCCATGAGCAGGGCTGGGAGCAATTACCCCTCCCGAGAGCTGGTTCCTCTGTGAAGGACCCTCTCTGCCAGGCAGCTCCTACCCGGAGAGCAAGAGGGAAGCGGCCGGGGCTGTCCCAGGCTGCCTTATTTTCTCTCCCTTCACTGGGACAGTTTCAACTGATTTTGATTACCCTGGCGCCAAATAAATGAAAACATTTCATAGATATATAATCATCCATCACTGTGAAGAAAGGGAAAATGTTTCATGTTCAGTGTGTTTATAAATACACTTAATGAAAACAGGATAGCACTGTCTTTTCCACCACTGCGTAGCTGCTGCTGCTGCTGGCCAGATCTGCACCAGATTGCCCTGCGCGGTCATTCCCAGATCCCTAACTAAGCAGCCATCAGCCATTTTGCTCTGACAACTGAGAGCCCAAGGAAGCCCACAGGAAGGAGCCTCCATCCAAGGCCACCTTCTAACCTCCTGCTTCTTTACATGGGACAGGGATGGGATGAATTAGCTGAATCCAACCTGTCTCCACTGGGCTTAAGGACTGTGTGAGCTTGCGTGGGGACTGGGCATAAACAAAGGCCTTGCGGAACTTCATGCAGCACATGAATTCTGGCAATACCAAGAGGAAGGCCCCAAATCCATACTGTAGGTTTAGAAATGACATTTTTGTACATCCTGTATGTAATGACATTTATGGTGATTTTGAGCTTTGGGGATGCACACAGGCAGGGCATATCTTTTAGAAAAGAACATTGGGGCAGGGGAAGGGAGGAGGCTGGGGGGGGGATAGCTAGCCCATTGGTTTAGAGCCATTGCTGCTCTTCCAAGGGTCTTAAGTTCATTTTGTGGCACCCAAGTGGTTTCTCACAACTTCCTATAAGTTCAGCTCCAGTGATCTGATATGCACTTCTGGCCTCCATGAGCAAGCGCATGCACGTTGTTTTTTCTTAGAGAAAATGAAATCCAAAGCAATTTTTCCCTGATATCTCTCTTATCCCGCAACTACTTTAATTTTGGATCCCACATGTTTGCTGGTATAAGAATTATCCACAGATCTGGCCCGAGGCATTAACTCCTGACTAAGGGCTCCACATGTACAGGCAGACAGCAAGTGCTTTCTCCAACACAAATGCGTCCAGGTTGAGTCTTTCCCCTGAGTGTCATACAATCTGGATCAGACCCCGGGATGGGCAAGCAGCTCTTTTCAAGTCATTTGTGTGAAATGTACAGTGATTACTTTTACTTACTGTGTGAATATGCACCTACCCACCTGCAAATGTGTGCCTGTGGAGGTCAAAGGACAACCTTTGGGTATCCATTTTTTCCTTCTAAAATGTGGGACCCAGAGATCAAAGTCAGGTATCTGAGCTTGACAGCAAGAACCCATTCCTTGCTGAACCTTCTCATGGGCAATCCAGTTGTCTTCTGCACCATAGGGAATTCTGGAGTGGCAGAAACACATTAGCTAAAGTAGTCACAGTGATGCCCTTACCGATGTCCACAGAGGTTATTTCTCATCTCCAGGAGGACCATAGAGCAACCACAGAGAGCAAAGGCCACGGGATAGAGATGTGGTTCAGTTAATGGAATGCTTGCTTAGTGTACTGGAAGCCCAGGTTTGATCCCCAAGGCTGCATAAAGCAGGTGTTGTGCTTCACATCTGCCACCCCAGAACTCCACTTCTGAAGCAGAGGCAGGAGAATTAGAAGTTCATGGTCACCCTTAGCTATCTAGGAAGTTCAAGGCAAGTTTGAAAGACATTTTTTGGTACACAGTCTTCTTGGACATAGGAACCACAGCCAAGCAAGTATTTCTTCTTCCCGAAGATGGGAGGGATATACCCATGTCTAACGCCTGTGTTTCCCATCTTCCTGAGGACTCCACTCCTGTGAACAGCTTTACTGATTCTTGAGCTGTGCCAGACTTACTCTTGGGGTGGTGTAAAAAAAATCTATAGTTTCTGTGGATTTACACATTCTCTGTAGAGATCATTTGGTGTCTGTCCATTTGGGGATAGTGGGGGCAGACTCCCTGACACCTAATTAGACATCACCAGTGTGAATTCTCATATGCACTGAGACTTAAAACTTCTGAAGCCATCAACAGACAGTACCCCAGTGGAGTCCCATGATGACATGGGGAAGGGAGAAATTGACCAAGGACGTGAAGACATTAGTTTATGGTCGAGGAAATATGTCTTAGTGTTCTATCGCTGAGATGAGACACCATGACTACAGCAACTCATATAAAAAGAAAGAATTTGATTGGGGCTGGCTTACAATTTCAGAGCTTCAGTCCATTATCATCATGGTGGGGAGCATGGTGGCATACACAGGCTGGTGCTGGAGCAGAAGCTGAGAGCGAGACACTGAACTGTAGACAGGAAGAGAGAGAGATCGAAACTCTGGGGTTGTCTTGGGCTTTTGAAACCCCGCCCCCAGTGACACACTTCCTCCAAGCAGTCCATACCTCCTAATGCTTTCAAATATGGCCACTCCCCAGTGAACAAACACTCAAATCTACAAGCCGATAAGGGCTGTTCTCACTCAGACCACCGCAAGGTATGGATAGCAGAAGCCTGAACCAGGGGTTCCTTCTCCTCACATCAGTAACTAGCCTCAGGTAAGAGAGTCAGAACTGAGGCTGGAGAGATAGCTCAGAGGTCAAGAGCAGCCACTGCTCTGCCACAGGTCCTGAGTTCGATTCCTAGCACCCACATGGTAGCTCACAACCATCTGTAAAGCCAGTTCTAAGAGATGCAACACCCTCTTCTGACCCCCAGAGCAACCAGGCACACATGCAGTATACATATACTATAGGCAAATCACTTATGCACACAAAATAATAAAAATAAACAAATTTTTAAAGAAACCAATAACAGTGTCAGGCCAACTGGGGGCGTTTTTGTTTATTCTACTCATGGCCCATTAATTCTGACCCCACCCTAGTTCTTCACTCTTCCTGCATGCATGATCCTCTGACTGTGACTTTGAGTCACTTCTAACCAAGGGTAGCTTCCACTCCTGCCGAAGTTCTCAACCTTCCTCATGCTGTGACCCTTAATACAGTTCCTCATGTTGCAGTGACCCACAATTATAAAATTGTTTCGCTCCTTCTCCATAGCTGTGCTTTTGCTACGGTTATGAATTCTAATGTAAATAGCTGATATGTAGGATATCTGATATGCAACTCCTAAGTTGAGAACCACTGTGCTTTTTGCTCTGGGCTGGGCTTATAACTGTCTTTCGCTGCAGGAAAGCAGCAAAAATGGTAACCACAACTTACAAGCTTGTTTCAAAGCTTGAGGACTACACTCAAGTCTCCTCATTCTCTATAACCTCCAAGTGGTCCTACCTGCCCCAACATTCTAAAGAATCGGGGGTCACAGGAAGGAGACTCATGCTGACTTCAGCCTCCTAGACCAACCAATCTCAACATGTGGGAGATCTCAGCCAACATCAGCAGAGCTGGTCACCCAACCTGAGCCTCTTGTTGGGGCCATGCTGGTCCACAGACCTGAGAGTAATGACCTTCACACTAAGATTCTTATTTGGGAGTGTGTGTAATTCAGCAGGATTGTGGCAACAGATAACCGATGCCCTACTCTACAAAAACGGGTCACAGTACTACTGCTAAAGGCACTGTATCAGTCACTCACCTCTTAGTAGCCCAGATATTACAAACTGTCAGAAAAGATGAGTCTAGCTACCAGCCAGATTTGGACAGCACCAACAGCGTGAGTGGGCTAAGAAGTGGCCAGAATTGTCACTGAGAATTAGTTTGCAGTGAGTGCTTGGGTCACACCACCTTCCATTGAATAAGATCTAACGTGACCCAAAGGCACCCTCCCTGTCATAAAGACATGGAGAAGTGCAGGCCCAGACACGGCCAAGCTATATCATCCCGCCACAAGTCTTTTTAAATCTCCAAGGGAACCCAGGGCCGCTTTGTAGTCTAATTGAACACCTTATAAATAATATGTGCTGTGCAGACAAAAGACAATAAAACTGGGCACTGCCTCCTACGAACTCTCTGAACTTTAAAGAAAATGTTTCTATTCATCTCAAGTAAATGGTCCCAGAGCGTGTGAAATTTGCATTCCTGTGGAGGTAAATCCCCTCTTTCCTATCTCAGGCAGTTCTCCAGTTAAGAACTAGAATCGAGAATGAAGGACATGCTGTGGAGTGGCTGAGCAGTGCGGTCCATGGAGGACTTGGGCCATTTGGAGCCAGCCCGCCTGGGTGGGGAGCCATGGCTCTCCACTTTTTCCATGTGCCTCTACAAATTATATAGCTATGTGATGCCTCAGTCTACAAAATGGGTCTGTTGGTTACTTTTCATCCGTGGCAAAAACAATTTAGGGGGGGCTGGTGAGATGGCTCAGTGGGTAAGAGCACCCGACTGCTCTTCCGAAGGTCCAGAGTTCAAATCCCAGCAACCACATGGTGGCTCACAACC
>NC_034601.1:83856934-83867827 GCF_900095145.1 Mus pahari | reverse complement strand
AAAAAAAAAAAAAAAAAACAATTTAGGGGATGATGGCTGTTTCGTCCCACAGTCTCAGAAGGTCCATGATCTTTTGGCCTCATGAGGCAGGGACTTGTGACAGTGGCTTGTCCTCCATTCCTGAAGGATAGAGCATGGAGACAGACAAGGAGACTGGGGACCTGTGGTCTACTTTCTCTATATAGTCCCTGCCTCCAGTTTCCACAATACTCCCAGTAGAGAGGCATCAGCTGGAAGTCATGAACTCTGCACAGGAGCCTGGAGTAAACATTTTGCATTCAAACTCTAACAGCAGGCATATAATGGATGCTGAGAGCATGAGATAAGAGACACACACATAATATAAGATAATATAAATAAGAATCGACACTTGGTACCGTTACTAATGGCAGCTGTTATAAACTAATCAACTCCAAATGTTGCTAACGATTTGCTTTATTTTTTTTTAATAGAGGGTTTCATGTAGCCAAAGCTGGCTTCAAACTAACTATGTAGCCAAGGCTGGTCTTGAACTCCTGATCCTCCTGTCCCAATCTCCAAAGTGCTGGTATTACGGGCTCATGACATCACATCTGGCTACAATTATTAAAATCTTGCTAATTAGTCCAAGTGTAGATGAAGTCACCAGTGGGTATTTGCCTATCATTTATTGTCTACTTCTTGTTTTCCTTTTTAAAGGGATTGTTATTTCAGAGACTGTTAACTTGATAATTAAAATAAATGAGGGAATTGTGCTAGTTAGCTTTTCTTCAACTTGACACAAGCTAGAGTCACCTGGCAAGACAGAATCAATTAAGGGATTGCCTTCACCAGACTGACCTGAAAACGTGTCTGTGGGCATTGTCTTGATCAATTACTGATCTGGAAGGACCTTGCCCCCTGTGGGCGGTGAGCTCCCTAGGCAGGTGGTCTTTGACTGTCTAAGAATGCAGACTGAGCAAGTCATGGAGAACAAGCCAGTATGCAGCATCCTCCACCGTCTATCGTTCAGTCTATGCCTCTAGGTTCCCACCTTCAGCTCTCACCGTGGTTTCCCTTGATGACTGTAACTTGTAAACCATGTAAAACTTTTCTTCCACCTAGTTGCTTTTGGTCATGATGTTTGATCATGAAAACAGAAAACAAGCTAGAACAGAGTTCTTTTCCTCTTCTGATCACTTTGCAAATGAAAATAAAATTGTTAGAAGACTAATTCTTGTCATCTTGTGTCTTTCATGTCAGTGAGGGCCCATCCTTCAGCAGAGATGCAAAATTTCATATCTCTGTGACTACAAAAAATGTTGATCTTATTCTAGTGTTTACAAGAGATTAAGACTTAATAAAATTGGAATCGGTTGATAACCAGATATCTAGTACACCCAGAAGCCTGGAAAAAAATGAGCAAATTTAAGGAAATTTTATTCCCATACTGCTGTCCCCAGAATATATAGGAATACAAGAGAACAGAAGAGCAGAGAAGACTACAACCATAAAGTTCTGGCAAGAAAATGTGTACCAAAAATATATTTGTAGCATTGACCATCTAGATATTTGTGGGGGGAAAAACTGCAGGAAAAGAATTTACCTTCTGTCTCAATTAGCTTGACTTATCTACTCTACACAGTCTAGAGTAATCTGAGAAAGGAATCTCAATTGATGAAATGCCTAGGTTGGATTGACTTGGCAACGTGTCTGGGGGGGGCTGGGTGTTTTCTTGATGGTTAATTGAAGTGAAAGAACCCAGCCCACTGTGGGTGGCACCATTCCTAGGAAGTGGTCTTCAACTACTGAAGGAAGGTAGCTGGCTGTGAGCCAGGCAGCAAATGGCATCCTCTATGGTTTCTTCCATACCTCATTTGGCTGTGAAGCGAGTTCCTTGGCCAGAGGTAGTGCTGTGTACAACAGCAATCAGACCCATCTCTGGTTCTTGCTTCAGTCTCTCTCCTGATTTTGCTGCACACTGTGAGCCAAAATAAACCCTTTTCTCCCATTAAATTGTTTTTAGTCAAAATATTTGTCATAAAAACAGAATGCACATATTCCCCTCCAACAAAATTATGAGATATCAAAACAGAAGAAATTTGATGAGTCATGAGATTTGTCCCAAACAGAAGTGACTGGGGTCTAGATAACTAACACGGCGGAGCCTGGAAAGTTAAGGTATAATAGCTGCTTATTGCAGTTTCAACCCAAATAAAGGTAGTGAATGAGGGTGGCCTGAAGTCAATACCATCTAATAAAACATTCTATGTAGGGACAATGAAGCTTGAGCTGGAGAGTAGAGTATAACATTACTTGGCTCAGCAAAAGAAATGTCTAGAATATCTATGCCTTCTTCCTAGGGTCTCCCTCTCATTGGGTAAGCACCCTGAGGTCAAGAGCCTGTCTCATTTATTTCTCAACTATTGTCATCTGTTTTCTTCCCCAAGTACCAAGCCCAGAGCCCCACACAGGTTTGGTACCCATCCAAGGCATATTAAATAAATGGACAGGTGAATGTACATGGTGAGTGTATATGACCTGCACATCCATGGTAATTTAGTAAGGAATCGGTGGGGCTGCTTTCCTTCCTTTTAGCCTAGGAAGCATCTCCACACTGAGCCAGCCAACAAGAGATCAAGCATTGGATGAGAGAAGAGGAGAGGAACAGATGTGTTGGATATTGGATGAAGCCAAGGGTGTCATCCTAGTGAACTTGACTGTGACCACAGACTTCCCCAGTGGCTGGCTTTTCCCTTGAGTGGCATGCCACTGACACCCTAACTGTGTCATGGTGTCAGTCTCTAGGAGGAACAAAGGGTCAGGATGTATGGCCCACCGTGAATATAGAGTATTCAGTCCTACCACCCACTGAGGCCTGCCCGTGGCAGTTACTTCTCTCCTTGCTATAGTAAAATACCTTGCAAAGGGAACGTAAGGAGGGAAGGGTTTGTTTAGACTTCACAGTAGGGTCGATGGACCATGGTGATGGGGAACGAGGGTAGAGGCAGGAGCATGAGGCAGCTGGTCACATTGTGTCTGCTGTCAGGAGAATGGTTTTCCCACCTTCTCCTTGTTACTCAGATGTGGATGCCATCCCATGCAGTGGTGGCACCCATGTTTACAGTATATCTTCCCACTTCAACTAACTCAGTGTAAAAGTTTCTCACTGACACGGGCAGAGTTCCTCTGGAGGCAACTGCAGTCCCTGTTAACAACCGATATTAACTATCAAAAGGCCGTCGTGATTTCTGATTAGGTGGCAATGCGTGTAAGTGTTTTGGCTGATGGTTCATGTTACTGGTATTCTAATGATATTTGGAGAATTGTGTAAAGAAATAACATCCTTGACATCTGAGGCCCAAAGTAGAAAGTGACCGCAACAATTTAACTAATTTACTATCGCTCCATAAGCAGGATCTAGAACATGAAGCTGTGTCTTCCCAACTCCTAATAAGTTCAGTAGTACTTTTCCATTCTCCATCATTTATGGAAAAGATCACACAGTGGCACGCTTGTCGGTTTCCAATAGCTTCACAGACGCTCATCAGGAGAGTCACCGTGTCCTTGTTTTGTGACAAGCATCTTTCTAAGCGATTCTCAAGCAGCAGCTTAGTCCTCACCATGACCGTACGGGACTCCTAAACACCACGACTGCTACTTCACAGCAATCTTGCAAAGACACAATAGTGTGCTCCCCATTCAGCAGAGAAGGAAGCCAAGCATGCATTAAGCCTGAAGGCAGGTAGAGTGGAGGTGGCTGTGGTGGCTGAGCTGGGATTCGAACCCATGCACAGTGCTTTCCAAGTTCACTCTCATGTCATGGCCTTCTTGCCCAAGGACTTAATGATGAAGGTTTATTTTTGTCTGTTATTTGTGTTGACTGACATAATGCCTGGTACACAGGCGCCGCACTGTAAGGCCATCCCCATGTTCAAAGTTTCTCTGGGGCCTTCCTTCTGAGGCCATACCCGGGAGGGAAAGGGGGGTTGCATATCCAATTTTGCTTTTAACACTTTTGCAATTAACTGTTGTAGATGACAAACCGGTTATGCCCTACCTTGTCTTTCTGAAGTAGATTTCCCAGCACCCAGCACCGCACATACCCAGAACTAGTAGCTATTCGCTCAAATAAATCAGGGAAGCTTCCAAACCATTTTAGGCGGCTGGAAGGCTGATCTGTTCAGGATAGAGGAGGGAGTGTCTTCAGTGTTGATGTGGCCACAGGGCCCTGAGGCAAACCTGCAGCCTGCAGCCTGCAGCCTGCAGCCACCCATCCTAGGGCTCTGTTTCTGAACGTTTGCAGCCTGTCCAGGGAGGTTGGTAATTGCCGGGTTCATTGTGAGCCTTCGCTCTCTCAGGTGTATTTCCTAAGCCAACATGAAAAGAAAATGATAAGGACCGGCGCAGGGAGGTGTTTATGTTTTCAGCCCTGGCCAATTGTTCCTGACCTAAAACAACAGTTAGGGCAGATGGAAGGTCCAGGATTACAACCTGGACCACAATGGAAACCCAAAACGCTCCTCTCAGAGCGTGCCCAGCACCCAGCTGCTGTCCACGCAGCTAACGTAGCCACCGCCCAGTAATTAACACGCCTGGGCTCCCCTTTGGAAAGAAGCAGAGGAGAACAATAATGCATGTGTCCTCCCGGGCCAGAGGCAGGTGAGTCCAACACGGAAAAACACAGAGTGAAGGATCCCTTTGGCCATTGTTTCTTACAGCTGGGCAAGCCTCTCACAAGGGAAGGCTGGTGTTTAACAGCCCTCCAGGGCCTCAGAAAGGGGCGCAAAGGACAAGGAAGGAAGGAAACCCACAGCAGTGCACAGGGATGGAAGGTCCCGGGCATCCTCACTGCTGCTCTGGACGCAAGACAAGCCTCTGGGAGACACACTCACCCACTCAGATCTCACGTCTTGGTCATGGGTATATGGTTGATACATGAGTAAAATGAATTTAATTAAAACTTACCCAGTGGGGCTGGACAGATGTCTCAGTGGATAAACACACTCGCTGCTCTTACAGAGAGGACCTGGATTGATTCTCAGCACCCACATAAGGTGGCTCAAACCACTTCTAACTCCAGCCCCAGAGGATCTGACACCATTCTCTTCCATGCAAGTGTGTTGTGTACTCAGGCAAGCAGGCACACAGAGATTCTCGTAATTTTACCTGCTTAAATTTGAGTTCATATCAACAAGACAAAACAAAAAACCCTCTTTACTCCTTCATACTCCATACCGCATTGGGGACATGTACAGACTTTTCCATTATCTCTCTAAAATTCAAAATTAATGATACACTCCATTGTGACGTTTGCTTTGCTTTTTTATTTCTGCTAACTCCCTAGCCTGGCCTCCTTGTATCGGAGGAAAGCATTTTTGGTAACAGTAAATTTGATCTTCAGAATAAATATGGCACTCCATTCAGGTGAGGGCTTGGTGGCCATACTGTAGAGTCACATGACTCTGTCTAGTTCATTTAGTCTAACCACCCATATAAGCTAAAGTCTGTTAGGGTGGTCAGTGAGGCTAATTAAACATCCTGAGGTGTTTCCAGAGGTTACGGACTCTGCCCATAAAATCTCACTTCTGCTCCATCCCCATTCCTAAATGAGAAGGTCTCTCAGGGATTCAAGATCCATAGGGCCCCGAGTTGAGCACAGCACAGTGTCACATGGGCTCACAACTAGGTTTCTTCATTTGCATTTCTATTGGCAGTGGGAGACATCTGTGACACAATCCCATGGTACCTGGGGTGACAGAAGCCTATAAAGCTGTTGTTAGACATCTGGGTGGATCCAAAGGAAGACAGAACTGATAGCAGCTGTCTACTGCCAATCAAGCAAAATTGTCTTCATCCATGTCTGAAGATGCCACAGGAAACAAAGATCAATCACCGGAACGACCAGTAACCCCACTGCCTCCTCAGATCTGCTCTCAATATAGTAAACTAACTTTAAGTCTGCCACTGGGCATGGTGGTGCTTGCTATTAATCCCAGCCCTCGAGAGGCAGAGGCAGATCTCTGTGACTTTGAGGCCAGCCTGATCTACAGAGCATTCCAAGAATTGGATTGCTCCAAGAATGGCTAAAGGATTATAAGAAGTTAGGGCTTGCAGCACATTTGTGCCAGGTGAGAACATTGTCAAGACAGAAACCAGGACCCTGAATTCCAGAGGGATATGGACTGAGTCGGGGGCGGGGGTGGGGGATGGGGGTTCTTGGTGGTTTCTGAAGTCATTGAAGCATTGCTACAGGGAATTTCCTATAAAGGAAAAACTCACATAAGTTTTAAGTTTTATTTTAATTAAGATCTAACTTAAGGGGCTGAAGAGATGGCTCAGTGGTTAAAATAAGAGTGATTGGTGCTCTACCATTTGAATCCATGCAAGTTTGAATCCCAGCATCCATACACATTGTACACAATCACCTGTAACTCCAGCTCCAGGAGATCCAAGACACTTTTGGCCTCCTAAGACACTTGTAGACAGACACAGGCACACACACACACAGAGAGAGAGAGAGAGAGAGAGAGAGAGAGAGAGAGAGAGAGAGATCTTTGGACTTACATGTAAAGGGGGAAATTATAGAGACTACAACAAAAGGCAGACCCAAAATCACAGGCCCCTGGAGCCACAATCACCGCTCAGGACAGCCCTCCTCACTCAGATTTAGTAAGTGTTGGCTGGGTGGTTGAGTGCTGCCTAACTGTGGCACACCGACTTAAACACACCTTATTAAAGGACTGCAGATGTAAACAGATCACAAGAACACAATCCCATAATGGCAAAAAACTGTGCCTCGACGTATCTGTTTCAGAGCATCCTACCCTGCATGGCTAAGAGGACAAGCTAGGCAGTAATAATAAAACCATCTCTGTTAACCATCCAGAAACCATGCACAACACTCCCAGGGCCCCACTGTGGCTTAAACAGTTATTCAGGTCACAAAGAACTCCTTGGGTCTGAAGACAAATGCCTCTTGTTTTGTTTATTTTAATTATTGTGGTAAAGTACACAATCGGTCCTTCATATGCAGTTCTTCCTAATCATGCAACTCACAACACCCTCACTCCCTCTAAGCAGCTCCAGAAAGGTCCCCTTCCTGCTCTGATGTTCCTCTCTCGAGAACAGTGGCTGCCTCTCCCTCCTCTCCGCCTCTAGCGATGCCACTTCTGCTCTTAGTGAACCTGCCCACTCATACCATGGAGTCACAATGTTGGTTGGTGTCCAGTTTATTTCACTCAGCATGTTTTCCAGATCTACCGATGTTTTAGCAAAATGGCATTTCTCTCTGAGGCAGAGGGAATCCAGGACAGGAACTCTCTCCCATGACCTCCAGGGCTTCTGCTTGACTTCCTGTCCACAGTATGTGGACATGCACACTGTGATGGCTAATTTTGGTTGTCAACTTAACACACCTAGAAAAAAAGCATCGTCAGCTTCGGAAATGGCTTCCTCCATCAGATCAGCGTATGTGCATGTCCATGGAGCATTTTCTTGACTATTGATTAATGTGGGAGGACCAGCTCATTCTGGGTGGTGCCATTCCTGGGTGGGTGGTCTTGGGGTGCAGAAGAAAGGGAGCTGACCACAGACCAGAAGCAAGATGAGAAACATCTCTCTCCCATGGTCTCCAGGGCTCTTGCTTGAGTCCCTGTCCTGGATTCCTTCCATAATGGACTGTGATCATGACTTGTGAGCTGGATAAACTCTTTCCCGCCCAAGTTATGTTTGATCCATGATCGATTAATGCCAGGGAGGAGCTGCTGAGAATGCCCGTTCAATCGCTTGCTGTTAGCAGGCAATTTGCCTTGCATTCACGTTCCTAAAAGCTATTTGGCTTTTGTTTGACAATATTCATTTCTCTTGTTTTCCTTGATGAAGACACAAGGTCTCACTGTATAGACAAGGCTAGCCTTGGCTTATGATGAACTGCAAGCACTGGGATAACCCTATCCCATCACCCCTCTATATGGTGACCCTTTCTCTACTGCTTGCCTAGATAAGAAAAGACCTTTGACCAGTAAATCACAGTCTCAGAAGCCAAAGTGGTAAGTTTTATTGGAACCAACGGACAGTCCACAGAGTGTGTTGGTAGAGTGTAAGCTCTTTGCTCCTACAGCATCCTTGTCTATGCTTCCTGTGGATAAACAAAATGTGGTTCTCACATACGCTGGAATATCATTCTGCCTCAGAAAGAAATGCCATTTTTGTGTATGCTACAACACAGGTAGACCTGGAAAACATGCTAGGCGAAGCCTCACACCTTCGTGCTTGGAAAGATGAGTCAAGAGACAAAGGGGAACCAGCAGGCTGCTTGTCTGTGCTGCCTGGCTTTCTCTGGACATTCACACTTAGCTCAGTTCTCCCAAGCTCAGCAGATGCTCAGTGTACTGGGTTGTCATGGCCATGCCCACCTCCAGATCTGTAGTTCTGGATTGGAGTGGGGCTCGCAGAGGAGTGCAGATGCTCTCATCTGGGACAACTGGCTTTTCTTCTGCGTGTCTCCCCCAGTGCTGCACTAACCTGGGCCTGTGCTGGCCTGCAAGCGCTCTCCCTGGCATGCAAGCACCGTCCTTGGCGTGCACGCGCTCTCCTATTTCAGATCTCTTCTTGCCAGGCTTGTGGTCATCTTATTGGTCAAGCTCAGTCACAACAAGGGGGTAAGTGTGTGACAACAGAGAAGCCGAGTCCCCAGGCCACTCAGGTTGGATGTGGTACTCAGGTTGGACGTGGTACTTAGCTTCAGGGAAATACCTCAGTTTCCTTCTCTGCTGTTACTAACCCAGAACCCGAGGGAGAGAAATCAGAACCAGCACCATGGACCAGACTTCTTGCCTGCTCTTTCTAGAAATACAGCCAGTTTCTAAATGGTCCACAGGAAGAAAAAAGAATCCAAAATGAAGGAAACTAAAACACACACTGCATCATTTGAAGTGCCAATATTTTGTTTCTCAATGTGGTTAACTTGTTTTTGATATTTTGAGGTTCTGAGGGAACTTTAGCCTGCATATACAGGACTAGGTTATATTATTTCAAAGCAAGGGGCTCAAAAGTGGACAATGCAGGCCAGGTTGTACTCCTGTGAACTCTACAAGTAGGCAGAGGCAGGAGGATTGTGGTTTTAAAGTCAACCTTGCCTTAGATATGTAGTGAGACTCTATCAAGACAAAACTGGATTCAGGCAATGGCTCAGTGGGTAAAATGCTTGCTGGGCAAATGTCAGGATCCAAGTTCGAATCTCCAGAACCCATTAAAGCTAGGTGAAACAGAGTGAATCTATATCCCAGTGCTCATAGAGTGGCGTGGGAGGTGGGGCATAAAACACAACATCAAACAACAAAGGGAGTCTGCGTCAAACAGTGTGGAAAGCAACCACACACACATAGACACAAACACACAGAGACACACACAGAGAGACATACACAGACACACAGAGACACACACATACACACACATGCATACCACAAACACATACTCTCATATACATACCACACACATACACACACAGAGAGACACACACAAAGACACACACATACACACACCACACCATAACATACCACATACACCATACCACATACACACACTCTCACGTACATACCATATACACACACAGAGACACACACAGACACACACACACCACACCATAACATACCACACACATCATACCACATACACACACTCTCACACACATACCACACACACACACACACACACACAAAGTGACAAACACTTGCTATTTCTCTAACATCAACTACAAAGGCTGTTTTCAACTCCAACCTCTATGTCCCTGGCACCTCTATGTCCCTGGCACCTCTATGTCCCTGGCGCCATGCCTGTATGATACTTGGCGAGTGTCCATATTAAAATTCACATGTTAGATGTTTCCATATTGAAATGCCAACCACAGTTCTCTCTTAGTTCATTCAAAAATCATTTTTGCATAGTCCAAACAGTTACTGATCCTCATGGCACCCCAGTGATAAAGGTGGTGTTCTACCTTGTCTTGTGGAAGGCTGTGCATTTGACTGACAATGAAGCAGGAAAAGAAGCAACACTCACAATAAAAGTCCCAAGCCCTCATAACCACGTGCTCACTGAACCCCAGATCAGACGTGGAGCCTTCTGACCCAGTGAACTCTGGCTTCTCTCACAGAAATTTGGGTTTCCCTTGGAGTTCTTTGCATGATAGGACTAGCCCCTATGCTAGGCTGGGAAGCTGAGCACTACCAGACTTTCTCCATTGTCTGACCAAACTGCGAACACTGTACATTTCTACCAAAGTGGGTTTGGCTTGCCCAGCTTTGCCCTCCTGGCAGCAAGCGGCAGCAAGAGCAGCGAGGCCAACACTCTGTAAGGAGAGCTGTCCGGCCTGAGGCAGGCCTGAAGTGGTCGGATGCTCCAGTAGACAGTGACCAGCCTCCCGGGTACCTGTGGAAATGCAGCATCTGCAGCAGGAGGCGTGAGTAAGCTGTTGGAGATGTGGAAGCAGTGGTCAGAGAATGGCATCAGGGTAACTGTGACTGCAGAACATGGGAAGGACCTGGGGGTGGGCCAGCCTATGGGGGGTTGCACTGCCAAGGCCACCTGTGGGGCTGGCTGCTGTTAGGACTCATGGTGATGGCCTGGCACTGATCGCAACACTCCACGCACATTCAAAACTGCAAAGTCAGTGAAACTGAGAGCCCTGATGCCCCTGCAGGAAGGAGGCCAGCACTGAGCCAGGTGCTCACCAGCTCGACAGCACCTGAGCGAGCCTCCTGCACAGAGTATCATGCTGTCGAGCACAACATGAGGGGTCCAGACCACCTTTGACAGTGCCACTGTGGGATGTAAACCAGAGCTTGGAGGGGGCTGCTGTGTGGGACGTCTGCCAGAGCAAGAGGATGGGAAGCTAACCACCTCGGCCACTGTGTGTGTGTGTGTGTGTGTGTG
>NC_034601.1:83844163-83856789 GCF_900095145.1 Mus pahari | reverse complement strand
CCTTTTTCTTTCCAAATGCTGGAGTGTCTAGTGAGGCTCCTTCCTCTCTTCCTCTCAGGAGTCTCTTCCAGCTTCAGTGCACACAGGAGTTGGGGGGCCGGGGCTGTGACTGATTCTGGCTCGGGAGACAGAGGATGGAGCCAAGACTTTGATTCCAGGCAAGTTTGCAGACCTGTCATAGCTGCTGCTTTGGGGTCTCTGGATTACAGCAAAATGACTCAAAGCCTTCACTATAAACATGTCACTAGATGGTTGTCAAATCTTTAGACAGTGTTCTTTTAACTTGGTTTCGATGCTTCTCTTCCTTCCTCCCTTCCTCCCTCCCTCTCTTCCTCCTTCTTTCCCTTCCTCCTTTCTCTCTTCCTTTCTTCCTTTCTTCTTGCCTTTCTATTTCCTGCTTTCCTGGGTACACTATAATGTAATCTAGGAAGGTCATGGAAACAAATATTAAAACCCCTCCTGGCTAACAAGTAGTCTTCTAGGGACCAAAATTTACACTTTTACCCAAATGAGGAAAACTCTAAGACTGCACACACAGATACACACACATGCATAAGCGAAAGCACATGCACATGCACACGTGTGTGCGTGCACACACACATACATGCATATATCATAACATACACATTCACATACCATATACAATACATACATGAACACATACACACACATGCATATACCTGTATACACCACATCCTTCACACCTCCCCACATACATGCACAACCCCCACACACACCACAAACATATACATACATACATACATACAAAATACACATGCACACACAAACATACCACATGTATACACCACAACACACACATACCACACATATATGCATATACTACGCACACATATACACACTGCACACATGCACCACACACATATGCACACACACACACATAAACATGCACATGTACACATGCCCCCCTCTCTAAGTGTTCAGAGAGTAAAGCTGGTAACAGGTAAAAGTCTCAGGTTCTCCAGTCAATTTAGCTGTCAGAACTGCCTAGAGCAGGTTCTGTTCAGCCCACAAAGCTTTGATATCTGTGCATCAGTTATAAATCCCTGAGCTTGTTGCTAGCATAACACAGTTTGTAGCTCCTGCCTCTGTCTCAGAGCAAAGATATAACCAAAAAAACCCATCTGTGACAGGTCTGGAGAAAGCTCAGGGGGCAAAGCTGGCCTCACAGGGCCCAAGTTTGACCCCTAAAATCCACATTAAGGGTTCTGCACTTGTAATCCCAGCACTGGGTAGGGAACAGGAGGATCTCCCGGGCTCACTGGACAGTGTAGCCTAATTAGCAAGCCCCGGGCCACTGAAGAACCCCGTCTTTAAATGGAAAAACAAAGTGACTAGCACTTGAGAAAGACCTTTGGCTTCTTCACACTGGGCACTTACTTAAACAGAGACATGCATGTACCCACACACATACATAATCTACACTCTATAGAGATTATTTTGCATTAGTGTTATCATCTGAGGAGTTTTGCTACTGCCTAATTTGAGGGTATCCATCCATACCCATGAATGGGTGCATGGTACCCAATCTGTCCAGAGAATCTGTGCATCTATGTGTAGACTTCAGAAGGAGCACAGAATAACCATACAATGAAAACCCTGACCAGAGAGAGTGTTTTAATTGGATGGAGTTGCACACAGCGCTCTCGACATTAATTACAGGGTTATGCAACTCTGCATCTTTCAACCTTCCCTGGTATTTTTATAGGGCCATTAACAAAGACAACTGAGCATTTCCCCACCCTGCCCTTGAGAGCGGCATCTCAGTAACTTTGCCAATCAGAGGATGAAGATTGCTGTGGCATTATTTGGCAGAGCCACAGTCCCCTGCAGCGGCTCCAGGACAGTTCCCAGGCCGGCAGCCTGGGGTCTGAGTCAGTAGCAGGGAGGAGGCTGGCAGGGTGGGTCTGCCCAGGAACTTCAAGAATCTTCAACAGTTCTGCCTAAAATGGGATTAAGCATTTCTTCAGGCAGTTCAGTGGTGACAGACATGTCTTTTTGTCTTGGGCTCTCAAGGAAGTGTAAAAAGCGGCTTGCTGGCAGCCACCTGAATCTCTCCTAGCCATTATGGCCTTAGAGAGAAGCTTTAACTGCTGCCTCCTTGGTGAGCCCTGAAGTCTTGCTTGGACTTCTGTGACTGTCATCACAGGACTCACCAGGGACTCCCGCCTTTGTAGTCTGCCCCCTGCTGCCTCGCTGCAGCCAGGACCCAAAGGTGACAGCCTGCCTGCGGTGGGACCTGCAGGCCAGAAGTAGACCAGAAGGCTATCCTGAAAGCATTCATCCGCCTGCCTTGCCCTATGGAGACCCCCAAAGGCAGAGATACTCCGGGCATCTAACCATCCTTGTGGGCATGAGGACACCTAAGGCTAAAAGCATCTGGGAATTTCTGAAGTGAGGTGACTACAGGATTAATCGGCGTGGACACTTAAGTGTCTCGATTTTGGGATGTGAGTCACCTTCAAGAAGCCAGCTACAGCTACGGGCTTGGATCCTGGGAGCTCTCCAAGGCAGAGCAGGGGTAGAAGATAACACAACCTGGCTGGAGATTCTACAAGGGGGGTGGGGGGGGGCAGGGGTGGAATTTGTTTAGAAGCAACAGCACAGAGATATAATAAGGATTATATTAACAAGGGATTTGAATAATGGGGATTATATTAACAAGCGATTTGAATTGAGAGGCAATGTGAAGCGCACATTGTGTTTAGATATTAATAAGCTTCATAAAAGACGGGCAGCCACTGTTTTTCAAGTGTGAGCCAAGTGTGGGTATTTGCTGCTAACTGCTCAGAGAGGCTGGGAGAAAGAAATGCCTAGGTTTCTAATTCCTGCCTAGGTTAAAACAGGATTAAGTAAAAATGGAGTCTGGTCCTTTGGAAAGACCTGTGTCATTAATACCCTGGGTCTCTCTGTGTGTGCAAAATTAGCTCCACGAAAACCAAGTGAGAGTTCCCTTGGGGGCTCAGACTTAGAGAAGTACCTTGCATGCCTGGGACTTGGGATCCGTGGCTGGCACTTGGAGCTACGCTGCTCAAGGGCCAGCCTCTCGTCGGGCTGTGCCTCGAAATGGAGGGAAACTGAACAGAGGAAAAGGAAGACCGAAGTAAGGAAAGGAAAGCCAGGCCCTGCCTGGCTTTACTTCTCAGCAAGTAAAACAGAGACTGGAGAGGTAAATAGGTAGAGGTGAACAGAGTAGCTCACACCCTCGGAATCATCTTGTCTTTATTGTCTGTCCCTGACCAATGTGACTTCTGGAGGCAGAGGGGCTGTGTAATATTCCCCTCCGGTTGAGTGGAGCACAGAAAAGCTATTAGCAGGATTTATTGGTACAAACAATAAACAGACAGCTGCCCACAGGCCACAGCTCTGCTGAGTGAGGAAACTCTCCTCCATTGCTTTCCACAAAACTTCCTAATGCGAGTGAAGTGTGGGAGCTGGTGCCAGTGGGAAGAGAACGCCACGGTTTCCTCTAGTTACCAAGAGGTCTCCATGCTAAGTATGTCCACCAAGGGGAAGGAAAGCCATGGACGACGCCATTTGGGTTTTGAGCAAAACGGTCTTTTCATCCCACAATGAAAACGTTTTATACTTTTCCCAAGCTTTGAGATGTCAGTAAGTTGCCAGCCTAGCCCTCTCTGGGTCAGCCACTCACGGAAATGGGCTCTTGTTCTACTTTTCTGTCTTACTTGCTTTTACCAAGAACCCAGCTCTCCCGAGCTGGTGCCCAGCATTTAAGTGATGAGAGCTGCATCCGGGCTCAGCAGCAAGTTGGTGCCAACGTTGAATTGCTGTTGAATAAACAGCAAGGCAATCTTTATCTAAATAATCAGTTGTTCCTCAAACCACAAATAACAACAGGATCTGAACGCCACTACATCCGCAAAGGACAGAGACAGCAAGAAAAGACTGAGGCAGGGGATTTCTGTTTGCTTGTTTGTTTGTTGTGCTTATTTTCTTTTACAGCCCCTCTCTGCTAAGCTCTGTTCAACTGTTTCCTTACACAGCCTGGGGGAGGGCAGGTGGAGGGCAGGAAGGGCATAGCTCAGAAAGTTTAAAAAAAAAAAAAATTGACATCACTTAAGTCACGTGATTGGCAAGAGCCAATGGTGGTGGGCTGTGGAAAGGGGAACAGTTAAATTTGTAATTTGGGTTGTGTGAAAACTTCTTTGGACCTCATAAACAACCACAGAACCACAAGTTGGGTAGCCTGGCAGTGTCAGAAGTGTAAGCCCAGCACAGTGGTCAGCAGGCAGGACGAATCACACTGAATGCAAACCACAGGCTTTCGCAGAGCGGTGAGCAGTTCAGCCCACAGCATAGGCGGTGCTTTCGTCTTCTTTTTTCCTTTCTTTCTTCTTCTTCTTCTTTTTTTTTTAAATCTTTAACAATTTGAATATTTGTTTCTGAAACAATTCTTTCCCCCACCCCCACCCCACAGGACCCATTGGAGTGCCAGAGGTGTTAGGGTTGGGGGTAGAAAGAGACGTGGGGAGCCATGGTGGGAAGTGAGGTCAGAGTAAGTGACCTTTCTTGGTTTTTGCTCTGAAGGTGAAAGAAATCATAGAATCCCCCGCCTTCAGGAGAGGTGCGTTTTCGAAAGGAAATGATGGCTTCAGACAGCATTTTTGAGTCATTTCCTTCATATCCACAATGCTTCATGAGAGGTGAGTACGCTGGTCTTTTTATATCTGATTTTGCTAAGCTTTGCACAGACTAAGATGGCAGCCCGTGGACCCTCCGGTGCCTGCCTGGAGTCCCTGCCTGCTTGTCGGGGGAGGAATTCAAACAGAAGCCAATGACTCTGAGACCTCGAGATTATTGTTTGACAGACCCCGTGCTGCGGGGATGTTTTAGTAAATGCTTCGGCTGTTGAAATATTTGGTCGCTGGGTGAAAGTTGTGTCAAGTGCTCTGAGCCACTCTCAGTTAAAGTCCCAGAGATTAGAAGGCTGGCGCGGAGGACGCTCCTTTGGTTTTATCTGGCTGTGCCTTGCCCTGAATAACTTATTCTGATGGCAGCAAGCTGTCTGGCCCTGGTGCTGAGTTCAGCTTGCCCCGGGGTTTAGCAGGCTCGGTACTTAGCTGGCTGGAAGAGCCGGTGCCCGCAGAGTGGTCTCCGAGAGGCAGTTCACAGGTGTGCCTTGGATCAGTGTGGAGATTTCAGGGCCAAAGTGGCAAGTCCACAGAGGACAGGATCTGGGCAGACTCGTTCTGGGAAGAATCATCAGAGGAGGCTGTGTTGTGCTGTGGTTTTTCTTTCAGCCTCAATTGAAAGAGGCAGCCGGCATTGCTCAAGACAGAAAGCCAGCAAGTTGTGGTACACAGTCTCTCTCAGAAAGAACTACGAAGCCATTTCCTAAGTCCACTCACTGTCACAGCAGAAATTACTAGATTACAGGCTTATGGGTAGGCACCACGTAGGTCCCTGAACCTTCCTGACTTTTTTTTTTTTTACAGCAGTCTTATGGAACTTACAAAGCTGGAGTTCAGCCATAGTGCCCGTGTGTGCTTGGTGGGTCTTTCTGGATAAATGGGGACTGGGCTTAAGTAAATAAAAATAGTGGCATAAAGAGCTCACAGAGACATGGCCGTGTGTCAGGACGTGCAACTTGTGGACGTGTGATGCTCTGGCAGAGCTAAAATGGAGTGGGATGGGATGGAGAAGGAATCACTTGTTTTCTGGATACAAATTATTGTGCACACCCAACCAGTATTTGCGAAACGCTATTTATTCAGACAGCCAAGTGAGCAGGGGAATACCAGGGCTTGTTGGCTACTTTGTCACAACAAAGGCTATTGAGGTTGTGATGGCTCATCTATGCTGAAACATGAAAACTGGAGGAAGGTGTGTGTGTGTGTGTGTGTGTGTGTGTGTGTGTTGTGCATGTATTTGTGTATATGTGTGTGATGTGTGCATGTATGTATGTGTATGTGTGTGGTGTGTATATGCATGTGTGTGGTACATATGTGTGTGGTGTGTGCTTATATGTGAGTGTGTGTGTGATGTGTGCATGTATGTATGTGTATGTGTTTGTGTTTGGTGTGTGTATGTATGTGTGTGGTATATATGTGTGTGTGGTATGTATGTGTGTGAGTGTATGTGGTGTAGTGTATGTCTATGTTTATGTGGTATTATATATGTGTGTGTATGTGTGTGTGTAAATGTGTGGTGTGTGTGTATGTATATGTGTGTGTGTTGTATGTATGTGTGTGTGGTATGTGTATATGTGTGTATGGTGTATGTGTATGTGTGTGTATTTGTATGTGAGATGTGGTATGTGTCTATGTGTATGTGGTATATATGTGTAGTGCATGTGTGTGTAGATGTGTGTGTGTGATATGGTATGTGTCTATGTGTATGTGGTGTATGTGTGTGTGGTGTGTGTGTATGTGTATGTGTGTGGTACATGTATATGTGTGATGTGTGTATGTGTGTGTGATATGGTATGTGCATGTATGTATGTGGTGTGGTATGTATATATGTGTGTGTATGTGATGTGTGTGTGTGAGATGTGGTATATGTCTATGTGTATGTGATATATATGTGTGGTGGGGGTATGTGTGTGTATGTGTGTGTGTGTGGTATGAGTGTGTGTGTATATGTGTGTGTGTGTGTGTGTGTGTGTGTGTGTGTGTGTGTGTGTGTTGGCACATGTGTTTGTAGGTTTGGGGGGGGGGCATCAGGATTTAAAGAGAAGGAAAACAAGCAAGTCATTAACCAATTCCAAGCTTCAAATTAAAGGGCCTCCAAGTGCTCCCTTGCTGGTGACAGAGAAATCTGAGTGAGGTTGACTCATGGGGACAGGTCTGAGTCATGTATCATCCAGTGTCCTGCAGAGAATTAGGCAGAGACAGCAGCCCCGGGGGCCCTTGGTGAGAAGCCACCAACTGCTCACTGGCTCTGTTTCCTCCAGGCAGTCAACAAGCTAAGGAAGCCATCTTTGAAGGAAAATTCCTGGCTTACTCTCCTCTCAATGCATGCTTCTAATGCTTGCTGTTTCCGATTAGATGACCTCAGGATGACAGAAGCAGGGAACTCTGAACATTCCCCTGGGCAGGAGGTTGGCTGCAGCCTGTGCTGCCCTCCTGGCAATCGCTATGTGAGTTCAACAGAAAGACAGTTAGGGATGTGGTAACCGGGAACTCAAACAAGCCCGCTGCCTGCACCGCCTGCACCGGCTAGGGAGCGAGAGTCTGTTTCCATTCAGCTACCTGGATGCTTGTTCCTATCAAAACCCAGAAACGGATGGGGAGAAGTTTAAGTGCTTACCATGCAAGCATGGAGATCTAAGTTCGAATCCCTAGAACCTTCATAGGAGCCAGGTGCAGTGATGTGTTCCATCTGTAACCTTGGCATTCCTGCGGGGAGACAGGAGTTAGAGACAGGGGCTCCCTGGAGGCCCATAGGTCAGCTAGTCTGGAGTACATGGCTAGCATCCAACAACAAAGAGACCCTGCCTCAAACAAGGTGGGAGGTGAGGACCAGCTTGTAAGGTTACCCCCCCCCCCACACACACACACACAATGTTACATGCATGAGTTCACACTTCCCCACATGAATACGCACACATACACATAGCATGCATATATCACATACATACACAGGGATTGGGTTTTTTTTTTATTTTGTTTTGTTTTGTTTCGTTTCTTTTAATTAGCATGGTTCATCTAAAGCCCCCACTTCCTCCTCTGAGCAAATCGGAGCCGATGGAGGGAAAGGGATTGTCAGAATCCACAGGCCGATAAATAACTCGGAGCCTCCACTCCAGGACCTAAGGGAGCCCTTGGCAGCTCCCTTGTTAATATTATTCCATCCTAAGGACCTGTCAACACAAGGGTTTAAATGGCTCACATTGGCTATCCACGCCACTCACGCTAGCCAGCGCAGCGACAAAACTTTGCTTCTTTTTCTTTCCACTTGGACCCAGCTCCAGACCCCACCCCCTTAACCATTCTTCAGTCTCCTGGCCCCCCACACCACAGCCCGCCAGCCACTCCTAGGGCTCCTCACTGGTGGCTGCTTCTGCCTGTAATTTATAGCCTGTGCTCCCTCCTGAGCAGTCACTGTGAGCGGCTCACAGGCTCACAGCGTCTTGTTTTCCTCCTGGGATGGTACTTTATCAGTCCCCACAATCCTCGCAGGAGGAAACCTGTAACTCATTTTCAGCCTGACACCACGGGAGAAAACAGAGATGGGGAACCGAGCAAGCCATTGTTCCCTTTCTCATGAGAGTCAGGCCAGCATCTGAGACACTGGCACGCAAAAAGAATGTGGTCTACCACAGAGAGCTCCTCTCCCCCCTATCGCCCCACACCAGGTTCCCGCTTAGTCTGCCTAAACAGCCGATAAGACTCGATTGAGACTCCCAGGAACTATCACATGTGGTTGGCGACATGAAACTCTTGCAGAACCCCAACTTAGTCCCCTCTGAAGGTGCAGTGAACTGCATAAAAAAGATGACTGTCTCATTGGGGAGGGCTTGGGAGGGATCTGCTACATTTTTTCTCCTTTTTTTTTTTTTTTTTTCAAAACGCCTCAGGCAACCTTGCTCTTAGAAGTGGCTTAGTGGTCTAGGCAAAGCCGGAGTGCAGAGATGCCTCCGAGTTCCTAGAACCACGGGTAGAAATCTCAGCACTGTGGTGGCTCTGTGCCTCGAGTCATCCGGCAGAGCTGTTCCGCGGGACTCAAAGAACCGAGGCCAGCTGTGTTCTCCTGTAAACATGAGTTTACAACTGTTTAAAGGCATGAAGACACTTCCTCTCACACCACTGAAGACTTAGGTGGCAGCCAGACCTAGATGAAGCTGTGTGTGGCTTTGTCCACCATGCAAAACCTGTTAGTGAGTGAGCAGGCTACTGTAACAAAATACCACAGACTTGGTGACTTAAAAAGCAGAAATATGTTTCCTCATGGTCTGGAGGCCAGAAGTTTGAGGTCAAAATATCAACACTTGAGATTTTTGTGAGATCTGTCCTGTTCACTTACTTGTTGCCTCTTTGGGCTCATGTTTCTCTTTCTCTCTTTCTGTCTGTCTGTCTGTCTGTCTGCCTGTCTGTCTCTGTCCTTCTCTGTCTCTGTCTCTGTCCCTCTGTCTCTCTCTGTGTCTCTGTCTCTGTCCTTCTCTGTCTCTGTCTCTGTCCCTCTGTCTCTCTCTGTGTCTCTGTCTCTGTCTCTCTCCCTCCCTCCCTCCCTCCTTTCCTTCCTCCCTCCCTCCATCTCTCAATGGTTCAATAAATTAGCCCAGGCTGATCTAGACTCACTGTGTAGCCCAGGATAGCCTTGAATCAAAACATTCTTCCTGCCCAGCCTCTTAAAATTGCTGAGTCTTAAAATTGCTGGAGATATTTACCAAAGCCAACCCTCACCTCCTCTTAGAAGGCCACCAGTCAGGGCATAGCACACGCTCGTAGCTCCTGATTGCTTCTAGAATGTTCCCTATCCAGTACAGTCACATTCTGAGGAACTTGCCGTTAAAACCTGAATTGTGGACTTGAGTCCGGGAATAATGCAGGCCCTGACACAGTGTCTTGGCAAACCTGCCTCCTTTGGTCCTTAAGGAGGCCAGCATGAAGCAAGTGGCCAGATGGATCCTTTGGTCCTTAAGGAGAGCAGCGTGAAGCAAGTGGCCAGATGGATCTCTGGACACTTGAGAATCAGACCCTGCCATTCCTGTGAGATGAGGTTTCACACCTGAGGCTGCCTACGCATTATGAAACTATTTTTTTAAAGGTTTTCTTAAATGATCTAGGCTCGTCCTCACAGCCCTCGCCCCACATTCTTTCTGTACACTGCGTCACAGTTGACAGTGACCTAACGGAAGCCCAAGAAGGCCAAGCTTCAGAGGAGTCTGAAGAACCCAGCCACCTCCACCCTGCCCCCTCTAGCAGGATTTCCCAGTGCCTTAGATGGACTCCAAGGATATCTTGCCATCCCTGGCTGAGTGACAGGGGGTAGGAGGACCCTGCAGCAGTTCACATATTAAATATGGGACAGGAAGTGGTTGGTGAACTGGAGGGATGGCTTTCTGTGTGACACATTGGACAGGAAGTGGTGGGTGGAACAAGCATAAGGAGCTGAGTTTGAATCCCCAGAACATACATAAAATGCCAGATGCTCACGTGTGTAATCTCTGTGTTCCTTCTGTGATAGGAGGTGAGACAGGAGGACAAGCCCCGCAGGGAATACCCACACTCACACTCACGCTCACACACAAAGTGTGCGCAGACACTTTGTCATATACACAGGCATGCACAAAGAGGACAGCGGATAGATGAGTGGATAGGTGGGGATCATTAGAGACAGCAGCAGAACCTGGGATTAAACCACAGAGGACCAGAGGAGCAGTTAGAAGCAATGAGATCCCTCTGTGTTCCAGGAAAAGACCTAAGATGAGCTCAAGAAAGATGTGACCCTTTGTTGGGAGGCGGCAGAGCAAGGCTGGCTGGGACTGGACCACCCCAGGGCTGGTGGCTGCTGCACACACAGGCTTGCAAAGGGAAGCCAGGTGTCAGCCTGTAGAAGAAAGACAGAGCCCGTTAGCAGGGCTGCTGTTAGCAGAGGCGGGGACGGGGACGGGAGGTTTGCAGGCAGAGTGCACTCAGGTAGCTCCACAGGGAGGCTCTCTCCTTTCCTCCCTTCAGTGGAAGCCCAGGAGATCAGTTTTCTTGTTGTTTGCTTAGCGTGTGGCACTGCTGGGTTTTTAGAAGGTACTTGAGTAGGCTTTACTTGTTTGCTTAAGACTTGAGAAGGGTTCTCACTCTGTCACTGGAACTCGCTGCGTAGACCAGGCTGGCCTGGAACTCACAGGGATCTATCTTCATGTGCCTCCGAGAACTGGGGTTAATCCGGCAGTTCTACAAGGTCGGGCCAAGACCATAGGAAAACACAGATACTTACATGAAGATTCATCCCAGTAGAAAAATTACAGTTGTGAAGTAGCAACAAAAATGATTTTATGGTTGGGGTCAGCACAGCACGAGGAGCTGTGTTAAAGGGTTGCAGCGTTAGGAAGGTTCAAGTGTGTGCTGGTCGACCTGGAAACAGTTAAGGTGAAGAGTTGAGTGAATACGATCAAAATAGGTTTTATTTAATTCTCAGAGAAGTGTTAAAATATTTTAGAAAAGAATAAAAGGCCCACACCACTATGCCTGACTAAACCTCAGTCTTGTTATCTTGCAGTACAAACGGTTAAAGTGTCTAATGGCTCATGGATGAGTTCAGCTCCTCTAAACACGAGCTGCATTAACAGTGGTTAGCTAGCAGGGATCTGGTTACCAAGACAGCAGCCGCTGAGTTGGATGACCTGTGCTAATCACTCAGGGAAGAACATCTCTCACAATATGATGGACGACACCAGGAAGGCTCCCTGGAGGAAGTGGCAGAATTTCTAGAAGTAGGGAAGTTAGAGAGCGGAGGGGAGAGTGGTCCAACAGAGGGCTCAGTGTGGAGCTAAGGAAGACCCTGTACACAGAGACACAGGAGGCAGAGAGCTAATCAGCTCCCGCCCTTCCTCCTTGTCAGTGACCACAGGACAAGAGAGGCATCTCAGAGCCTGCTGAGCAGCCACATTGATGCAATCTCTACAGACCCAGGCTGAGCCTTGGCTCAGGACACAGGGAGAGCAGAGGCACTTTTCTGAGAATCCCGGTGCAGCCTTAGGGTCTAGCTCTTCTAAAGAAAGCCATTTTGCCTGTTGAACCACATGCAGGGTCTCAGGGACTCTGATAGCCAGTGGTTTCCTCTTCTTCTCCATGATATTTGTCATGGACAAGTCTTTGTCCAAAACTCAGGGATAAAAAGGCTCCTGGGTTCTTGTCTAGCTGGGGCCAGGCGGGGAGGCCCACACAGGAAGTTCAGGCGTTTCTCAGGTAACTTCCCAGTGACCTAGATGAGTCAGTAGTGAAGCTCTGTCTACTTTGAGTTCTGCAAAAGAGGCTAGTGACATTCTAGAAGAGCTAGCTGCCCAGTGACCAAGTTCCTGTGTGAAGTCTTTGAACCCCTTAGAAGCCATAAAACACATGACAGCTTAGCAGCTTTACATTGGTGTGAAAAGTTTTGTACCATTTCATGCCCAGGAGATATTTTCGGACACTGAAGCGTTTTTTTCTCTCACCCAGTGTGCTACAGAGATGGATTGAATATGCTTTAGTGTACAAACATAGTATTCGCCCCACATCTTTCCCACAACTCCATCCCTTGGCCCCCACTGTCTTTTCTCATCATGAGTCGCCAAACACCATGCTTTTTCTGCCTATAAGAAGCCTCAAACTTAGACAAGATATTAGGTCTTTTGTGACGTTTTTAACCCTGCAAAAATATAACCATGGCGCCCCTGGAGACGCAGAAAAGGAGTGTTTCCAGGCCGGTGACTAGCCCAGTTTGAAGAGCACTTGCCTGTCATGCACCGAGCCCTGGGCTCCATTTCTAGCACTACAGACACTAGGGAAGGTGGGTGCATCCTGTTTTCCTAATATTTGTAAACAGGAGTTCAAGACATCCTTAGCTACATGGGGTCTGAGGCTATCCTGGGGTACTGAGACCCTGTCTCACGAAGGAAGAAAAGGGAAGAAAAGGAGAGGAGGAGAGGGGAGAGGGGAGGGGAGGGGAGG
>NC_034601.1:83834851-83843992 GCF_900095145.1 Mus pahari | reverse complement strand
GGGAAAGGAAAGGAAGGGAAAGGAAAGGAAGGGAAAGGAAAGGGGAAAGGAAAGGAAGGGAAAGGAAAGGAAGGGAAAGGAAAGGGGAAAGGAAAGGGGAAAGGAAAGGGGAATGTGTGTTTTCTTTGAGGTCTTTGGAAACAATGGCCACCATCAGGAAGTGTTATGATGGAACCCAAGGCTATCTCACATTAAACGGGGTTGGTTCTGACCCACCAATCGCCATCCAGGTCAGACAAGCTCACACAGCGCTGCTGTCTTCTCTTGGGCTACCTCAGCTTCCCGATGTCATCTCCTCTGTCCTCACTTTTCTCCATCTTCCTCTCTGCAGCCCTGATAACACTGACTGGTGCCAAGGGGGCACAGCACGGAGATGAACACCGTGCCCAAGGGTGTTCACAATGGTATGTTTTATTATGAGGGGAGAACCAAACCTTTGCTTGGATTCCTCAGTGAACATGTGCTGGCTGCACATAGAGGAGAAGCTGACCACAGTGGCTCATGCACACAAGGCTGGTCTGTGTGTGGAGCCAGCAGCCCAGACTGTTGGTGCACAAGGGGCATAAGACATCCCTGTTTTGTGTCCCACCAGGCTGTGCCAGGGCCAAAATGGCTGAGCACCTGAGGCCCTGTGTAGGCAGAAAGGAGTTGGCAGGCCTCTGCGTCATATGGACTGGTCTTGTTATTCAGAAAGGGAAGCCTATTTATATTTTTATACTTTTTTGGTATATATTTCAATTTATTTGTTGAGAATTTCATACACCTCTACCACGAAATATACTCAAATCCATTCTTCCCCTTCCGGTTCTACCCATATCTGCTCTGGAACATACCTCCTCCCAACTTCCTGCCCTCTTCTTCTGTTTATTGACTGTTTGACTGATCGATTGGTTTAATGTGCATGTTTAAGTGTGGTGTGTGTGTGTGTGTGTGTATACAGTCCTAGAGTTACAGGCAGTTATACCTACTGTGTGGGTGCTGGAAACTGAGACCAAATCCTGGACAAGGGCACTGAGAATTCATAACCACGGTTCCATCCTGGAGAGCCCTTATTTTCATTTCTAACCACCCACTGAGTCCACTTTGCGTTGACCATATGGGTAGGGGAGCTTGAGCAACTAAAAATGACCCCACCCACAAAGAACAGTGCTCCCTCACTGCCCATCAACCCCAAATAGTTGCTCAGCTAGGATTAAAGATCCTTAGCCCTCCCAGTCTGTGCTGGAAGTTTAATGAGCTGGATCTTATGTGGATCATTTGCAGGCAAGTAAGGAGCCATGCCTGCGGTGGCCACACCACGTCCAGACAACAACCCTCATTTCATGGCGCTCTCTCCATTCTTTGGCTCGTAGGTTCTTTCTGCTTCCTCCCCTGTCTTCTCCAAGTCTTGGTGGGGCCATGGTGATGGGGAAGGAAGATGATTTTTAAAAAATGTCCCTTCTAGGGATGAACATTCACCTCTCACTTATTCTCAGCGCTTTCTGAAGTTAGGAGTCTGCCTTAACTGCTCCCTGTTACAAAAGAAGCTGCCTGCCCATCTTCCAGAGCTGAGGAGAAATGTAACTATTTAACAGGCAGTTTGGCAACATAATAAACATATAGCAAAGGAAGAGCAACATGGGATGCAGAAGGCAGGAACTTGAGAATGGTACAGCATCCAGTGGGTGAGCTCCCGGGCAGACCCTACCTTCCTGCCCTGTATCTTTGTTTTCTAAGCCGACTATGCTCTGCGAATGTGATTGGCTGTCTGTATCCCAGGGTTCCCCATCTGTGGATTCAACTAGCAACAGAAGGGGAAAATACTGAGGGAAAAAATTGCATCCGAGTTGAATATCACACTTGATTTTTTTTTTCTTATCTGTTTTCCCTAAGCAGCATGGTACAGCCTCGTTTGCATGGCCTTTACATAGTGTTAGATATGAAAGTCATCGAGAGGTGAAGTCGCATGTCCAGAAGGATCTACATAGGTTCTATGCAAATATTATGCCATTGTAAGAAGGACTTTGTCCTCCATAGGGGCGGGGACACAAGGACTCCTCCCTCTCTGGAACATCCAGGGGTAGCTGTGTTCTCACAGAATCTCCAACCTCCTCTGTGGTTCTCCTCAGAAGTGGCAGATGGAGGCTGGAGTGGCTGGTTACCATTGATTCAGTAAGGCAGGGCAGTCCTTGGGAGGGGAGGGAGCTGATTCAAGGGGGAACAAGGTATGACAATTTACAAGGTCAAAGTTCAAAATCATACTTAACCCCCAATTTGCTAGCGATCCGATGAAAAGACTCCCATTAGAACCACTACTGTTGGCCAGGGGCTAACATGTGTCTTCAAGAGATCTATTTTGCTTCTTATAAAATTATTTTCCATAGAATCATTACAGAATTATTTCCATCTCTTATCTCCCCCTCCCTCCTCCCTTCCTTTTCCCTTTGAGTTTTCTTCACATTCCCCTGTTCCCCTGTGGCACTGGTGACAGAACCCAGGGCCTTGTACACACTCTGGCCCTGATTCATACCCCAGCCCTCTCTCTATCCCTTAGTCAAGTGAAACTTAGTTTCAACTGTCTTACCATCAATTTACTTAAAGATGTTTTTATTTTTCATAGAAATAAAAACTAACAGATAATAACCACCGAGTGGCTCTCTTTCTGGGATGGTTCTCATGCATCCCTCTTATGGCAGTGAGGGGGAGGTTGGTTTTGCTTGGTAATTACTGGCTGTGTCAGCATCCGGAGTCTGGATGCAAGTCTCTCTCTGCTGAGAGTCAATGCCTCATTTAAAGAAAAAAGAAAGGAAAAGGAAAAAGTCCTTATTCTGGTTTCCTTTGAGAGAGGAAATAATACACACCACTCATTTCACGTTGCAGCAAGATGGGTGCTCATTTTGATAACTGTTGACGCTGTATACGGCATACCCTCCCATTTCTGACCCCTTAGGTACCTATTTTTGGACAGGCTTCTTTTAAACCAATCATTCTCACAGACATTTTATCTCCTCCCCCTCCCCAACTCCAGTAGAAACAGTTCTGAGTTTCCTTCTTGGGTTTACTAGTCTAAAGACTTTCATCCACTGGTCCAAATGTGAAGCCACATTCTGGTGGTTCTAAATCAAGCCTCTATGTGTGTGTCAGCCAAGGAAACTGTGTGCACAGGCAGGCGGGGGTGAGCACCTCTCACAGTGTGCATAGCATCTGCACAGCAGGGGTGGGATGAGCACCTCTCACAGTGTGCACAGCAGGCAGGGGTGGGCACCTCTCACAGTGTGCACAGCATCTGCACAGCAGGGGTGAGCATCTCTCACAAGAGGACTCTTTGGAAGGAACTTCTTTGAATGAAAATGAAATAAGACTGCTCAATAAACCAAACTCCCCAGGAAGCTGCTCCAAGAGGCAGCATTTCCTCCTTCCTTCCAAGTTTATCACGGTCATGCAAGTACAGTATTCTTCTGAAAACATGACAAGGAAGGGCTTCCTTATGAGAGCCCAAAGAGAACTCTAGAAATGACTGTTATACTCAACATGCAGAGAAGGCTATGTGGTAAAGAGCAAAGGAAATCAAGCCCCACCTAGTGGCTTAGGCCTTGCCTCTCAGTAACTTGGGAGCTGAGGCAGGAGGATTGCAAGTTTAGGGCCAGCTGGGTAATTTAGTGAGATCTTGTCTCAAAATACAAAATAGAAGAAGTAGAGATCCGCTTGCTAATCAAGAGTAGCCCTGGTATGTGTGAGACTGTGGGTTAAGTCACCAATACCGGGAAAAAAAAGAAAAGAAAAGAAAAAGAAAGAGAGAAAGAGTATGTGTCTGTGTATTCATATGTGTGTGTTTGTATGTGTGTATGTTCATGTGTGTGTGTGTGTGTGTGTGTTCATATGTATGTGTGTATTGTATGTCTGTATGAGTATGAACTGTCAAGGTCACCTTCCCCATGGCTGAGTTTCTTATAGGCATGCTAAACAGGCCTGTCGCTGATCAGTGAATGAACACTTGCCTTTCCCTGTAAAAAGTTCAGAACATAGCTGGCTGCCCCTGGTCCTTTCCTCAACTACAGCCTCAAATGTCCCAAAGGCCTTGGCTCTGCTGCCGTGATTTCTGGGAGCAGCTTTATCACCAGCCACTGAGGCTAGCTTCCCCCACAGTCTGTCTGTACTTTGCACACCCTGTGTGAGCAGCATCTAAACAGGCCTATCTCACCTGCTCACTGTCACAGCCACGTCCCCTCTGATGCACCTTGAGAAAACACCATTTATAAAGTCTGAAACCCCAGACCCATACAAAGACGGGAGGAGTCAACCACACTACCATTTTTTTTCTTTTCAAAAGTTTTTGCTTCTCATCTGCTTCCCATTGTCAAGGCAAATAACTGGGGCACAGAGTTAGATGAATCTGTCTAAAATCCAAATGGCCAGGAGGCATTTGAACCATGAGATGCTCTTCCACATGGTGATACTTTATAGATACGTGTGTGTTTCATGTATAGTTGTATATGTGTGTGTGTAAAGCCAATGTATATTGTGTGTGTGTGTGTGTGTGTGTGTGTGTGTGTGTGTGTAACCTTACAATGGCTCTGCGGTTTCATTTGACAGTTGTCACTGTTATAAAGCTGTAACTATGTATTTTCTTAAATGACTAGAAAGAAATATCAGAATGTTTGGTCAGAATCCTTAGCTAGAACCATTTCACTGTGTGTATGGTGGGGGATGGGCATGCGTCTTCATGTGTGCACCAGGACAGTGTGCACACACATGTGTGATGTATGTATGCGGAGGTCAGAGGACAAGATCAGCTGTGCTTCCTTGGATACACTGCCTGAAGCTAGCCGACTAGGTAAGGCTGGCCGACCAGTGAGTCCCCCTCCACAAAAACTCTAGGCTCACAAGCTCGTGTTACCATGGTGCCTGGCTTTTTGTATGTGGTCTGGGGGATTGGACTCAAGTTTTCAGGCTTACAAAGCAAATACTTCACTTTTGAGCTTTGTCCCCAGACCCTGGATAGAGTAATTTTAGGAAGCTGTGTCAGCACTTTGGAAGATTGGCTTATCAGAGGTCTTATCTGAGTCTTACCCTCTGTCTCCCAGAGCTTTGCTGAAACTATTCCTGTATGGCTGACATAGTTCGAGAGTCTAAAGAGTTAGCAGGCACTAGTAATCCTCTGCCTTGGTCAGACCCCAGGACCCTTTGCAGGCCAAGCATCTATCTGAATACATATACTAAGCAAGCAACATGTAAGTCCCCTGAGCCGTTGGCACATTCCTTAGGCTCATGATAGGAACATGGGTCCCATGGAGACTCCATCTCTCATAAACCCAGCACTGAGGATACACCCGTCTATTCCTTGGACAACACTGCTCTTAAGTAGCTTGGTTTGAATGGGTGTCTATGGTAAAATTTAAAGCAGCTCTCTGAACGTGGTCATGGCTGCAGAGAATGGGGTAGCCTCCGAATGGGGAAGGGGTGTTGTTGAAAAGCAGGAGAGGGGCTGGTGAGATGGCTCAGTGGGTAAGAGCATCCGACTGCTCTTCCGAAGGTCCGGAGTTCAGATCCCGGCAACCACGTGGTGGCTCATAGCCATCCTTAACAAGATCTGACGCCCTCTTCTGGAGTGTCTGAAGATGGCTACAGTGTACTTACATATAATAAATAAATAAATCTTAAAAAGAAAGAAAGAAAGAAAGAAAGAAAGAAAGAAAGAAAGAAAGAAAGAAAGAAAGAAAGAAAGAAAGAAAGAAAGAAAGAAAAGCAGGAGAAGCTAGCATAGAAATTTTTAAACAAGGCTATAGTTCCTACTCTAAACAAAGCTCGGGGTTCCTGACTTGCGAGGCCAAAAATACCTTCCCTCCTCTAGGGAGAAATGAAGCTCTTCTCTCACACCACCATCATGTGCACACGGGCCAACACTCAAAATGGACATGCCTCAGGGAACCCGACACTCTCAGGACACACTGACTTAGCTTTCTCCACAGGCAGCAGGAGTACCAGACACCTCAGGCTCTTGATGTTGTTACCACCCCTGGAAAGCTGTGAAGCAGGGCCACAATCTTTGCATAGGTCTTTATTTATACATGACACGCCCACACCACTGATGAGACCGTTGTAGTATATGTATTGTGAAGCACAGCTCAAATGAAATTGAAAAGCTTCAAATGCAAGTCGTGATGTGCTTTCCCGCCCTTCTAGGGACATCCCTGAATCAGATAATCCTCACAAACCTTTATCTCTCCTTCAGAACTTCCATCTCTTCACTCACAATACCGTTACAATCATTCCAGAAGGGATCCAAGAGGACTCAAGTATTCTGGACCATTAGACCCTCTTCAATGAGCCATCCTCAGAGGGAGACTAACAGACACAGACCTGGGCAGACAGGGGCCTTGGGGAAGGCCTTGCATCCAGCCATTGGTTCCCACACTCTTGGGGAAGGCCTTGCACCTAGCCCTTGGTTCCTACCCAATCACTCTGATCTACTATCAGAGTCCATTGGAGCCATGTTTTAACCTTTTGGAGTCCCATTTGTAAAGTAAGGAAATGACCCAATCCATGCAGACCTGTCAAAAGGCTGGAGATGAAGCACACAAGACGGGAGACACCCAGAGAATGTCAAGAAGTAACAAGCACTTTTGGAGACTGCCGTGGATGTGAGGCAGGGGAGCCGCCTCTGTTAACTTCAAAAGGTGGCTTTGTGGTGTTTCCTGGAACCAGGCACCTGAGAAGGAGAAAGCAGCCGATTTGTCTCAGTCTCTGGTAAAGTGAGTGCCCTGGACTGAGGGTTAACTTAAATCCATTTAAACTAAGCTTAGGGCGACGCGGGTTCCTTGAGCACCTACTAGGTGTGAGACAAGTGCACTTACAGCATTGAATTCTTCACATGAACCCATGAGCTGTGTTCTTACGATAACCCTTCTACATAGCATGCAGAAGCAAAGGAAATTACCTGGGGTCAGGCTGCCGGGACAACGCTGGCCAAATCCAAACAGAAGCACTCTTTATCTGGGATACAGAGCCCAGTGTCTGCCTGCAGAGGGTAACATGTGGGTTTTAAGGACGTCTATGTGGGGCTGGGGATAAGGTGCTGGCCTAGCATGCACAAAGCCCTGGGCTGGATTCCCAGCACTGTCAAAACTGGGTTTGGTGGTATATACCTCTAGTCGTGGTGCTCGGGAGGTAGAGGCAGGAGGATCAGCCTGGGCTACATGAGAAACCAAAACCAAACCAAACCAGTACAGAAAGATTGTCTCTACGACTCTCGAGGAAGCCAAGCCTTTTGGAGCCGAACGCCTGCCATGGCTCCCGTATCCTGAGGACAGTGGGGTCAGCTCTGAGAGGGCATTGTTCCCTGCCTTGGACAGCCCTGGTGTCCCTGGATGCCATCAGTTGTCTAAGTTCTCTCCAGGGCAGGCCGTGCCTCCTGTCTTCCTGTCCACCCTTTCAAGCTCTTCCCCACCACAGCTGCCCTCTGAGGGAGACTTTATCTTCCCCTAGGCTCCCATGGAGGGCCTGTGCTCCCCCAAACCAACAGCACCCAAACCTGGGTGTCTGTCCTGGCCCTCTCAGAGTGCTGGGGACAGTCAACTGTTCAGTGTTCCACAGTAGTCCGTGGCTTTTATCTGCCTCTTTAGATCCCTCAGACATAGAAGGAGGTGGCATTTTGGACATCTTTGTGACCACAGAGGTATCAGATAGGGACGCTTTCATGTTATGTCCTGTGTCTTTGTGCTCTGCAATTTCCTGAGCATATCCCATGAAAAACTTAAAGAGGAGTTTGTGCACGTCGTTCACATCAGACCCTGCATTTGCCTGACCTTGACCCGGAGGGCAGCTCTAGCTTGTCTGTGATTCTCTTCTGACCCCATGCTAACATAAGCCCTGAGACCTAGAGAGTGAAGAGACCTAGAGAGTCCACAGGATGCCCCACCACCGGGATGTCCTTCAGAAGTCGAGGAGCCTCTGGGAGCCAGCACCCACATGACCCTGACTGTGACCTCTGACCCTGACCAGGGTTTGCACAGAGCCTTACACCAAACCCTTCATCTCATTATTTCTGTGGTTGAAATAAAGTCTCTAGCCAGAAGCAGTTGACTCAGCTGTGACAGCAAGTGGGCCTGCGAACAGGACCTTCCTGTCATCGCCTGCCAATCACACAGCAAGCATTGGTATGCTTCCTGGGGGAGAAGAGCTTGGGCATGGTAGAGCTTTCTCTAGAAACATTTATCACCTCGAAAGTCTGGCGGCCCATCCTGCGATCCCGCTGTGGGGCTTTGGTCCCACTGAGTCAGGAGGTTTTTGGGTATGGTATGCTTTCTTCCTTTGAGCCACACTTGTTTCAGAGGCGCCTCTCACCTGACGTCCGTGCCAGGGATTACCGCATTCTCGCCAATTCCTTTCCGGTCTCTGCTGGCTCCCAAGGGAGGATACCCTCGTGGTGAGTTCCCCTGCCAGCTCCAGCAGCTGGCTCTGAGAGACTCTCTCTGTAGATGCTAGATGCTGCCAGCCTCTAATTGTTGCTGGGCAAACATCTTGATGGGAAGAAATTAAAAGGTGCTCAAGCTAATTATTATCCCGTAATAAAAAACAGTAATAAAATACTAAAGCTCCTTTGGAGAAGGCCGGGGACCTGCTTTGCCTGCGCAAGGCATATGATAGACTGGGAAATCAAAACCCAAGACTCGTGGAAGGCACCTCGTAGCCCTGATAGCCCTCTTTATGTTCCTTCTGCATGTCTGTGTGTACTCCAGGGCCAGGCCAGCCCAGTTCCCCTGCTTCTCATCTGCCTTCCCTTTTCCTCATAGTGGCATCGGCTGTTAACCTTCAGTCAGAACTTGGGACATGCCTGGGGCATCTTCCAGCAACCCATAATGGCAGACTCTGAACTGAAAATCAAGACAGAGCTAACACACCAGCTACTTCTGTGTGAGTGGCAAGTTTGACTCTAAATAGGCATAGAGGTCACAGTGATATTGGACATGTGCACGTATGCATGCTGCGTGCATGCACACATACACACACACACACTCACTCATAAGACACACACAACACACACATACCACATCCCCCACACACATACTCACAAGACACATACACATACCACACATACACACACTCACAAGACATATACACACCACACACACACACACACACACACACACACACACACACACC
>NC_034601.1:83833113-83834696 GCF_900095145.1 Mus pahari | reverse complement strand
CCACACACACATAAAGACACATACACACCAGACACATACACACCATACCACACACACCACACCATACCACACACACACACACACATCACACATACACACACCACACCATAACACACACACACACACACACACCACACCATTAGCAGCAGGAAGGTACTGATCATTGGCATGATCCTCCCTTTACGCTTTCGCCTCCACTCTTAACTCCTGTAATCAGCAGAAAGTGGAGACACATAGCACAGCTATTGGAATGGAGGCTGGCTCCACTCTTGTCTTAAAGAGAGTGTCAGACTAAGTGGCCCGAGTCATGGCTTTCCGGGGAGCACAGCCACTCCAGGGTCTCCCTGCTATGGATCAATTGGCCTATACTCAGGGTCGGTGTCGCTGATGGTGTGTCCTCATTGTCAACTTAAGGGAAAGAGGACGCATCATAGAAATGCACCTCTGGACAGGTCTATGAGGATGTTTGCAGAATAAGCATGTTAAAGAGAAAGAGGGCCCGCCCTGCTTGTAGGCAGCGAGTTCTGGTTAGAGAGGTCCAAGTCCTAACAAAAGGAAAAGGTGAGCTGAGCCCGTCACCCGTATCCTCTGCTTCCTGTCTGTGGACGCAGTGGGTGCAGCTGCCTCGGGCTCCTGCTGCCAGGCCTTCCTGGACGAGTTCCACAGTACCCACAGACTGAGCTAAATAAACGCTTCCTTCCTTCCTTAAGATGTGTCTGTCCAGTGTTTGTCACAGCAACTAGAAAATTAACTAAAACAGTAAAGTCACAGGACTAGCCCAAAGAACTAGTCCACTTCCCCCAGGCCTGGGGACATATATGCTCTGCTATCTGTTCCAGAGGACATTTTTTAAGAGGGACTACATATATGTAGCCAGGCATCTTCTTGTTTTACACCAAAATAGTATTTAATATTGTCCTTTTTAACAGTCAAAGGAATAATTTTACATTAAATTTATTGTGAGGTATCTGTGTGCATGTGTCCATACATGTTTCTCTGTGCCCGTGTCTGTGTGTGTGTCTCTGTGTCTGTGTGTCTGGGTGCTGAGTGTGGGTATATGGGTATGTCTGTGTGTGTGTGTGTGTGTATGTGTGTGTGTGTGTGTACATATGTGTGTCTATGAATGTGGGCACGTGTGCTTGTGGGTCTGTATATCTGTTTATGTACCTGTTATGTGTCTGTGTGTGTGTGTGTGTGTGTGTGTGTGTGTGTGTGTGTGTCTGGGTGTCTGGGTGTATATGTGTGTCTCTGTATGTCTGTGTATATGTGTGTGTGTGTCTAGGTGGGTGTATGTCTCTGTGTGTCTCTGTGTGTGTGTCTGTGTGTGTCTGTGTGTGTCTGTGTGTCTCTGTGTATGTGTGTGTGTGTGTCTAGGTGTGTGTCTGGGTGTGTGTGTCTGTGGGGGGGTGCTGTGTGTCTGGGTATGTGTGTCTCTGTGTGTGTGTGTGTGTTTGTGTGTCTGGGTGTCTGGGTGTATATGTGTGTCTCTGTATGTCTGTGTATGTGTGTGTGTGTGTGTGTCTGAGTGGGTGTATGTCTCTGTGTGTGTCTGTGTGTGTGTCTGTGTGTGTCTGTGTGTGTCT
>NC_034601.1:83811369-83832953 GCF_900095145.1 Mus pahari | reverse complement strand
TGTCTGTGTGTTTGTGTGTGTGTGTTTATGTATCTGTGTGTGTGTGTGTGTACCTGTGTGTCTGGGTGTGTGTGTCTGTGTCTGTGTGTCTCTCTGTGTGTGTCTGTGTGTTTGTGTGTGTGCGTTTATGTATCTGTGTGTGTGTGTCTGTGTACCTGTGTGTCTGGGTGTGTGTGTCTGTGTATCTGTGTGTGCCTCTGTATATATGTGTGTGTGTGTGTGTGTGTGTGTGTGTGTGTGTGCATCTGGGGGGTGTCTGTGTGTCCATGTGTGTGTCTGTGTGTGTGCTGGGTGTATTGGTTACTTTTCTCAGTTTGGCAGTGGAGTCTCACAGGAGCAGCCTGAGGAAGGAAGGGTGTATTTAGCTCACAGTTTGAAGGTACAGCCCCTCACAGTGGGGAAGAGCTTAAGGCAGTGACTGTCTGCATCTGCTCAGGAAGCAGAGAGAGGCAAGTGCCAGGCTCTTTGCTTCGCAGTCTCCTTTTGGCTAAGTCCAGAACACCAACTGGTGATGTCACCGCCCACAGTCAAGGCAGGGCGTCTCACCTCAGTTAACCCAACCTAGAAATCCCTTGACAGGCACGCATTGCCCCTGACTAACACTAGAGCTTGTCAGGTTGACAACACTAACCGTCAGATGGGGTGATACACTAGTTTGATTTTCAGCTGTTAAGGGACTTCCAAACTTTATTCCATAGTGGCTATACTAATTTGTAGTCATACTAGCAGCACACAGTAGGTCCATTTCTTCACATCTCCTCAGAGTCCCACATTTCCACAGCTCTGGAGTGTCTGGAATGTTTACTATCAATTGTCCTGAAAGTCTGAGGTGGCCTGTGTGTGATGGTGGAGGTTTTACTCTGCATTTCCCTGACAGTTAGAGGTGTTGGTCAAATTTAAATACACTCCTGGGCCATTTTGTATGTCTTGGGGGAAATAATTTTTCCAAGTCCCCTGCCCATGTTTTGATCTGGTTATTTCTTGTCTTGCTGTCAAGTTTTTGGGTTCTATGTGTATGCAGAAGATGAAATTCTTAGCAGAGATATGATTTCAAATATGTCCATATGTCCTCTGGCTCATCGGGACACCTTCTTACCCTGCTAATTGCTCAGTTTACTGGAAAGATTTCCCATTTTGCTACAATCTCATTTGTCTACTTTCATGTTGGCCGTCGTGCCTTTAGGGTCTCATAGAATGAGTCTTCATTCAAACCAAAAGCGAGAGGCTTCTGTCCCTCTGAGTGGTTTTGGGTGTTTGCACCTACAGTTCGTCTGTTGCTGGTTAATCGCTTCATTTTTCACTCTTTCTTAAGCTTCGATCTCTCTAGCAGGCCTGTTCATTCAGCTTCTTTCTCACGTCTTAGGTCATATAGGACAGCTTTTCAGAGTAAGGTTCCTTATCAGACTTCTTCTACAGCAGGAGAGTGTCATATACCCCTGGTTTATAACAAGGGGAAGGAAACCGTGTGAGGACAGAAGGGTGACTTATCAATGTCTGGAGTTGTCTGTGGTTGTCACAACTCAAGTGAGAGAGAGGAGAGGGAAGATATTAGCAACAAATGAGTAGGTGAAGTCTAAAGATGCCACAATACACATTCAGTTCATGGGAAAACCACAAACAAGAAACATTCACGCCCAAAGGAGGACAAGGAAGAAAAATCCAACCTCATACAATCACCAGGATCACAAGGGAAAGATTTTATCCTGTATGCTCCTCCAATGTCACTTCCTAGAAAGTATATCACACACACACACACACACACACACACACACACACACACACACACACACACATCTACCACCACTACCACAATTGAGAAAGCAACTGGGTACATCTTAAGACCACAGCCCAATTCCCTGTAAAAAAAAAAAAAAAACAAAACTTGAAAGGTCTCAGAAATGATGACAGCTGAGATGCTCGGCCCTTTGGGGACCTGTTATCTGTGGAAGGCAGACCTCAACATCCTGAGGGGATCTTACTCCCTGTGTCCTGCAAAGAAGAGAGCTGCCACCCTAAGTACAAGGATTTCAGGCTCTCATAGGAACCACAAGGATCAGAGGAGCAAGAGATATAAGATGAGGGAGTCCAGCAGAAAGAGGGAAGCCTTTGGAGGCTGAGATCAAAGGCTGGAGGGAGAAGATAAGGGGAAGGGAGGGGTCCTCGCTGCAGAGTCAGGGAGGGGTTGTGGGTGACCAGGTGACAAATGGGAATAGCCTTGCATTCCAAAAGGATGGGATCCCTACAGAAACCAAAAGATTTCCTTCAGGGGAAACTAAAGACCCAAGGACAGTGGACACTTGGAAGTTTTCCTCAAAGAAGTAACTTGCATAGAAAGACCGGGGGTCACCCTGGCTTTCTTCAAAGCTCATCAGGTATCTCTCATGCACCTACCCAAAGTGTCATGAGCCAGTGTGGTCAAGCTGATGTGCAAATGAACACACTGTGCCTCAGAGTTCAGATGACAAGCGAATACCATTGAAGGTTAAGAACGGAACCCAAGACCACACAGCCAATTATGCTCGCCATGTTGGGATTAAGTGGGATATTTCTATTGCTTTTCCTAAAGTACCTTAATCTGATTCAGTCATATATAAGCATGCCTTTATTCTGCCTATCTACATGTAAGAGACTAAAAGCCCCTCTGACGAGCTTGGAAGTGAGGGTTTGGGATGACCACCAGTCAAGCAGAAAATAGGGGAAGCCAGGTAGAGCAACAAGAGGAGAAGACAGTGGAAGAGGCCACCCAGGCCATCCACCATTGGAGGATGAAAGTATGGAGAAAACACCCATTTGGTCTATGGAGGTGGTGAACTGAAGCTAGAATATGTTGTAAGACACTGGAAACCATTCTCTCCGTAATCCACACAGCTGACAGCTAAGCAGATCCACGCTCCCCTCTCCCACTCCCCTCCCCCACTCCTTTCCCCCACTCCCACTGTGTCTTTCCTAACCACATAACCAGGTTCCCATTAAATGTTCCCCACTTGCTACCTCATTCTTCCTCTCAGCTTCTGAAACCCAAGCCACATAGGTAAGACTGTTAGCTCACTTAGCAGTCACGAGCACCCGTAGAGCTGCTGGGTGGTCCACGTGTGTGACTCTCTGCTACAAAACGACCTGCCATGCCAGCATTAAACTGCCTATAACTGCCTCCCAGAACTTGCCATCCAGGTAGACAGGCAAAGTTAGGCCCAAAACACTCTGTAAATAAAAACTTAACTCAGCAGGACATCAGCAATCCAAGAATGGCATCAGACCAGGCCAGGGGCAACCTGGCCTGTGCTCAGAAGGCCACAGTAAAGTTGCTTGAACTTTGCATACCTCCGAGTCCTTGGCATGACAGTACAGATTTCTAAAGCTCACCTGACAAACCCTAAGCCTGGGGCACCCCAAAACTCTGTACCTTAGCAGTCCTGGTAGCCTCCAAGGTCTTTGAGTGACAGTCTGTACCAGGAAACCTTGTCTGGTTTGGGTGATGTCAAAATGGAATCTTGCTGTAACTTCAGGCTTACACGGAATTTTTGTGCCTCCCCCCCCCCCCGTAAGCAGTCCAAACACAGTGGATTTCCTAGTCTGCCTTCTCAGTTCTCATAGAGCACTGCTAATTATATGAAATTCAAAAATATTCATTTTTAAAGTTCCTGCCACAGTGCTATAGACTTAGTTTGAGAACGAGTTAAGTTTTGGGATCTGAATTTTGGAATCTAAATTCTGAGCCATTAAATACAACCCAGTTTCTGTAAAACTTTGTCTGTGAAGATCCGCATGGAAAATAAGTCTGCTTCCCGGGACAAACGGGGCTCTGGCTCGGCTGCATATCTTGGAGTATTTTCTGTCAGATCCTACCATCTTTTGGGTAAACGACTGATCTGGATTCTCCCCAATTTCTGAAGGTCTTCCCAGCTAGGATTTTTTTTTTAATTTATTATATTTTTTTGTGTGTGTATGTTTTTCTGTGTATGTGTTTATGCATGCATATGTGTGTGTGTGTGGATGTGTGTGCATGAATGTAGATATTTGTGCTTCTGTGTGTGTATGTGTAGTGTGTTATGAATGTATGTGTGCATGTGTGTGCTTCATGTGTATATGTGTTTCTGTGTGTGTATGTATGTATGTATGTGTTTCTATGTCTGTGTGCATGTGTGCACCTGTGTGCATGCATGTGCACTCGAGTGTCTGTATGTGACTGCAGATACCCTCAGAGGCCAGACATATTCAGTTACTCTGGAGCGGGAGTTAGAGGCAGTCTTGGCCAGCTGAGGTGGATGCTGGGATCAGAACCCTGGTCCTCTGGAAGAACAGTAAGCACTCTTCACAGCTAAGTCATCTCCAGTGGGAACCTCCAAACTCCAGTTCCTTCTAGAACATAAAGGAACTCCATTTTCCATTAACGAAGTAGCTCTCATAAAGCCAGGGAATAAATTCACACACACCCTCCCACCCACTACATCCTTGTGCATTCTTTAGCATTTTCATGCTACCAGCCTTAATTAACACTTCCCATCTTAGGACTGTTTGGTCTGTGGACCAGCTGATTAGCACTTGGTGGCCCTCAAGTGTTCCGCACAGCCATTCAGAAGCAAGCTTCTCCATGCCCAAGCTGTCTCTCCCCTTACAGTTGGAACTCTTAGCCTTGGGACCCACACAGAGGTGGGGCCTGGTGGGGGTGGGAGGTGTAAGTTGCATCCCCGCCCTTCCTGACACACTCCTGAACCCTGGTCGCTGCACCTGCTGGGTTCTCGCTTCTCTGGGAAGCATCTAGAAACAGGACCTCTCACCCACCCCTCCCGGCTGGGCTCTAGGGTGGGGCCCTCACTACCTCTTTTCTTCTCAAAGAGCCTGGGATGCTGACAGCCTCAGATGGAGGCATCCTGTTTGTCGAAAAATAAACCGGCAGTTGAAGCCGGGTTGCAAGAGCGAGAAAACCGCAGGCCTGCGCGCCGCTGATAACGTGGGCAGCTTGCTTTTGCAGCAGTTCCTAGCTGCAGTGGCCCTGCGAAGGCCTGTGTCACCGCCTCCCTTCCTGTCTCCTTGTCACACCATCCCTCCATTGCTCTACCAGCCACTTGCTGCACCCTGTAGCCACTGGGACCATTGCTTTCCTTAAAAAACTCCTTCGTGCAGTGCAGAGCTGATCAGAGGGTACCAGGGAACCCTGACTCCTGATGGACTGCCGACACCTGGGGGGACTGCGGGAGTGGGGGGTGGCAAGGCTTGCAGACCCTGGTCTTGAACTAAACTGTCTTGAACATGACACCTTTAGAACCTAGAGTCCTTGTCTTTCTGCGGCATGGGCTATTGTGACCTGGTTTTAATAGAGGAGCGAGGGAGGGGAAAAGGGAGGAAAGGAGGGGAGGAGAAAGAGACAGAGAGAGACAGAGGAAGACAGAGACAGACAAAGACACAGAGACAGACAGAGAGAAAGGCAGACACAGAGAGACAGACGCAGACAGAGACACACAGTCAGACAGAGAGACACAGAAATACAGGCACGGAGAGCTGAAATACCAGATCCAAAAGCAAAGGGGACACCAGAGTCCACCATGGAGATAGTTTTCCTTCTTGGAGTCATGTGCCCTGGCCTGGTTCCATGCTGTGAATAACTGCGTGCCCATCTTCCTTCCCCTTTCGGGGGGGTATTAAAAGCTCTTCCCCATTCGCCTGTTATCAGATAAGCTAGGCAGATGAGAAGTCAGTGGGTAACCGCTGGTATGACCACAAACTCACTGGGAACCAAACAGCTTGACCCTCTGAAGCAAAGAGTGGTATTGAGAATCAACAGGAAAGCTGCTTTCTTGGCTCCATAGGACCTGCTTCTCAAAGTAGTGACAGCCAATGTGGTGGTTAAAACCTATAATCCCGGCTTTGAGGAAGCTGAAGCCGGGGGATTGCAATGACTCTGAGGCTGCGTTGGGCTACAAAGTGGACACACACATAAACACACATGTGCACACATGTGTATACATGCACACATAAACACACATGTGCACATACACATACACACATACATGCACACACACAACCACTTAAGTAGACATCTCATGTCACAGCAAATGGCATCTAAGAGCTGATGTTAAGTCATCAAAGAAGGGGCCACTGTGCAACACATGATGGTGTCCCCTTTATCCCCGAGGGCCTTCTGGATCCTGACACCTAAATTGGAGTTTCAAGTTCACCTTTGCTATTCTCAAGAACATGGGGAAAAAAACCACGGATACCCTTCATCACTGTCTGTGTGTAGCTGATGACTAGAAAGGCAGGTAAACATGTTCTCACATCCATGTCCTGATAACAGAGGGGGGCCAGAGGGAGAGCAGTGAGGCAATAGTATTTGGAGAGTGCTAGAGATAAATATGAGCAAAATACTATATACATATACGCATACACATGTGCATATACACATATACATATACACATATACATATACATGTGTGTTTATGTACATAGAAATGTCAGTGAAACCGGCTATTTTTATGCTAACTAAAGATTAATAACAAAAACAAAATTAACATAGTGGTTGGAGAGACGGCCCAGAGACGTGGGTTCAGCTCCCTGCACTCACCCAGCAGCACACAACTGCCTGCAATTCATATCAGGGCACCAACGCCCTCTAATGGCTTCTTGATGCACTGCTCTCACATGGTGCACAGACATACATGCTGGCACTCATTCATACACATAAAATAAAAGTACAAAAATCTTGGTTGGGGGGAGGAATCCAGCCTATTCCTAAGGACTTCTAGAAAACCCCTGTGATTTTCCCACCCCCTCCTCCAGGAAGCTCTTTCAAATGGATAGCAATCCTGCTGAGCAAGTCCCCTGAGTGCTGGCGCTGTGCACAGCTCTCCTCTGTACACGCTGTGCACAGCTCTCCTCTGTACACGCTGTGCACAGCTCTCCTCTGTACACGCTGTGCACAGCTCTCCTCTGTACACGTCGGTCCTTTGGTGTCCTTCTCCCCACGGCCTCACTCTGGGTGGCTCTTCTCATCTAACTTCTGCTGAGATGTCTGCACCCAGCCCAGATATGCAGGCATCTCCATACAGTTGCTAGTACAGACACTGGTAGTAAAGAGCTTAACTTGACAATCCTGAAGGAGCAAGGATTCAGGCCAAAGAATGTCCATGTGTTAGGGGCGGAGAGAGTGAGTCTCAGGCTGGCTCATGAGATGGAGTCCATTGGCAAAAGCCAGCTGTCTCTTTTTTTTTGTCATATTTTCTTTTTTTTTCATTTTTTTATTAGATATTTTCTTTATTTACATTTCAAATGCTATCCCAAAAGTTCCCTATGCCCTCCGCCGCCCCTGCTCCCCTACCCGCCCACTCCCACTTCTTGGCCCTGTGCTGACCCAGCTGTCTCTTGAGATGAGTGTAAGATATGGGACGTCCTGAAGGATGCTTGGATGCTTCAGGTGACACAGAGCCCAGTTGTAAGAAAACTAAGAAAGGGGTTGTCAGAGAGTGACCCAAACTGTCGCATTATTGTTGTTTTAACCATTTTCTTGAAATAACTCAAGTGGGCTTCCTTCCTGTGAAATGTTATTATAAACATATGACAGTGTGTAGGCTGAGAGACTGATTATAAAGATATATGTCAGAATTTCCACACTTCTAACTGTACCCCCCAACGTCTTCTTCGGACAAGCCACCATTCAGACGGTGTCATTATTGTAAAGACTCTGGGGTCTGCTCATTTGAGGTAACTTTTTGAGTTACTAAACTGATGAAAGGAGAGAAAATTCCCCTTCTTCTTTTAGGTTCCGCCTCATTTTTTTTTAAACCAGGATGAATACTGCTAGCCTCCAAAGACACTTGTTCTCTGTGGCTTCTGGCTGTTCCTAAAGCTCAGCCCAGTCACTCCTCCTCCGAGCATGATGGACATTGCACAGAACACGGTCCATGCTATGAACTCCTAGTTGATATGGGAGCTTCTGCATCATGGGAGGAGAGTGTGGAGTTACAAAGTGACTGGGGTAAAGGTGGTCTTATAAGACTGTGGTAGAGTATGTGTGTGCTCAAAGGGTTAGCGTCACTCTGGGTCATGCCTAGCAAACAGACCAGACCAGACCAGACCAGACCAGACCAGACCAGACCAGACCAGACCAAAACAGAACAGAACAGAACAGAACAGAACAGAACAGAACAGAACAGAACAGAACAGAACAGAACAGAACAGAACAGAACAGAACAGAATAATAATGCAGCCTGACATAGCAGTAAGGATCCCTTCTCTTCCAAGGGATGCTCTCAATGACTCCCATGATTGCCTGAAACCAATAGAGGGTCAGACTCTTCTGACAGTCTTATCCTACTAATTGCCACTCACCAGGCCATAGCTGTCACAGTCTATGCAGTGACAAGCCTGGCATGGATCATGATAGCATGGATCTTACTGAAGATATGAGCAACCTCAGCATACATTTTCCCCCTCCTTCTTGGTAGAGATCTGTCAGCTCCTACTGGCTTCTCTGCGATGTTTCTTACCATCCGGCATCCCCACACTTGTGCTTTGGGTCAATGTTAAGTAAAATAAAGCTTACTTTAATGAACATGAGCACTGGACTGTCACTAACGTTTATCCGATGGCTGAGACCATGCCAAGGCCCTGACGGGAGGGTAGCACACAACACGTGGATACTCTGGACAAAGATGATTGATGACCCAGATAGGGGCGGCATGTGCTGATTCAGGCCATTTAGAGCTGGTGTTCATTTTAGGAATTTTCTGTTTTATGTGTTCAGGTTGCAGTTAGCTTCGGTTAACTGAGATGGCAGTAAGAGAGACCACAGAGGAGCAGGGAGCTCTGCAGTGCCTTGTTTTCAGGACAGGCTCCTCACTACAGCACTAGAATTCATGGCCTGAGACATTAAAGGGGTCTGATTGCAGAAAGTGAATTAATATCTCATGGAGACTGTCCCCGCTTCTCTGTGCTCTGGGATGGCTGCTGTCTCTCACCTCTCCCTGGGCAATGACCAGCAAACCATGATAGTCATACAACTGGATGGCCGGGGTCAATGAGCAAAGCCCAGGCTTTCCACTCGCAGAGCTAACTGTGAAGCCCCACTGACGTCTGTGGGTCTGGGTGGGAAAGTATCTCCCGCTCAGCCCCACCCCTGTCCTCATAGGCTCAGAGTCAGGAACTTCTCTATACACCATTTTCATTCCTATTCCTAACCTGTGAGGAGCTCAGTAGAACCCTGCCCCTGTCCTCAGCCTGGGACCATAAGCCATACAGCAGCACTTTAGCCATTCAGTCACCTTTGGAGAATCTGTTAAGATGCCAGGTTGGGGAACCCAACTCTTACTGAAGCATTTCCATATGGCTAAAAGGGAGATACAGGAGTAAACCACAGTGATGGAGAATGGACCACAAGGAATATACAGAATATAAAGGAGGAGACAGGCTTCCTCATCTTCAGAGGGATGGCCTGGCCCAAGTCTATGGTGAAAAAGAGAGCCAAAGGGATTCCCCAAAAGTGGCCAGAGAGTCTCCAACTACCGAAATGAATTTCTGGTCTTAAAATCGTGACCAGTAAGAAATCATTGCTGCCTTCCTTTCTACTAGCTTCCCTCTTAACGCTTTAGCATCTCAAGGCTAGGGAGACAGCTCGACTGGGGAAGTTCCTGCATTAACCATACAAAAAAATCAAAGAGCCAGGCCTGTGGAGCCTGCTTGTAATCCAAGTGTAGGAAGGAGGAGACAGGAAGATCTCTGGGAGCGCTTGGGTCAGCCAGCCCAACCTAATCAGTGAGACCCAGATCCAGGGCTCAAAAGAAAAAGGTGAATGTCTCCTGAAAATCAGTATCGAGTTGACCTCTGGCTTCTGCATGCATGTACGTACACACCAACAAGCAAACACACACATACACACACAGGAAAAGAGAGAGGGGCTGAGGGAGAGAGGCGGCAAGAGAAACATAGTAAACAAACACATGTCATAGTGTGCACTTTGTCTGCTCCATCGTAGCACTACCACTGCTGATGTCGTCGCTCCAGAGGCAGACAAACCTCTTTAAGGCTGAATGGTTGTCCAGAGTTGCATACAAAGTTGAAGTTAGGTCTTGAAACTTCAAACTTGGGATCTTACCATTTCTACACACAAGGAGTCGCCACACTGGGGACCCTCTTTTGTCTCTGTTGATCAGTTAGTGTGTACTATTGCTTTCCAAAACTCCCCTCACGGGTTGCCTCTCTTGGGTAACATAAGTGTGGGGGTGGTAGCTACAGACACAAGGTGCGCATGCACACATGTCCTATGTGTGAGAAGCACAATGATGAGCAGCAGCTCTTGCTGGCTTGATGTTTAGGTGTGGCAAGGGAGTCAATGCCGGGAAAACAGGAAGGTGCCATCCATGTAGCCCAGGCTGACCTCAAACACTGTATAGTCCAGGATGACCATTAAACACATACCTCCTAAATCCTGGGATTAGAGATGTACTCCACCATTTACATGATGCTTGGGGTCAAACTGAGGGTCTTATACATGGTGGGCAGGCACTATACCAGTGAAGCTAACATTCCCAGCCCTGTCTTTCTTCAGTGATTCAGAAACCTGAAGCAACTTTTGGAATGTGTGATGGTCATTGCATAGTGTGTGTGTGTGTGTGTGTGTGTGTGTGTGTGTGTGTGTGTGTGTGTGTCCTTTATTGTGGCTCAGAAGTGTGTGAGTGGAAAGTACAGACCTTGCAATACTCTCTAAGAGCGACTCTAGAAGCTTTGCTGGTGGTGAAGTCCTGTCATTGCAGCTGTTTGGAGATGAGGCAAGAAGATCATGAGCTCACAGTGTAAATTCAGGGCCAACCTTAGAGCGTAAGTGCACTCAAAGTTTATAAGAAATAAAAGGGAGGCTCTGAGTCTTCAAAGGAAGAGCACTTACTGGACATGTGTGTCCACCCCTAGCACTGAAGGAAAAACGTGATTTAAGAAATAATTTTCCCAGCATTTTAGTATTCTACCCTGTTGTGTCTCCAAAAGAAGGAAAAATAATGCCCTTGGTATTTGAGATTGCTTGGTCTGGTAAATAGAGACTTCATCACTGAGTTAAAATATAACTCCTGGTGTGCAGTGCAAAGACATACAGACAAATGACAGATACACATGCCAACCCGCCTTTCAAACCTTGCTATTAAATTTGAACCAAACGTTAGCTATGGGGGATTAAGCTAAAGATCGTATTTACTTTAGGCACCTACTTTTTTACTAAACTACCCTAATTCAAAGTTTGCCTCTGGGCAGCTACCTCCTTAATCCCATAGCACCTGCCAAGAGACATCCAATAACCCATTCTTAGGGCCAGAGCCCAGCACACAAAGAAGGAGCAGGGCCCCTGATCACATTACAAGCCAGCTGCCTCCCAAGGGCCGTTAAGCCAGCTTTGGGGTCCACATCCTCTCTGTGGCTCTCTATAGACTTCATTTGAAATTACAGCAGCGTTGCCCACTAAAAGGTCAGGAGCAAAGCTGGCTAGGGGAGACGGGTGTCCAGAACCCCACTACGCCTTACAGCATACGCAGAAATTATAAAGGAGGTCTTCCTGCTTGGAGCCATAGCTACTCTCCTGCCTCAGTAATGTCAGATAATGACCCCCCTCCCCTGCACATGATGTTTGATGATGACTCCCAGGCCTATTTTGATTCCTATCATTTTATCAGCTATTACCCTTGTGCCTGCGGCTAAGGACGTGCTATTCCAGGTTGTTTTTACTGTGTCAGTTTCCGCTACTGTGACCCACCTCATCTGAATGTGTTCACATATTCATCATCAGACAGAGAATAGGCAGGAACTTGATATCATCCCAGCTCTTAACCCCAGTGCCTAGAGCTGGAGTTCCAGAATCCCCTTCTGCAGGACAGACATCAGGGCTCAGGAGTCAGGTATGCCCTGGGCCTGAAACTGGGAGATAGACCAAGACATGGGGTGTTTCTTTAATTCCTGCCAGTGGCTGATGGTGATTTCTTCCATAGGACACATTCAGAATCAGTGGGCTAGTGCCTTCATGGAGACAGAGTAGCTGGCTGGCTGTAGTGTTCACCCATTGGCTCACATTAACAATATTCTATTAACCATAACATACCAAGTCATGTTCCAGAAGGTAAGGATAGGAAGACAATACAAAACCCAAACAGACAGGAGCATTCTCATCAACTTTTACCTTATTAGGGCTTGGAAAATGGGGTGGGTTGCGGTAGGGTGTCAAAGCCTGTGAGTCCCAGTCATGGGGACACCTGCTTATTTAAGATGAACAATGGTAAGTGGCCTAACACTTAACAAGCAGGGTGGCACATACCTGCAATCCCAGCATTTGAGAGGAAAAGGCAGAAAGATCAGGAGTTCAAGGTCATCCTCGGCTGCGTAATGAGTTCCAGACTGGCCCCCAGCTCCATGAGATCCTGTCTCAAAAACAAAAATGAGAAGAAGCTAGTAAAACACTACATTCCAGGCCCTGACTGCCATTATCTGTGGTATTGAGGGCATCTTTTAATTTTAATTCCAGGGCTTATGGAGTTAACTCTTTGCTGATGGAGGAGCTCTAATGTGGGAAATGCCTCCTTGAAACTAGGACGTGTAACATGGCTTACGTGTGCTTTACAGTCAGAGCCCCACCTAGCATCAACCAACATTTGGGCTTCCTCTGAGCAGTTCGGTCTGAGGACGGGCCTTATCTGGGCTATTTAGGTAGAGTGTGGTTTGCATAGTTGATGCATGTAGCATAAGCTGATAGCATACTTAAGCCTGGAAGTAGCCAAGCTCACCTTCTGCACTTGTGGAAACCAAAGCTCAGAAATCTGAAGCCGGAAGGTCCACAGTTCGCTTACTCAGTGCCAATATCCTAAATTGACCTGGAGAACAGGAGGCTAAGAGGAGCCGTCACTTAGCAATGAGCTGCGATGCTCTGTACCTGCTAACCTCGGTCCTTCCAGATTGAAGCACACATGTTGGCTATAATGGGGACCTGGTGACAGAGGTGGACAAGGATGGTTACGACTGGCCCAGGATACATGTGGGGGAAGTACCGATTACTCTCCAGCTGGTCTAGCTTTGCACACCATTTGCACATGGCTTGGAAGTCCGTTCTTTCAGTGATGTGTGCTCAGGAGTCTGATAAACTCCAGCATCCAAATTCCCAGGAGTATAAAGAAGTACAACTCATGGTCAAAATGCATCCAGCTGCCTGTTGTCTGATGAATGAAGCTGCACGGCTCCAGAGAGGCTTAATCATTTCGTGGGGCTGTGTAGACGGCTCAGTGTTTTAGGTAGATACACAGCTCCAGAGAACCTTAATCATTCTGTGGGGCTGTGTAGACGGCTCAGTGTTTTAGGTAGATACATGGCTCCAGAGAACCTTAATCATTCTGTGGGGCTGTGTAGACGGCTCAGTGTTTTAGGTAGATGGCTTGCTGCCCAACAGGAAGGTCTGAGGTCGCATACCCAGTAGTCACATGAAAAGTTGGATGCAACAAGACATGTACTCCTAGCACCGGAGAACAAGGAGAGGAGGATGCTGGGAGCTTACTGCTCGGCTTGTTGAGCTGAAACAGTGATCTTCAGGTTCAGTAAGAGACTCCATCTCAAGGAACGAGGTAGAGAGGGGTTAAGGAAGACACTGGCCTCCATTCATACACACCCTACTGTACACATACGCATATAAGCCCCAACTCACACACACACACACACACACACACACACACACACACACACACACACACATACACACAAGAATTGAACAAAGACCATCCCGGTGAATGACATGCAGGTGTCTGGAGGGTAGACAGACTGCTAGACAGTATGGAAGACATAAAGCAGGATTTATTTCAGTCTTCAAAGTTGCATATTACTTTCATGACCCCAGTTGGAGCCTCTAAAAACCAGACAATCTGGTAGAGATGCTTAACCTCACATCAACTTTTACCAATAATTATTAGATGGATTTCAAGAATAAAAATACACCGTGGAAAGGTTTGGACCCAGCAGAGTTGGCACAGGATTAGAAGATGCTGTGGGGCCCCTCCTTAGAGATCAGATTTCCCTTAGACACACGGCTCTACATTATGGCCAACAGGGAGCCCACCCATAATTGCCTGTAATTCAACACATGGATGACCAGCCATTCCAAAGCCAATTGCCGGTCTCTCCGTTACTAGTGGGCCTCTGAATTTTGTTGTGTTTTCTTTCTCTTCCTCCGCGTTTTCCCCATTGGATCAGTAGATCTTCTCAGGTATGGTTTTGCATGACTTCCTAAGAAAGATGTAATTTTATCTGCTCCAGAAGTACGCATGTTCTGTAGCCCTCATGATCGTTCTGTAATTGGTGTGGTTAGAAGAGGTAGGGCCACCTCAGGTCCTATCCATGTTGGAGGAGAGGAAGACGAGAGTGGAGGAAGAGTCCAAACACATCCTAGCCTTGCCACCGCTGACTCTGACCTGGACATAATCGGCCTCGCCTTACACATTCATCTAACATTTAGATGTAGCATAATAAAAAAGTCTTCCTGGACTAAGGGATGCAACCTAACTTCCTCTTCCTCTTTTATAAATGTTACTGGGGTGTGCTTCAATCCACAGGCTGCTAGTCCAACCAATGCTGATTAAAAAAAAAAAAAAAAAACCAGCCATCCGACCTGTGCGTAAAGCCAGCTCCTTCTGCGCATGAGCTCCAGTTATCAGGGAGGAGGGAGGACCAAGCAATAGAGAGTGAACCTTGAAGTACAGAATTATTCCCCTAGGCAGAGAGCGAGACTCCTAGGAGGATGCTAATAAAGAGCCAGATTGAATGCGTCCTCATGGCACCACGGTGAAGGTATTAGAGTTGTGGAAAGATGACTGTGTCGTGTCTGGGGAAAGTACCGGGGAGTTTTAGAAAGACGTGGCTGTTAACTCTGCCCATAGGCTGGATACTTTCCCAAAGCACACAAGGAAGGCAAGATGTCATCAGTGCCACAAAGCTCCACCAATAACAGACATGGAGATAAAGCAGCACAACAGGTGTTCATTGAAAACAGCAAGGCAGGGTGGTGGGATGTGCAAGCAATGGAGGCAAAAATAATAGGGCGAACGAATCTGGGCCTACATGACAAGGCAGAGTCTATGGGGCTTCGAATGGCAGGGTAAAGAATTTCGGCCTCTATTATGCTGGGACCTGACTCTTTAGGGTTGAATGAAAATGCCATCAGTATTGGGTGTAGTATGAAGAGAAATTAGTGAGAGTCGTAACCAGGACAGGCAGGGACTTTCTCTTTGTGGGGAAAAAGTCCAACAATGAGACGTTCTGGAGTCAGACAGCTGAAATAGCAGTTATTTGGGATATAAGACAGATGCTAAAGGAACACTGGGGAACAGGGAAGGGTGGAGTTGATGGGTTATGCTTGGACAACTTGAATATGGGTCCCTCGTAGTCATCCATACCGTGACAGGAAGCGAACAACAGGGTGTCAGTCAGCCCGAGGCAAGGATGGGGGACTAAGGGCCAAAGAGTCCAGGTCATGTGACTCAGCCCAGTGGGAGAATGGCGGTTGCCCTTTCTCTAGAGACATTTGGTGGCAAGGCACAGCATCTGTCTAGCACACAGATATGTACTTTATTTCCATGAGGCTCAAGCTCTGGGATCTGAGTACATATATGCCCACATGTCTAAAGCTCTGGAGGTCACCATTAAGTAAATAAGGGAAACTGTGGGTAGGTTAGCTAACTTTTCTGGTTTCTGTGGGAAAAAAAAAAACACCAGGAAGAAATGGCTTATTTTGGCTCAAAATTCTAGGGTAGAACCCATCATGGCAGAATTCAGTGTCCAGAGAATGAAGGACCCCAAGCGCTCTGTGTCCAGAGCCAGGAAGCAAGAGGTGAAGACCCGCCGCTCAGCCTGCTCACTCATCCCTGTATCACTTCGGGTCTCCAGCCCTAGGAGACCCTCACAGATCTGTCCAGAGGCTGATTCCATGGGGATTCTTAACCCTGTCAAAGCAGCTGTCGAGGTCAACCATCGTGATGGGAAATTGACTTTGCTTGTGTTTCTATTTAACCCATTTTAGCTCAGCATCTCCATTTCCATGTGTATTCTCCACCCAGTAGCTAATGCACTAGTTTATGGTGTTTCCTTTTGTACATATATCTCAGAGCTAGTGACTTCTTAGCACTCACAGGCTCTCTCGGTTCAAACCAACCACCTATTCATTAACTGAGTGACAGGCTGGTGGCAACAGTAATTCAGCAAAGGACTTCACAGAGTAGGTGGTCCCACGCTTGGTTCTCCTTCAAGGGTCTACTTCTGAGAATGGCATAGACTGTGACAGAGGAAGCAAGAACTATCCAGGTCCTACCAGGAAGGGTGGTGTCCTGTATGTCCTTTTCCCAGCTCTCTCATCTCGCTCATCGATTCCCATTGACAGTTGGAATCTAGAATCACCTAGGTGACGAACCTCAGAACTTGCCTGTGGATTATTTTCTAAATGGGGGAAGTTGAAGTAGGAAGGTCCACCATCACACATGGTCACATGATCACACACCACAGCTGCTGTCGCAGACAGAGAAAGTGAGCTGAACACCAGCACCCATGGCTCTCTGCTTCCTAGCTACAGACAGGAGGTGACAGTGGCCTCACACTCTGTCTGCCACACCTTCCCTACTATGATGTTCTGTGCCCTAGAACCATGAGATCCAGGAGATGAGTCCTTAAGTATATTTGACCCATACTTATCACAGACAAGAAGAAAGTAATCCATACAAGAAGCATTTGGTGATGTCCCTGCCCACAGCCTCGCTAACACACTAGCCTAACCCTCAATATCAAAATATGTGCCGAAATTTCTGCCCATGCTTATAGACCAGTCCATAGTAAGATGCCCAAATCTTATGAACTACACATTTATGTAGTACTGTGCCCAGTACTTCACATGTGATAACAAAAATACTGGCATTGTTATATTCATAGAATCAGAGGGCTCACCTAACTCACCTAAGTCACCCTCTGAAGCCAGGTCTCAAACCCTCCATGTTCCTCACCTCTGGACCACATGAGAAGGTTTCTTCTGTGGCCATGAGAGGACGGGTGGCTCAGGAGGTGGGTAGATGGAGAGGGGATCTACTTTTATTCAACCAGATAGGACGCCCTTCTTTTTTGTATTTTCTGAAAAGGGCATTTAGTTAAACTTTCCACTTGGGGCTTTTGCAGAAGCAAAGTAATATTTCTATTCATACACTGAGACCATTCAATTTTTTTCACTTTTGGTCATCAATGTATGTGTGCCCCGCTTCCTTGACCATATTCTTTTCTCTAAGACAACCACATAATGGTCATAAAATACAGCCCCTGGCCATTGAGCTGCGGTTTAGCTCCTTAGCACTGAAAGACCTGCCGGCAAACAGTAGATGGGTCTTTCTGTCGTCTCATCTCAGAGGTCGACTTCAGATGGGGTGAGTCTGCCAACAAGGAGGTGAGGCCTCTGAGGGAGTCTGCTCAGATGGGGCCATGTTATCTGGTAAAATCCAACCGTGGCCATTCCTGAGGAAGGAAGCCAGGATAGCTAGGGAGATGGCTGTCATATTCCAGCCGAAAAGTAGTGCAAATGTGTCAAGGTCATGTGACAAACCTGAAAGCACAGTAGGAAATAACCTAACTGTGTGGCCACAGTCCCAGGGATCGACGAGAGACACAAAGTTGTCTCAAAGGTATGCGAGGGATGAAAGCTCCCAGCTGTGGTCACAAGCCCTCTTTCTCCTCCTCCCTGTTCAGTATTTACAGCAGCACAAGGCACTGAGCCCAACTCATGGCCCCATGCTTCCCGGCAGGCTCTCCCACCAGAGGCTGGGTTCTCACAAGAGCTGAAGTGGAGTTGAGAGAGATCGAATGTCCCTTACAGAGATGGTGACAAGGATGGGACCTCAGAGACTCTTCTAAGTCATGTATATTACAATTGAAAAACAGATAATTCCTAGGCTTAAAAATAGATGGATGGAGAATATATGTATTATAAAATACTTCACATGAAATGTTCTAGAATGACATCACAGATAGATGTCATTCGGTTTTCTACCAGTAGGGCAGCAAACTCAGGAGTTATGAGCCATCTAACCCAAGACTGCTGTGTTAAACACGATGCTCTGGAAGTAAAAGCATGATTTCCTGGGACATAAAATGGGTTTATAGAATTCTAATGCTGTTTATAGGACTTTAGGTAGCGTATGGGCTGTGGGGGTAAAAATGAAACCTATGTGTCTGTCTGTCTATGTCTGCCTGTCTATCTATCCATCTACTCACCCACTCACCCATCTATCTGTTTATTCACTGTCTGTTCATCCATCTACATATGTAACTCTGTCTCCCTCTCTCTCTCCTTTTCCTCCACCACTCTGTCAACTAGGATTAACATGCTTGGTAGGAACGAAATCCAACCCCAACAAAGCATAGATCCTTCAAGAAGCCTGTAGGTCTCTTCTGCTCTCTACCCAGTAGGACAGCAAGCTTTGAGGTTTTTGATGCAGAAGGGGAGTGATGTGGCTGAGTGAGTCATGAAACACTGAGACACACAAAATGAAACTGACACTCAAAATGTCCCAGCCTGGGGCCTTGGAGAGAATCAGAGAAACGTTGCTCAGTGACAGTGACATGGCAAGAACTTAAAGTCAGGGCACTGCTGCTGTGTTCTTGAAGGTCTGGTGTCCTCCAGGACCAAATGTCCACCTGAAGCCTAGGACAGTCACCTCCCCAAGATGCCAGAAGCAGGAGCCTGAACTGTGAGCTGTCTCCATTCTGTGCCTGAACAGTCAGTGTTTCCTCTCTGCAGAGGCATGGTCGCATTACAGAAGGAAATCTGCCCATACAGAGGCCACAGGATGAGCTGGAAGTAGGGGTAGAGGGGTGGGAAGGAGTTGTGGGTTTAGTTCACATAATCGCTGATCTACCCAGGAGAGTGAGCCAGTCCAATAGCAAGGAATGAAGAGATGAAGGTGGAATTTGTGAGTGTGAGCTTCGACTTTGAGGTTCAGCCTTGCCTTGTCTTAAAATTCTCATAGATGGGAGTTGATCTCATTCTGGGGCTTTTGAGACATGCTATAAGACTAAAGACTTCACTGCTAGTGCTGTGCCAACAGAGCAATCTATGTCTCACTTTCCTGTCTATCTATCTATCTATCTATCTATCTATCTATCTATCTATCTATCTATCTATCTATCTATCTATCCACCCATCTATCTATCACCTATCTACAGTCTTCGTGTAGACCTTTTTGGTTTGCTGGTCTATTTTTTGTCTGTCTGTTTGTTGTTTTGAGACAAGAGTCCTGCTAGCTTGCCTAGGCTGGCCTCACATTAAGTAGCTCAGGCTACCCCCCAGATCCATAATCCTCATGCCTCAACCTCCCACATGCCAGGATTCCAGACTTATGCAACGACATGAACCTCCACAGCTTATGGGTGCATACAAAAGGCATGTCCTGGTGCTTTCTATACCTGTTTGTTTTTTGAGACAGGGTATCTTTTGAACTCAGGTCCTTATGCTTGCAAAGCATAAGCTATCCCTTAGTTCTGTCAGAACTCTGAAGATGCTTCACACATGTTCAGGTTAGGCACCTTGGCCTGTTCATCATCAGGGTAGGAAATTCTTCTTGCGGAGCTCAAGGACGGTTCAGTCTTCCTGTCCTTCGGTAACAGCCGTCCCTGAGAACGAAGAGGCTCCCTCACAAGGTATCTACCCTCACACAGAATCTGTGGTTCTGGGGTGTGTTCTCTCAGAGACTTCCCGTCTTCAGGAGGTCAGTGATGTAATTCAGGACCATGTTCCCAAGATTGATTTAAAACAAGAGGCGGGTGAGTCACCTTTTAACAGACAGCTTTCCTCTTGGTCACTCGTCATCAAAGTGGAGATCATCAGTTAAGCATGAAATTGAACATTTGTTTGGACGTAGTCGTGTCTACAAGTCCTAAGTGTCTCCCTGCGGGAGGCTCCCATTCCGGCCTATCCAGCTCAGTCACTTGCAGACAGCTCTGCAATGTTCCTGCCAGCTGTCGGCTCCTTGCTATGGAGACTCTCTCTCACCCAGATGAAGCCAAGTCCTGGCACCCCACACAGTCATAACTGCATCTCCACTCTCCAGGCCCCTTTGCCATTGATGATTAAGATGGATTAAGATCCCCTGATGACTTTCTCAGACGGGGAAGTAATTTCACATGGATTGTGATCCAGGGAGCCAAGCCTTGGAAGTGAGGATCTGGAAACAGCCCAGAGGAACAAACTTGCTTCTCCAATGGAGGAAGCGAAAGAAATCAACACTGCATCTTCATGTGTGTGGTGACAATTCACCGTCCAGCACGACTCTGCTCCCCAGGGCACTACAACATTCCCCTAGTAGTCACTTGCTTTATTGCAAAAAGGCAAGGTGCAGATATATTTATCTCCTCTGTGTGCATTCAGTAAGTAGTTATCTTGAGGATTGTCTATGAACTTATTATGTGCTCTGTCCTGGTAATGTAACAGTGACCAAAGATGGTGATCCTCAATGGTGAGAAATACATCAAGTGAGCCAGCCTCACCTACTCAGTAAAGTCCAGGCTGTGAGAGACCCTGTCTAGGAAAAAGAAAAACAACAACAATAACAACAACAACAACAAAAGCAGAGCACTATCAAACACTATCTGAGGTGTGTGTCCCCACCTCCTACCTCCACACACATCTGCACATGTATGTGTGCACACATATACATATGTACATGTACACACACACATACACACACACTCATGGAGAGAGTGAGAGAGAGAGAAAGAGAGATCCCATTGGAGTTTCAGTAGGTACTACATTCAATCTGTAGATTGCTTGATTGTCCTCTCAGTAGCATGGAGCACAGTCTCTCCATGGCATGGAGCACAGTCTCTCCAGGGCATGGAGCACAGTCTCTCCATGGCATGGAGCACAGTCTCTCCGGGGCATGGAGCACAGTCTCTCCATGGCATGGAGCACAGTCTCTCAATGGTTTTGTCTTTCCATTCATTCAGGTCTTTAATTTCCAGACTGTGCTATGTAATCTTCAGTGCTAGCAACTTTTGCTCTGTGGTTATTTTCCTAAGGACTTGGCTTTCTACGTTTCTAGCTCTTCTGTTGGGAGTCTCCACCCAGGAGATCTCTTGCTTTCATTTGAGTGACAGTAACGGAGTCCTCTGCCTACGAGGGAGTCAGCGCAGGCTAAGTCGGCAGCCTCCATACAAGCTTATCTCCTGCCCCGGCAGCATGGAGCTGTCCTTGTTCAGAGCCACTGAAGTCATCTGGAAATTTCCACTTCACTTCAGCCCGGTGGTTCCTCTTTCCGTGGAATAGTATCAGTGACCAGTTACTAAGAAAGCTCAGGGGACAGAAAGAGTTGGGCTTCAGATGGAGGAAGAACAGGAGGGAAGGAAGGGAAGAGAGGCGGGCAACCCTCGAGCTCAGTCTCCATTTCATGTGTTTCCTCTGGGGCGAAGGAAAGAAACCATGTGTGGTCACAAAACCCTGTACCGAAACAGAGTCCCTCGTCTTTCATCTGTCACCACATGCTAAACACTGCAGTGTGTGTGTATGTGTGTGTGTGTGTGTGTGTGTGTGTGTGTGTGTGTGTGTGTGTGTG